>NW_004524740.1:5114991-5131408 GCF_000260255.1 Octodon degus
AAGTAAATAAATAAATGTTAAAACAGACAGACAGGCAGACAGGAAACCCTGGGAAATGAACCAAACGCCTGCTGCATGGTTCTTGCTTGCAATCTATCAGACTTCCCCTCAATACTTCTAAGGACAGAGAGCAGCGCACCCTAAGAAAGCCCATTCTAGCCTCCAACCTGCTGATCCTGCTGCAGCTCCTCACAGGAACTGAGCTCTGCCTCAGAAGAGCTCCAGGGTCTCCTGCCTATAGATATCTGGCATTATAACTCTTCAATCATAGATGAAAAGCTTTTCATCTTGCTCTCATGAGGGTTTTGCTCTATGGTATAAATGGCTCCCAGTTTGGTAACTTAGTACAGTCATGTGCAACATAGTGACATTTTTGGTCAGCAGTGTACGGTACATGTGTTGTAAGACTGCTCCCAGAGGATTGTACCACCTGGTGACATCACAACCACATCTTCTGGGTGAGGTGTTTTATGATGTCTGCACAACAGTGAAGCACTTAGTGACATACTTCTGAGAAAGTATCATTGTCATTAAACAATGCGTGACTGTACTTGGACGAACTAGGTTTAATTCCTGGTTCTGGTACTTTCCCTGCCAAATGTTCTTGGTCAGGCTCACCTCTCCTTTTTCATTCATTTCTTTCTTTTCCTCCTCCCCTGGTACTGGAGATTGAATACAGAACCTTCATTCTGAGCTACCTCTGGAGCCTGCTGAGTTGCTTTTATTGTCCAGGTTGGGCACAAACTTGGAATCCTCCCACCTAAGCTTCCCAAACTACTGGAATTACAGGTATGGGTCGCCACTCCTAGATATGTCCACCTCTCTCGTCTCAAGTTCTTCATCTGAGCCGGCCCACACTGGGAGGCTGAGGCAGGAGGACTGGCACAAGCTCATGGCCAGCCTGGGCTACATAGTGAATTCAGGGGCAAGACCCTGAACTACAAAGCAAGACCCTGTCTCATAAAACAAAGATAAGAACCAAACAAAATCAAGTTACTCATCTGTGAAATGGATGAGAATATCTACTTTTCTTCTACTAGTTTCTTCCAATCTTCCATACATGGCATAAATTTAGTATCTCCTTGGAATTTGTTCAGCATGGTCTATGCCTCATACTCTCATTTCATACAAGGAAAAGTTTCCTAAGTACTCAACACTTCTTTCTCCTGGAAATGCAAATCAAATCCAAATAATGCCAGTTAATTGGGTTCTAGCTGCATGTACAAGGGGAAGAAAATGATTCATTTGCCCTCCTGCAGTGGCAACTGTCCAGCTTTAAACTCTCCTCCAGCAAGCATATACCTACCTTTCAACTCTGTATTCATATACCCTCAGGGACTGGATTCTGGAGCAGAGTTAGATAAAGCAGTTATGAAAGAACAGACACAGTACTTGTGTTATGATAGTAACAGTCACTTTGGGGACTGAAGAAATCACAGCCAAAGAACTCTCTGGAAAGAGAGACATAAATGTCAGAAAGACTTGAACACAGGGTGCTTGCCAAGGCACAAAAGCTGGGCACTGGATTTCTGCTATTTCCTCTAGAAAGGGAATAGAACTGGTCAGAACAACCAGCCCACCCTCCCCAGCCGCGCAATGCTGGATGATCTGCCCCTGACTAGGTTGATGTCCCTGGGCAGATCCCTGGTGCTCTGAACATCCATTGCGTCATCCATGAAATGACAGGGTTGAGTAAGGTCTCTCAACGGCTGAACATTCTCAGAGTCCGTATTCTCAAGAGAAAAGATGGTTGCACATGAAGTGAACATTTCTGACTCAGAGACAGACCTCTCCTCTTGTGTTTTTCAACTTCCTGTTTGTGTGGAAAGGTCTTTTCTGCTCATCAGCTGATCTGTCCTCCTTGGTGATTGCTGGCCTAAGATGAAATCCCTTCCAGATAATTTGGTGGTGAACCTTCTTCCTCAGCCAACATGAAAGTTCCTGGCTCTAGACCATCATCTCCTGATCAAAAACATTCTGTGTCAACCTAAAGTAGCCTGTGGTAAGAAGCGGGGGAGGGTCCTAACTGTCCAATGATAGAAAATGGCCCTGGACCTTGTGGTGGCATAAACAAATACTGTGCCTCCATGATTAAAACCCTGAATACAGCCCAGAGACCTGCTGGGCCCCGTGGAGAATACAGATACTGGTCTCTGTCCTGCACATTACAGCCTGGCCAACCAGAAGACAGGCCTGAGAGACATAAAGAATAAAGCAATAGAATTCACTGTAACAAATTATGCCCATTAAAGGAGTCTACTGAAGATGTACAGGTCTGAAGAGGATGACAGTACTGAGTGTATGCTAGTCACAGCAGAGGGCTTTCCCTGTAGAGGAAGCAAGGCTATGAGGCCTTAAAAGCCAACAGACACTCATCAACAGCAGGGAACCAGAGGGCCTACGTATCACCACTACAGATTCCTAAGCACAGCCTATCAGTACTGTATCTGGACATCTTCCTTAAAGGGAAATAACTGGAAGCAGACAACAATGGTCTAAATGAAAGTTCGTGAAATAATAAAAATAATGCTATCTAGCATTTGCCATGCTTTTTTGAGAACCTCAGGGCGCTGGCCCTCACACATTTTTCCTTTCACTTCTCATAACAACCCAAGGCTTGGGAAGGGAGTCCAGGTCCGTGCCCTTTATTCTGTAAGCACTGAGGGAAACTCAACTCAGGCCATTCTTCTTTCCCACTTATACGGGTGCAGAGGGTGTAGGATCCCTAACAGAAGGGCAGTAAGCCTCAAAAGCAGAGCTTGTCCATTTTTAAACAAGAACCAGCCAGTTGGACCTGGCCGTGGGTGTTTCCCTGCAAATTCCAGTTCTTTCATGGTGCTCTCTCCACGCACTGGGCCCAGCCAGGACAGCAAAATGGGGATTGTGTTTTTTGGTTTTTTGTTTTTCTTTTTTCTTTTCAGCCAGTTAAAGAGTCTTTGATTAGGTCTAGAGAGGGCTCAATCAGCATCATGGAAACAGCAGATTTCAGAAAGGAAAGGTCAGCCACAAGCCCTAGCATTTGCTATTAGCCATCTGCCAAGCAGGAAGTGCTACTCAGATCTATTTTTAATCATCTTCCCTAGGCTAGGGCTCCGGGGAGAATGTAGAGGCTATGGTTATTCCAAGACAAACATCTAATTGCTACCTTTCTCTATACATTTTAAAGTAGTCTCTCAATATTCTTGACAAACTTACACATAAAAGCCCCATCCTTAGATTCTGTCACCCTGGCACCTACCCACAAGGTCATCTTCGAAAACCATCATTAGAAAAACGACCTGAGCCTATCTGGGATATCAACTAACTCCCCATAACTTGTTAATAATCCCTGGTTCCAGGTATTTGATTTTAAGAGGTCCAACAGGACATGGTCACTCCCTAAAGAAATGAAACTGGCAAGCGTTCTGTGTGAACTTCCTTGTTGCTCCCCTTTTTATTTCACGCATATTTATCACTTCGGAAAGGTCAATTAAAACCAGTTCATCTGGGCAATAACCTCATTTATTACTCAATATATGGAATGGCTCGAGAAAGGGGAGGTTTCGTCTCCATTCCCAAGGGCCCGGCCTGCACTGCCGCTGGCCTGTCCAAGTGCAGGAACATTGTGTCCGCCGGATTCTCCCCCGTCCCGTCTCACAGCAGCACTCATGTCTCGGTTCAGTCCAGCCCAAGGAATGAAACATCTTGGAGAGGTCTGGACCAGAGTCTGGCACAGCCCGGGCAGATTATGTAGCAACACAACTGGCTCAGGCGGCCCCTCCACTCCCGGAGCCCACACACGGAACACAGCGCTGCCTTGTCTCCTGACACTTCCAAGCCCTCGGCCTCCAATTTCCACCCGAAGGTGAAGCATAAGTATATGGACAGCTGGGCCCCAGCCAAGCCAAGTTCCATCTGCCAGTCAAGGCCTGGGGCCAAGCAGCTGGCTGGCACCCAGGCCTGCCCCACGCAGCACGAGCCTGGGGAGCCGCAGGGTCCTCTGACAAAGGGGTCTGCTGCCAGGAAGGGGTGCCTGCCCTCCGCCCTCCTGCTCCCCTCCTCCTAGGAGCTTATCTGTCAGCAAGCAGCCAATGTGGAAAGCTAAGCTGAAAGGGCACCTTGGCTGTAGGATCTCAGCCTAAGGATGTGAAATAGGAACCGGGGTATTTGGGGCAACAGAACACCAAGCTGCACCCGCCAGAGGGCTGGTGAGAAGGGACTGCATGGGCAGCCATGCGCTAACACCCTTGGCTTGGGGGGAATCCCTCCCCACAGTGCTCTGGTGAGCTGGGGCATGTGTGGCTCTGGAAAGAAAAAAAAAAAAAAAAAAGAACCGCTGCACAGGTCACTCCCCCTGACCCAGTTGGACCACGAACTAATTAGGGCTTCTGAGCCCTGTTCACTCCACAGTTCCTCCTTGGTGCCTAGTTTCAGGAGAGAAGGGAGTTAATGACCCAACGGTGTGACAGAGGAGAACACACTGCCGCTGCCCCTGCCCCCCTAACCCTGTTGAGGATCACCTATGCTCTCTGAGCCAGAAAACCCTATTGAAAACAAACAAAAACCCGGAAATCTTGGGTGCTATATCTGATCCAGGAGATTTCAGAGCCAGGCAGACAGCCTAGGGAGGACCAAGAGAAGACCCCGGGCTGTCTCTCCACTATCAGAGCACAACACCAGCTGCGGGATGGAGCGTTGGGGGTACGGGCCTCAGGGTCAGACTCCAATTCAGGTCTGATTCAGCCATTCATTCCCTGGGTCCCTTTGGTCAACTCTGTCTAATCCTCGTCTAGGGGTGAGAGCAACAGTAATACCTTACTTCCCTTCTCTGGGTTGGTATGAGACAAAAGATGTGATTCACAGTGTCTACGACAGTGCCTGCCTGGCATTTAGTACACAGCAAAATGGTCACTGCTGTCATCATTATTCACAGAAGACCTCCAAAGAGCTGTTTCTATTTTGAAACAAATGTCAAATCACCCTTCCGGGCCTTTGGGAGTCACTAATGAGCAGGAAGGGAAGGACTTGGTGGCGGACGCTGGAGAGAGGGACACCAGAGCAGGGGATCTCCTGAGTATGGCAAACACTGGTCCTGGAGTAGCAGCTCCCAAGAATGAGTATGAGCTACATCAGGATGGAGAAGAAAGCACACTGCTTGGTAAAAATAGGTTCCCCACTAGGGCCATGCCTAGGGCAGACAAGCTTGAAGGATAATTCATAAAACTTAAAGAGGGACTCATCTGAGGTGCCAATGCTGTCCTCGTCCCCAAGAGTGAGTGACCCCCCATAGCCTGGTGTCCTGGATGACCTGCTCCTCTTGGTCACAGAGAGCCCCGACTCTGTCACTCTCTGACCCACAAAATAGGACTCTCAGGTACAGCCTAGAGAGCGGCAGGCCTGATGTGCTGTCAGATTTGGGAGTCAAGGCCCAGGAATCCCTGTTTTCTGATGCCAACTTCAACTCCTCTCAGACAGGCCCTGAACTAACTGAACACCACAGAAGCCACTTCTTTGCCCCCTTCACTTGCCCCCACTCCAAACCTCATGGCTGGCTCCACAATTCTACAACTCAGTTCTTCTTTTAAAATGAAAGAGAAAAAAAAAAGTGTGGGGCTGCAAATGCTGGCTGCTCAAGAAACAGCAGGACAGGCAGGCGAGGCCCAGTGCCCAGGCCCCACAATCCTGCAGGCCTCGGGAGCTTACAAATAGCCAGCTCTTGAAGTTCTGGCTGCTTGTAGTTGCCAATGATTTACCTGCTTGCTATTTAGCTGAAAGCACCACTAAGGAGAGACTGAGGGTGGTTATTAATTACAAACAGCACAGCACATTATTGATGCTTATTAAATGCTACATGATATCAACATTTGCAGTCACACAGAGCTCAAAGATATATGGTTTTCAGAAACTACACAGGCCATATTTTCTCATCCAATCTCAACCAAATCCCTTCACTCTCACTTAAAACCTTTTAGTGGTCGGGAGTTGGGGCGTATGTCTCTAGTTCCAGCACTCAGGAAGCTGAGGCAGGAGGACTGCTGTGAGTTCAAGGACAGCCTGCGCTGCAGAGAGTTCAAGGTCAGCCTGAACTGCAGAGTGAAACACTACTGCAAAATAAAACCTTTCTGTGGCTCCCCTCAGCACATGGAATTGAGTTTCAGCTCCTTAATTTGGCCTTCTGCATCTTGCATGGTCCACCCTGCTGGCCTCCTGCTTCCCTGAAACAGGCCTTTTCCTTCTGTGTCACCTGTGGTTCCCTGTGCTCCCCTAAGTTTGTCCCTGCTCAGAGTGAATTCCTTTGTTGTTCACTGAGTCACAAATCATCCTGCTCTTTGCCCCACAGCATCCTGATCGATCACCCACTCGAAGCCTGTGCTTCCTCTCAACCACTTACTATTGGCCTTCAACACCTATGGAAGGCCAAGCACTTTGCAGTATCCATCCATGTGTCCCCTCAGTACCTACAGAGTTGGAGTCAGTATATGCTCAGTGATCATGATCAGAGGGGTTGAGTGACTTGCCTAACACTACACTGAAAATGTAGTCAGTCAGGCTCAGAGCAGTGGTGGCTGGATCCCTCTATTAGGACTCTGCTGATGGTGCCACTGACTCCACAGGCAGGCCTTCCATTGTTTGCCCATTAGAGATGACACTGTAGGAAACTATGTGTGCCATTGGCTGGGTCACCCTGGAACCTAGGGTGGGAACTCTTGGGTGCTGAATGGCTGAGGTTCAGGTCTGGCCTGCACCATGGAATTCTCTGAGCTGCTAATTGACACCAGAGTGCCAATTATACCTTGTCAATTAGCACAGTGCCTCAACCCTTGAAGTAACTATGCCAAGGTAGCCACTGTGCTGATTGGTGATTCCTCTTGAAAACACACAAACCCATTTCTCCAATACCCACTTCCCAATAGTCCTTTCAATCACCCCAACCAGGAATTATTAGAACTTGCAAGCCTGGCACCTAATTGGGCCTGTTTTGCAAACAGCCATGCTTATTTGTGTATGTGCTCTCTGTCTACAGAGCTTTGCAGTTGAGACCATATGCCCAAAAAGACTAAAGTATTTACTATGTGGCCTTTACAGAAAAGTGTTGCTGATCCTTGGATCTGGCCCAAAGAACCAGGCATCGAGACTCCAAACAGTCCTTCCTTCCTACCACGAGACTGGCTGCCCCAACTCTGGAAGTCAGTGGACCAACTAGCTTTTGAATGAAATCATTTCTTTTTATAGAACTGGTTACAGGGATAGGACAGAGCGGGGGTGTGGGGGGTGGTAGATTTTGGCCTGCCAGAGATATATAGGGGTCTGAAACCTCTAGCACACGGCCTGGTATGTCATGGTGCTCAATACATGTTTACTGAATAAATAAACAAAGGCACAGGAAATCAGCCAGTCTGGGCCCTGAACCAAAGTCCATCCTCCCTCCTGTCAGTTTCAAGGTGACCAGTCACACAGGTGGCTGGCAGCAGCCTGGTGACCTAGATGTGTCAGACCTTATCTTATCAGCTTTCCTCCTTCCGCATGTACTTACCCAGCACATACACTTACAGTGCCCAGGCCTGGCTGGCCTGTTGTTTTTATAGAGAAGGAGACAGACAGGGAGGAGCTTTCCTCCCCCATAGATATATTTTGCTTTCCTTCCTTCTCTTGCTGAGGCAAGGATCAAGACATATAGGGACTTCAGGCTTGAAGGAACCCCATGAAGTCGGGTTTCACTTGCTTTCTCCTCAGCATTCTTACGTAAACTTGTCTGGGATGACCCTGCCTGCCACGTGGGCCAGTTAGCATTTAAAGGCAAGAAGCCAACTGCATAAAGATGGGCAGCTCTGGGGCTGTCCAAAGAGCAAGCCCAATAGGCACCATGCCATAGGGAGGCAGACATTGCCCCAAAGGCATCCAGGAAAACACAGGAAGTTCACTAGGCCAGGCTCACGCTGTGGGAGGGCCAGCGGCAGTCAGGGAGAAAGCTGTGCACCTTTGGGCACCTTAGGCAAGGTGGGCAACGTGAATGGAAAGCAACATGGAAATGTGTCTTTTAGCTGCCCTGGAGACCAGGCTCACAGAGGCCCCCACTTCTACTGCCCTTGGCTGATCCTTTGGACAGTGGGCCTTCTGGTAACCAAAGGGAACTGGGTATAACCTAGAAAGCTCTTGGCAGAACCAACCCTAACTGGAAGGGAAAGGGGCTCCTGGGTCCCCAAGATGGATACTTTCCCCTGGTAGAACTGTAAATTGCCCCCTCAAAGACCCAAGGGCAACAAGGCAGGAGGTCAGGCGGGGGTTGGGGGGTGGGAGAAACACCAGAGCCACCTGCTCAGCCTCCTGACATCACTGTAGTGTGGAAGGGAGGGAGTTTATGCACTGCTTAGATGTTGCTGTTGTTTTTAGCAGCAGCTGTGGGAGCCATCTCCTCCTCTCTTCCTCTCCTCCCCCTCCTCCTCTGAGTCATTGTCCAGCCACCAGCTGTGGGTGGGTGAGAAGGGGCAGCAGAGAGCTTGGCAGCCCTGACCCCAGAGATAATACTCTGGGTCACCAGGTCAAACTCTGCCCCTCTGAGCTTTGCTGAGGGGTTTGGCAACAAAGGTAGAGATTCTCTTTTAGTTTGCTTTTTTAAGATAAAGAAAGTGGCTCCTTTCAAAAGAACCCTACCCGACCCGACCCGACCCCCCCACCCCCCCGCCAAGCCTCACAGAGTGAAGGAAGCCAAGGAGCAGCTCTCAGCCACACTGGCTTGGCCGCAACCATCAGGCCAGGGAGCCCTCTTCCAGCTGCCTGGGCTGCTGCTGTCAGATCGAGGTCTTTGTAACTGGCTGGCATGTGGATCACAGGCAAAATAACCACCTGACAGATTAGAAGGGAAGGGGTAGGGGCAGCATTTTCTATTTAAATTCTACAGAAGCCTTGCTGCTGCCTGCAGGTAAGGCTCAAGAGCAGCAGGGGAAGGTACTGCTGACATTACTTAATTACCTCTGGAGACCTGCTGGTCCCCTTGGAATTATAAGCAACAAGAGACTCATGATTACAGAGGCCTCTGGAGATCACTGACAGCAATCCTATGGGAAGTGTGATAGCTGAGCCACTCAAGAAAAAGGGGATGGGGTTGGGGGGAATAAGCAAGCATACCAGAGTGCCACCAGGCCCTGGGTATCCGGCAAGGCCGCTTTCCATGGGGATTCTCTTCCTAAATATTCACAGACTAACAATAGCTACTTAGGTTTCCTTAACATTTACTGTGTGTTATGCACTAGAAGTGCTTTGCCTTGGTTGTTCCATTTTATTTCTTTTCTTTTCTTTTCTTTTCTTTTCTTTTCTTTTCTTTTTTTTTGGCAGAACCGGTGATTGAACTCAGGCCTTTACGCTTGCCAGGAAAGTGCTTATTCCACTGAGCCATTTCCCCGGCCCCTGCTCCATTTTATTTCCACAAAATCCCATCACATCTAACATTAGTATTCTTCCCATTTTGCTAAACGTAAGGTGAGTTAGTTAAGCGCACAGCTATTGAGTGAAAAGGCCATGGTGCTTGAACACAGCCCGTCTGGCTCAGACCAGCAAGTTATGTGGCCTCGGATCATCTGACGCTACTCTGTTCAATTAGAATCAGAAGATGGAGACGACAGGAAGAACTTCAAAGGGCTCGGCTGCTCTCACACAGACGGATAGACACGCGAAGAAAGAGAACCAGAGAGGTGAAGTCTTGCCAGATCACAAAGCCTGACACTTTCATGCCCGCAGCTGCCAGCTATCTCCCAGGGCCTTTCCTAATGCAGGTGCCTGTTACACGCAAGGGGGAGGTGGTGGCAAAGTACACGACCTTTGGTTTTCTTTGGGCCTTGAATTCCTAGGCTGTAAAAACAAGGAGCAGAACCAGAAAACCCAGGTTCAAAGAAAGGCAACTCTGGGCCTATCTAAAGTTCTGAGAGTCTATGACTCAGGACATTTAGAATCTTGTTAGGAAATAAGATAATTACACATAAAAAGTCAATGTAACCACAACAACACAGGCTTCACCATAAGCCAGTCCTTATTAATTGTCAAAAGAACAAGCAGCATTAAGTTCTATAGTCCTTCAGAGGAGGGAAGGAATTCTATAGGAGGAAGACTTCCACCTACAAAATACTTGATCTGGTCTTAAAGGACGGAATTAAGTAAGAAAAGAGGATTCTCCAGGTAGAGAAGAAGAAAGCATAGGATTTACCCCCAATAATGCTGGGAGAGACCATAAATAGCTGATGTTGAACAGAGCTGCACTGGTCACACTGGCAAGCTGTGGTATCACCGGCATGGACAGCTCTAAATCTCAGCTTGTCCAGCTTCTTGGCAACATTGGCCTTAGACGAGTCACTTAATCCCTGCCTTGGAGGACAGTTATAAAGTACATATGCTGGGCATGGTAGTGCATGGTGTTTAAAGCATGAGAAATAGTACAGCACTGAACAACAGCGCATGACAGTGGTTGGGCCCCAAAACACAACAGCCAAACCAGCTGCGGTGCAGCAGCTTTTATCATTCCAGAGGCCACAGGAAGTACAGGTGTGCACACAAACACCACAGGGGAGGGGTCCTGCAGCAGCTTCTTGGCTCTCACGGTGAATACTTTGGTGAAAAAGAGTCTCTCTGGACTCAGTAGGATCACAAGCTGCACTCACCTGTGTCCTTATGAAATACCCAAACACTAATGCACAAACCAATCTTACGATTAAATCCTTATAGGCATTCTGTAAACCCCAATATTAATTTTCAGGGTATGCCTCGCTGCTCAAGTCAACGTTTCCTTTTGGTATTTAAAGTGACCACATAAGAAAGGATCATATCTGAACTGAGTCTTGCTCCAGTTGCATGCTGTCTTCAGGAGGGGGAAAAAAAATCCAGACTTGGTTCCCAACAGTTCCTTCGATAATAAATCAGTGAGCCACTCCATGCATGCACAGATCATTAATTTTCACAGCAACCAAACAAGACTGTGAGACAGGTTTGCCTCCCATCTAAACAGGCTGACTTTCTGGACTCAATTCACTTTACCCCTGCCTACAAATCAGAGACTTTCTGTCTGCTAAGCAGTGGTCAGCAAATATTTATGGAATGACTACCACGGGCCTGGAACACATTCAACCACAGCACTGGACACGCTCAAGTTGTGCCCTTTCTCTATTCCTCACCAGCTGGCCTACCACACCACAGCAACATTCACCCCTAGCCAGACATGTCAGCATCTACTCAAAAGTTCTCAAGCGCAAATCAGGATGAATCTCAACTTCTACAATCTGGCTTAAGCTTCTCTTTCTAATTGGTTGGTCACAAGGCTAGTTCCTGCACGCTTCCTGCCATCTCTTTGTTCATGATGCTTTTGCACCAGCTGCTCCCTGTCCACTTCCATATGCCCGGCTCAAGCTTCTAGGCACAACTATGGAACACTCCTTAGAAAATATGCACACACACAGAATCACACATACACCTTAGAGGTCCCCAGAAGCCAGTCCATGAACCCCAGAACCCAGAGAATGCTGAGCTGCATCCCTAACCCTTTATACTTTACTAAGTAAGACAGGTCTTACTAAATTACCCAGGCTGTTCTAGGACTTCAGATCTTCTTGCCTCAGCCACTCCAAGTGGCTAGGATTGCAGGTGAGTGCCACCACACCCAGCGCGGTCTCTGTCTTCTAATACTGAGTCACTCATTTAAATAGTCACTGAGGAAGGAACTGTGCTAGGCTAGAGACACAAAAATGACATCACCAAGTGTCTCTTTAAGTAGTTCCCAGGAGAGACAGGCAGCAGCACAGTTAATGATGTCTACTTTAAGAGAAGCACGAGGCACAGCACAAACTTGATGAGGGATGACTTATAGACCTAATATGTCATCAAATAGAATAACAGTTCCTTGAGGACGAGCCCTTTGAAGGTGACACACTGATATCAAGCAGGTGCTGTACACATACAGAGGGTTATACACATTCAGTTGCTTGTGCAGTACAGAATGCAGGAATGAGGGGAGAGAACGCCTATAGGGACAGTCCCACCACCACCATCACCCACATATACCAAACAGACCCCAAAGATCCAGTTTAAATTTGAAGAGTCCATGCCACCCTAAACTGTCTCAGCCTAATTTGTGGCTCATCGCCACATGAACCGCTTCAATCTCTGTCCCTGTGGAAGGAAGAACCCTAAGGTATATATGTATAAGTTCCAACTATGTAATCTAACCACATCCCTTAGTTCAAAGGTTTTCTGCACCGACCTAGTTCATCTGTCACCCCTTCCTGGGTGGTCAAAAGTTCGCTCTAGAGACCTGCACAGGGGCTGATACTTTATGAGGAGAAAGGACTTTCATAGGTCAAATACTTGAGGGAAAGAAATAATTTTAGGCTCCAAAATTCTCTTTCATAAAAATCATATTGATTGGGGCTGGAGAGATGGCTCAGTGGAATAAGCACTTCCCTGGCAAGCACAAGGACCTGAGTTCAATCCCCAGTTCCACCAAAAAAAAAAAAAAAAAAGACCTATATACCATATTGATTAAGTGTATAATCCTAGCTATTCAGGTAAAGTGGAGGCAGAATGATCTCAAGCTTGAGGCATGCCTTGGCACTTTAGTAAGAAAGACTATGTCTCGAACTAAAATAATAAAATGTTGGAGACATAGCTCAATGGTAGTGCCTTCTACTAGAATGCGTGAGGTCCTGGGTTTGACTCCCAGTAAGAGCAAATCTGGTCATGGTGGTATACACCTTTAATCCCAACATTCAGGAGGAGGAGAAAGGAGTGCAAAATCAGCCTAGGTTACACAGTAAGACACTGTCTCTGAACATCTAAAAGGACAGAAAAGAAAGGAAAGAAATCCTACTCTGACAGGAGAGTCAGCAGGACAAGGCTTAGGTCTCTGCACTTCCACGCCAGCCAATCTGCCATGTCTACTACATGGGGAAACAAATTCTTGCATAGGACATGAGGGTTCAAAGAGTGGCAGGGAACTGAGGCAGGGTAAGATTTCTGCATCTCACTCACTGCTTCTCTCCTCAAAGCAGCACAGCATCTAATCTCCAGGCAGAAGAGAACCCACAAGCCGCCACTGTGAGTGCAGCAGAGGCCCATAGGAAAGGGACGCCACCTGCCTCCTAGGTTCCCAAGAGCAAAAGCGTGGCCCAGGGCTGGCAAGCAAGTCAGGCCAGGGCTTGGTGCACAAAACACACTGAAGGTTGGGAGGACAGAGCCTGCCCTGGGGCTGGGTGGCCATGGGCTGTCACTGTTTGCACATGAAGAAGGGCTTGAACCAGATAATCAGCAATTCTGGGAATCCTGCACTTGTTCCAGAAGATAATCTGGCATAACAACAACAAGTAGTACTAGAGGATAGGCAAAACCTCTTTTCCTTCCTCTTGCCCTGGACAGCCAATCTACATACAGCCTCTGATGGTGACTTTCCTCAAGGATCAAGAGCACAGAGCCATCTGTGCCTTGGGATGAAGTCTCAAGTCCCTAGAGTGGGCTTGTAACAGACTAATTCATTTGCTACTCCCAAATGACTACTCCACTGCCCAGGGTTGGTGGCAAGGGAAGGACCCTAGACACCATCACACAAAGGCTTGACTAGGGCTCAGCGTTCCCTAAGAGCTGGTACCACTGATTTAGATTATTCTCACACAAGGCAACAAACTGGTTATAAAATAATAATAGCTTCAGTTGGATCAAAGCATATTTTTATTCTGGGGCTGGCACCATAAAGAAAGAAACATCAGTGTGAGCAATTCCTTGTGCCAACTCAAACTATTTCTGCATGCAAACACTCCAGCACTTAGACCATAACACCCCCTAAGACAGAAATTGCAGGACGCCTCAGCACATTCCCCAGATAGCTCCATGATCAATTCAAAGGTCCCCCCACTTCTACTGAGCAAAGACTGTCACCTTTTCCATCTACAGACACAACCACCTTTTGTGCTCCTGTGTGTGTTTCGTGTGTTGGGAACTGAACCCAGGGCCTTGCGCATGCATGCTGGGCAGTGCTCTGCCACTCACCTCCACATCCCCAGCCTTCCATGCCTCGCTCGAGCCCCTGCGTCACCCAGCTCCTCTGCTCCAACTTCTAGCGCAAAGCCATCTTGGCATGAAGTGGGAGCAATACCCTCCCCTCCAACGTATTCCCTTCCTTCCACTTTTTTTTTCTTTGACAGTAAAACCAAGAGAAGCAAATTACTTCATATTTGCATAAACCTTTTAATTTGCAAACCACCCACACAGCCATGATCTCATCTGAGCCTGACAACAGCCCAGTGAGGTAACTCTGTTCCCTTTCCCAGTGAGGCGTGCTGCTGCATGGGGCCGTGACAGAGCTGGCACAGGGCAAGCGCACACATAAGTGCTAGCCTTCTGATGCACTCTGAATGTGTGCTCCTCGCAAAAAAGATTCATGTTGAAATCCCAACTTCCAGCCAGGTGCAGTGGCAGATGCCTGTAATCCCAGCACTTGAGAGGCGGAGGCAGGACCATTGCCTCAAATTCAAGGCCAGCCTGGGTTACATAGAGAACTTATCTCAAAAAAACAAATAAATCCCAGGTCCCAAAGTGACATTATTAGGATATGGAACTTTGGGGAGGTTATTAGGCCACAAAACTAAAGTCCTTATGAGTGGGGTTAGTGTCCTTATAAGGAGGCCAGCAAGCAAGTCCTCAGCTTCTTCCACCATGTACAGCCACAGCGAGAAGAAACCATCTGTGAACCAGAAGGGGACCCCTCGCCAGACGCCAAATTTGCCAACATCTTCCTCTCGGGTTTCTAGCCTTTGCTCACAAGCCACCAATGCCATGGCCATTTGCCCTAGCAGCCTGGGCGGACACCACTGAACACAGCAGATACTACTCTGCCCACTTGAGGAGGGAGAGACAGACTCCGAGGCTGGAGAGCTGCCTGCCTCGAGAGCAGGCAGCGAGGCTGCTAGGGATGGGAAGCCAGCTGGGAGGGAGGAGGCCGCCTAGTGCAGAATTCTTTCCACCACCCTACAAATATAGGCCTCGATTGTTTCAGACTTTGCTGCATATTTCCATGCAGGCTCAGCCACACTGCTGGGGAGGCCTGAAGTCCAGGCTCCTCCCAGGCCCCTGCCAGCCACACATTAGGGCAGGAGTTGTCCGAACCCTGGTGTCCTCCTCCCCATACTGAAGGCAAACAGGTCTCTCCCCATCCCCCCAACAAATGTCAAGCTTTCAGACCTAAGGCCCCAGTCACAGGTCACAGAGAGCTGCTGAATTGCACCGCTGCCAGTCCCTATCTGTTTCCCAGCTCCTGCTCCCACTGGGCAGATTTTGAAACCCAAGGAGATTAAGTCAAGAGGGGAGAACAGGAGGGACATTCTCTCCTTGAACTTTCTTAAATGGAAAAGAGGAAAAAATGAAAAGAAAGGCCCATTTTCCAGGGCGGGGGCTGGGGCGATGATCTTTCCATTAAGCAGACCTGCATAAGAATCTATAGATTATTTATGCCGGGGGTGGCTGTGGAACAAAATAAAGGAATCTTTGTACAACACTTGCCACAGTTCCCTCGCTCCCCACAGCCAGACATTTCACCCAGCTCCTTAAATCGTCAAGCTCTAATGCACCCCATCTGTGCACCGGCTGCAGCCAATGAAACCAAAGCCTGTGCTGACTTTGGCCTGGACTTGTGAATGAGCCTTTCTGCACCAGCGGGGCAGGGAGAAAATGAAGCCAACGAAGTCTTTTCTGCTCACTTGTCTTCTCCCTCACTGCTGGTCTTCTCCCCAGCTCCATCTCCATCTGCCTTTCGTTGATCATTTTTTGAGCTCTTGCCACAGTCAAGTTCTGATCTGGAGACGTGGCCCAAGTGGCCCAAGGATATGAAGGGACACATGATGAGAGTGGAGAAGGGACCCTCTTGGCAGAGACCCAGAGACCTGATATACCCTTATCCACATACTCAGGGAATTATGCTTGATTCTGAGTGGTTAATACAGAGTGAGGAAGTGGCAGGAGTCCTAGCTCAGAAACTAGGCCCCACAAGACTGTCACAGGCCCTGCACACCAAGCCAAAGAGATATGACATACTTGGAAGGCTGTGACCATCTCTCTCTGCACCACTTCTACTCCTGTCACAAGGACTAGCTCAGACAACCACCTCTTCCAGAAATCCTTCTCTGAATACCTGCTCCAAGTAAAAACTCTCTTTGCTAATTTAAGATTCTGGATGTTTTATGAGTCTCAGCTTCTCCATCAGCGTAAGACATGACTAACCTTCTACCTTAAAGGTTTCTTAGGAAAGTTAAGTGAAATGCCGTTTTTGTGTCAAGTAGTAGTTTGTAGTATACAGAAGGTGCTGAAGGTCTGGAGAGATGGCTCAGTGGTCTAGAGCACCTACTTAGAACAAGCTTAGCAAAGCATCAGGGACCACGGTTCAATCCCCCAGCACCACATGCCAGCCAGCCCC
>NW_004524740.1:5131593-5151761 GCF_000260255.1 Octodon degus
TTTTTTTAAATGGTGCATAGCATGTCTTCCTTGCCTTACAAAGATGTCTTGGGGCTGGGGAGATAGCTCAACAGTCTAAGTGCCTGCCTGGAAAGCGCAAGGACTTGGGTTCAATCCTCAGTACTGTATGTGTGGCCCCGTGCCATGCTGGTCACCAAAACTGGGTGTGGGGGGCACACCTATAATCCCAGCGCTGAGGAGGCTGAGACAGGAGGATCACTATGAGTCTGAGCTGTAAGACCTTATACCAAACACATGAAAGATTTTTTTTTTTAATTTTAAAAAGATGTTTTGGCTTCCCTATTAAATACGGGCAAACACTTTCTTTGGAGATTTCCAACCCCCCAAAAAAAGGGAAAACTCACAATTTCTCTCCAAGTTTGCAGGCCTACTTCCAATGCTCAGGGAAATAGCTAGTCTTTTCTGACATAGGCTCCCATATCCAAATTAACAGGTAAGAGGTTCCCCCCAAAATTCAACAGGAATCTAAGACAAGAGGGACTAGCTGATAGAGGAGCTGGGCTAGCTGGAACATTAAACAGCATAAAGGAGAATGGTAGAGAAGGGAGAGCGGGGCAGAGTCAAAGTCCAGCCAGGAACTGAGGGCTCCAGATGCAGAGAACTCTGCACCCGAGAACAGGCCTGGAATGAGGGATTCAGTCCTCAGGTTTGGTTTAAAAGCACTGACTGCCACAGACTTCCCGCATCCAATCAGCCAGCTGGACAGGAATGTTCCACACCTGGCAACTGGAACACTCCTCCCTCTCTGGCTGAAACCAGCAAATCGGAGGCAAAGAAAGCAAAGTACTTTTTCTAACACTTGCAAATAGGTCAGGAACACCTTTTTAAAAAAAACACCTTAGCCTGGGTCTGCATAAAAGTTTTTTTTTTTTTTCCCTTAATGGTATGAAAGATGCTGTTTAAGGGAAAAGTATTTCATGATCTTTTTCTCTTTGTCATTCAGCCTAGTAAAACCAGTTTCTCCTCCTCTGGGAATCAAGGGCCAGAAGGATGGAAGCTCCCCAGAGAATGAAGCTTGAAGTATCTAGTTCCTAGATTGCGCAACTGAAATGATAGATTTATTTCTCAGTAACCCCCAGCCTCAATTTTACAAGCAATTGCTGAGGTTACTAAAGAAAGAAGCAGGGTTGTTCTGATTATAACCAAATGTCATTCCATATGACTTCATGGAAAAGCCCTAGAAGTCTCTGCTGGCCAGTGGGTCAGTTCCTCAAAAGGCCACTTCTATTCCTCCCCAAAGGCCACTCATTTTGGTAGCACTCTGACCTCACAACTCTCCCTGAGGCTTGCCAGGGGACATCTGGCCTTAGCTAATAAGCCCTCCAAAAAGGGCTAGGCATGTCATTCAGTGATAGAGCCCTTGCCTACCTACGATGGTGAAAACCATAGATTCAAAAACAACAAATCCTCTACAGAATCCCACCACTCTTCAAACTCATTGTCCAAACAGAAAGCCCTCTTCACAGAATCCATCTGCCAACCTAAACCAAGCAGCCGAGCATACGGCTCCAATCATTCCTCAGCCCCTCCTTTCTCTGGCCTGCAAGCTACCAGCCCTCAAAGCTTCCGACAAGGATGACCCCTCATTTCCAAGACAAAAAAGTAAACCAAGACCCTACCCCTATAGCTTGTGGTTGTTTCAGGCCAGCCATCTCCTGAACATGAGGTGGGGAACAATATCCTGGTCTCAGGTGAGCTTGTAATCTCTGCAACCTCCACAGCCAGAAGTGCCCTCCCCGGGGTTGGCAGGAAAGGTCTGCAGAGAGCATGTACCTTGGAAATTAGTTCATCATGATTGGCCAGGTGAGCCCTGCAGTGAATGCAGCTGTAGGTCCGATGGCAGGAGGGCAGATATGCCTGGAAAGTCTTGGATCTTGTCATCTTCACCATTGGCGCCGCAAAGCGTGGGGTGAACTCTGGGGCCGCCCACGAGGCCCTCCCACAGGATGGGTCACACGGGAAACACCGGAAGACACAGGTAAAGGCCGTGGTTTGGCGGGGGGTGGTGTGGGGCAGGCTCCACACACTGGTAAGTCTTCAGAGCAAGGACCCTCAGGCAGAGGTCTAGGGCTGGTTCTCAGCAACCTGCAGGGCCAAGGTAAGGGAAACAGCATTAGTGAGTGGAGTACGTCTTCCCCTAAAACAAGCAGAGTCCAAGCGTCACCCAGAGGTACAACACGGGCAGGATAAAATGATCCCCGTTGGTCTGTTTCTTGTACTATGCCCAAGCTGCCCAGTGGATGTAACAGAAATCTCTCCTTGCTGCTTTTCTGAAGTTGGAAAGTCCTATCAGCTCAAAAAACAAGCAGAGTCCAAGCGTCACCCAGAGGTACAACACGGGCAGGATAAAATGATCCCCGTTGGTCTGTTTCTTGTACTGTGCCCAAGCTGCCCAGTGGATGTAACAGAAATCTCTCCTTGCTGCTTTTCTGAAGTTGGAAAGTCCTATCAGCTCAGCACTTTCAGCAACTACCCAGGTAGTTAGCAAACCAGTATCACTGCCATCTCCAGGCGATAGCCAGGGCTGAAGATGGCTCTGAATGGTCCCTGGGAGAGGCCTCTGAAGACAGCCACCCCACACCCAGCTGATGGAAGTGAGCTCAGCATGTGATAGTCACAGAGGGATGCCCATCAATTTCCAGATGCTAGAAAAGCCCATCACTTGAAGCTCCCATCTGCCTGTGCAGCCTGCTAACCCGCATCAGCCTTGCCTAGGGACTAAGCCTGGGATCCAAAGGATCAAATCCTCTGCTTGGGAGAAGTAGTTCCCTTTGCAATTTCTTATTCAAAAACTGATGCTCAGCATGTTTAAGAAAGGATAGTAAATGAATCAAATTGATGGTACATTCAGCCTCCTACAACTATCTCAAGGGGAGCGAACTTTCCCAGAATTTCTCCCTAACCCTCAGATTTCCCATATGTATCCCATAATACCAAACACCTCTAGCACCTCCTCAGCTCTCATTCTAGGGGAAGCTATGGACATGGAGAAAGTGGGGTGACTCCCAGGGTGACCAAGTGGGCAAGAGGGGAGGGCCCGAGGCTCTGCTTGTCACTGGCTCACCTAGCTGCGGCCCTGGCACCTGCCAATCCCTAGACTTCACTAATGGGGATGATGTTCCCACTTGCCTACCTCCCAGGAGAGCTCTGAGTGTTAATTAACACCTGCGTCATGCTTTGAAGATAAAATTATTTAGAGACAGGGAAGGAAGAAAAACAAAATCAGATCTTCCCTGCTGCACTGTGTCCAGGATCCATCCATCTGTGCATTTAAGAGAAAGCCGGTAAACCACAGTCTTCCTTCTCTAAACCTCACTGAAACCAACTCTTCTAAAGGGAAGCTGCCTGGGGCCAGCAGTGTGGCCTAGTGGTAGCGTACTTGCCTAGCACATATGAGGCCTGGGGTTCAAGTCTCAGTACTGAAAAAACAAATTTAGCCAAACCAAAACAAACTCTCAGGTCTAAAAACCTCAGTTAAATCCCCATCAATTCAATAGGCCAAGTGTGATACTTATAATCCTTGGGGGGAGGAGGGCAGGAGGACTGCCCTTAAGTTTAAGGCCAGCCTAGGCTGCAAAGACCTTGCCTCAAAACAAACAAAATTCAATAAAACCCACATCACTTCCAACAGGGGTTTATCAAAGAGAAGCTGCTCTCCTCCTGGCACCTTCTCCATACTCCTTAGACCTAGACTATGGCAACACTTTTTGCATGGCAACATTACTGCCAAGGCCTGGACTCAAAGACAACTGTGGTCACTAGGCCTTACCCTATGATGAGACTATTTCCCTTCTGCAACCCTGAACCACACAGGCTCCGTATCCACAGCAACCAATTACATGTGAGGTGCTCTGGGGATTCAGACCTACAGGGAGCAGGGCAAAAAGTCATCCCTGCTGGTCTTCCCCTACTATCTTTAAAGATGCGACATCAGGTTAAACTGTACATTATAGAAATGTTCGGAAAGACATGAAGGAGACAAATGACTGACTCCCTCATCTTTGCCTCCGAGTGCACAGGTCACGGGGCAGAAAAATACAAGCATGAACCCTCAGACCAGAGCCCCCTCCTCACATCCTGAACATCCCTTAGATGGGGGGGGGGGTGAGGGGAAGCTATTGGATGCTAAAGGATCACGGATGGTAGGAAGAGCCAGACCTCCCTGCAGGGATTTCCTGAAATACCCTCAACCTTTCCATACCTCTGCTCATCAGAAAAGAGGCCTTGCAGGAAGGCAGGGAAAATGAGTCGGAGGCTCCCCCAGGGCCAAATGCTTCTGAAGGCCAGGGCCCAGCTGCCCCAGAGGAGCACAGGAGGGAGTGAAGCACTGGGCCATCTTTTTACACAAACACCCAGGGGAGAAAGGAAAACAATGACCCTGGCTGCCTCTCCACGTTTACAGAGCAGCTAGAGTCTGTTTTCTTACGCATGCAGACAGCTTCTAAATTATGCATTTCCCTGGAGTACAATTATTTCTTTTCTCACTTCTCTTCTGTAGGAAACCAAAAAAAGTTCACAGGCAGGTTCTGAGTATTCTCAGCTTCAAATTCAAACCCCCAAACTTTCTTGGTTATCTTCTGCAGAACAGGCATTCGCAGTCTGCACTAAATGTCAATGTGTCACAAACATACATCCATGTACACACAAATTCATTCGCGCCTCATCCTCACTCTGCACATAAAAGGACAAGAGAAAACTCCATGGCATGAGCATGGCCTAGGCTGCACGGTGCTAGAGAGCCCCGCGGAGCTGAGACCACAGGCAGCAGGTTGCCTTGGCCGTGAACGACTCACGCTGGCCCTCTTGCTCCTTAGTGCAAATTCACAGGCATCCTAACGCGATGACTCCTTCCCTAGAAGAAAAGAAAAACGGCCTTGCTGAAAATGCAGCTCAGACAACTGATCCCAGGCAAGCTAGAAGGAACGAGAAGGCTGAAAGGGTAGGAAGGGAAAGCAGGCTGTCTGGGGAGAGAAGAGGCTGGAGAGCCAGGGCCTGAGAAGGCATCACCTAGTGTTGTGTGCGTCCCTTTTAGGCAAATGTTAAAAGGAAAATAAAATAGGTGGATTTCCCATAAAGAAGGGAATTCAGCTCCAGGGCTGTGGACTCGCCACCTTAACGTTTTGGACTTTGGTCCCTGTTAGCAGAGCCACAGGGTTCACGGCTGCATGAGTCCAACCCACTGAGCATTGGCGGAGTTCAAGCTGGTTTCCAACAATAATCACATGAGCTCTATATTTAAAAGCCACTGGGCACACATATAGATTAAACAGTATTTTAAGTGAACTAATCATATTATCACAGTGGCAATTAAAGGAAGATTTGCTGCCACCCTCAGTGGGCTCACACTGACCAGCATGGAAAGCAAAGATGTGATATATTATGATTAAAAACAAAGATCTTAGCTACCCCACCTCAGAGCCAAATGCACAGGCAGCGCATGCCAAACCCGACTGGCCCACCTCACTGACAGATGGGCTCCTTCCACCACGAATCACAGCGACAGCTAGAACTCAGGCCCCAAGCTTCTGAGTGTTGCTAGGAGGGCAGAGAGCCAGGGCCACATGGTTTAGTTACGCCATGAAGAACGTGAGGAGTGAGGCGATTGCAGGCTGGATGGACACACACGGACGGACACACACACACACACACACACACACAGAAACTGACCGTACAGGTAGAACTTGCCACAGGAAGCAACTCCTCCAGCCTGCACTGAACCATCCACCAACATCTATCTCTGTGTTCCTGTTTTCTTCAGGTGTTTTGGTGGCGAGTAGGCGAAGCCAGGAATAGAAGTGGGCTCTGGAATCTCACAAACCAGTTCCACTCCCTCCTAGCTGGTTGACTTTTGGCAAATTATCCAACCACTCTGACCCTCAGCTTCCCTACCTCTAATAATAGCAAACAACACCAACCTACACAGGGTGCTAAGTATTAAATGAGATGACCTAACCGGGTGTGGTGATGTGCGACTGTAATCCCAGCTACTCTGGAGGCTAAGGCAGGAGGATTGTGAGCTCAAGGCCAGCCTGGGTGTCCTAGGTCAGCCTGAGACACCAAATGAATAACAAAAACAAAAAGAAAAAAATAAAAAGAAAGAGCTCAGAGATGACCTAAGTGCTCATACAGTGCTGGCACACAATACACACAAGTAAGTGTAAGCTATTATTTTTAGTGGTCAGTGAAAAATAAAACAGATGCTAATACTTAAAAACCAAAAAGTAGGAAACAAAACAAAGAAGTTTGGGTTGAAGCTGAAGCCAGTGTGCAGGCAGATGCATCCCAGTGACATTAGGATACTTTTACCCTCCAAGACAGGTCCACCGAGACATCTCTCCTGACCTCAGAATCCCTTTTCAGGGCGACACAGTAGTTAACAGTGCTGCAGAAGCCACAGAACACATGGGCACTGAGGTCCTACTACCAGGCAGCTTCACAGCCCCTTACGAGTCTTGGAAGGTGCCTGAGCTGCTTTCTCCTTCTCTCCATCAGCATTTCAGCCACTCTTGTCTATTTAAAAAGCAGCTTCACATTGGCCAGGCAGATGGCTCAGTGGAATTAGCGCTTCCCTGGCAAGTGCAAGGGCCTGAGTTCAATACCCAGTTCTCAAAAAAAAAAAAAAAACCAACAACTTCACAGTCAAGACACGGGAGCACACACCTGCAATCCTGGCGCTCTGGGAGGCTGACACAGGATCAAAAAGTTCAGGCCCAGCCTAGGTAACTCAGCATCTTAGAAAGATACCATCTCAAGAAAAGGGGGGGCATGGAAGGTCTGGGGACATAGCTCAACAGTTGAGTGCCACTGGGTTCAATCCCTAGCACCAAATAATTTTTTTTTTCCTTTAGAGAAGGGTCTACAGGGTGTTCAGGGTCTCGCTACTAGATCAGACTCTAGTGATTTGCCTGTTTACAGCCTTCCAAGAGCTGGGATTACAGGTGAACACCACCACAACTAGTCTCAATTGCTTCTCAGCATGCCCCGGGGGGTAGGGCTGGCACAGCAGGCCTGGGGATCGGACCTCTGGCTCCTGTCCTGCTTGAAGACGCTTTAATCCACTAAGCTATTTGGCCAGCCCTAAATAAATGTTTTTTAAAAAGAACTGGAAGCAGTTTCAAATGTGAGCTCCACCATTTATTAGCTGAGTAAGACCCTGGACAAATGAACTTTTCTGGACCTGAGGTCAACAATATCTACCCCAAAGGGCTCTTGCGCAGAAAGGATAAACAGGGTCACAGAGATGAAGGACTCAGCACACAACAGACTCCAGGTGTGCACTCCCCTCCATTCACACAGGCTTCAGCCTCCTCTCCCACGCCCATCCCACATTCCACGGAGGGTCCCCACTACATGTGGATTTCGCAACTTGAGCTCTTTGTAGTTCCCCCAAGACAAACACACTTGCACAGCTTTATGGATGTCCTTCCCTTCATCAGACACAAGCTTTCCTTACAGCTCCTCACTGGACAAAGTCTCAGCTCAGATGTCACCTCAGCACTGGGCTCTGTTCACCTCTGCCTTCTCCCTACTAAAGCTAGAGTTCCTTTTCTACTTCTATGCTACACCAAATCCTTTCTGTACCCCTGGTATTAGTGGATGGGACAGGACACAGGTTAAATGCCACCACTGGACCGAACTCCCTCTGCTCCTCACCAGGCTGACTGGAACAGGCTGCCCACCTGCACAGGGGCACACAGGACCCAGGACCCTCCCTCCCTGCCTTCCCTTTATGCTCCAAGGAATGAGAAAGGAGACTGGTCACCTCGGAACCTCACGCCCCATCTAACCCAAAGCTCTCCTAACTACTTCCACTCATGTCCCATCCTGAAACACCAGGAAACCAAGATGTCCTGGACTACAGACGACCTTTCAAATCCTGGATCTTAGCCAAAGGCCTGTCACTGTCATCCATAGCTGTTCTTTACATTTTTGGGTCTAGGTTTAGATAAAGAATGTCTCAGAAAGCCTTAAAGGGACTTTAAAAGCCAGAGGGCAGGACCATGACTGCACACCCACATTCTGTTTAGCCGTCTGCGAGGAACCCAAGAAGCCTGGGTGAGCAGTGGCAGCTTTGGAAAGAGCAGGGGGAGCTATTTCTGAGTCTAGTGGACAAAAGAGCGTGGGGCTGGGCAACTCTGGGGAGCTAAGGCAGCGGGACAGAACATTTTAGCCCAGCCTGGGCAACTTACCCAGACTGACCCTGCCTCAAATTCAGAAAGGGTTGGGGATGTAGCTCAGTGTGTAGCCCTGGCTTTAATCCCCAGTAAGGGATCGGACAGGAGAAGACACTATGGAAAACTGGATGGCAGAGAAGTTGTCCTCCTTTCCCAGCTTAATCTCCCCAGAATCCTGAACCCAGCCCAGGCAGCACAGCCAGCCAGGTTCTCTGGCCTGCAGATGGGAGAAGGAGGCAGTGCTAGAGCACAGGATGCAGAGGCAGAGGCCCCTGAAGCCAAGCTGGGGGCTTTTCACCAGCTGCGGGATGCAGGGCGAACCGAAAGAAAAGGAGGCCAGTGCCTGCCTCCTGGCAGAGACTTAAGAACAAATGCGATGATGCCAGGAGGTCTTCAAAAACAGCACCCAGCACATGGTTGACAGCCAATCACCAGCGAGGGAGACAGCACGCAGGGCTGTTTCCTACTTGCCAGGCCAGAGGAACAGCACTGCTGGGCTCTAAATTGATGTATGGTGGTCAGGAGGTTAAGACCTAAACTGATCCACTCACAGGCACACTGTGGTTCAAGTAACTTAGCTGGGGATCTGATACTACTGCTGTCACTCCAAACAGATGCTCTACCACTCTGTGCCTCAGGATAGTCACCTCTGTGGTCTGCACTGACTCCATTAATCTCAGGATGGGAACCACTACTGAAAATTTCATTGATTTTTTTTTTTTTTAAATGTATTTGGCTGTTACAGGGTCTAACTACAGAGCTCAGACTCATAGTGCTCCTTCTGTTTTCAACCTCCCCAGTACTGGGATTACAGGTATACACCACTATGCCTAGACTCTGTGGGTGGCTCAGTCTTCCCTGGGGACAGGGCTGGCACAGTATGTGGTGCCAGGGATCGAACCAAGGTCCCTGTGCTTGCCTAAGCTTGCTTTGCCTAAGCAGGCGCTTTAGTCCACTGAGCTATCTCGCCGGCCCTGAAAATTTATTAAAACTGTTGCAAGCTGATATGTAAGACTCAGGAAAAATCACTATCAGCATTTTATAGACATCCCTTTTACAGCACTGGGACCCAGCTGTACTTCAAATCCATTGAGCTAATAATAAAAACCAGGCTGGATAGAGCCAAGAAGGCCTCCTTCAAAAAATCAAATCCAACATTCATCTCAATGTGATACAGAGTCTTGATTTCTAGTCTTGATTTCCAGGGGGATTATCTGTATGAGACCATAATCCCATACGGTCTCTCAGATTCCTTCAGCTCTTTAAAGTCCTGATTCCTCACTGGAAGGACAGCTGTCAGCTGAACCCTGCCCAAGCTGCAGAGCCACTCACCACCCTTCACTCTGTTAAGACCTTGATTTCAGCGAGGTCACAGAGCACACGACTGCCGCTGAAAGGCAGGCGCCTCTGTAACCTGCTAGCGGAGCAGTGAATGCGATGACCACCAGGCGCTCAGCGCAGCTCTTCACCTGAGGAGGGCTCCACATCAGCCTCGCAGCTGTTAGAACATCTGGGTAGAAAACAGGCCGTTCCTCTGAAGATCCCGCCACTTATGTCTCATTTAGTAGTTATTAGAAGTTGCTGTTGCTGGCTAGATACCAAGTAGATTTGGCATTATTTGAAGTGGTACTGGTGATGTCAATAAAAAGCAGCAGCAGGGTCCCAAAGTATCTGTCTGAAGATAGGTTAAGGACCCTTGGCTAAAGTTGATCAGTGTTTCCTTTCCTTATACAAATCCAAGCTCCAAAAATTTGAGTTGACTTATGAGAACAAATATACAATACAGAAAGTTTTATAGTACATTAAGATTAGGATAGATGGCCAGGGAAATGGCTCAGTGGACTAAGCGCTTGCCTGAGTTCAATCCCGGGTACCAAAAAAAAAAAAAAAAAAAATTAGGATAGATATTAAAATTAAGAACAAATGGAGGAGGGCCCACCAGATAGCTCAGTGGATTAAAGCACCTGCTTAAGCAGGAACAGTGACCCAGGTTGTGCCATGCGGGGCCCAACCCCTGGGGCATGCTGAGATAGTGCCTGAGACTGGGCCTGTTGGTGCATGCCTGTAATCCCAGCACTTGGGAGGCTGAAAACAGGAGGATCACTATGAGTACGATCTGTGTAGTGAGATCCTATACTAAATACATAAAAAAAAAAAAAAGAAGAAGAAGAAGAAAAGAAAATGGACAAATGGAGCGCTGGGGAGATAGCTGGGCAGTCTAAGCACCTGCCTGACAAGAGCAAGGACCCAGGTTCAATCCCTGGTACTGCAGCCCCAAAACCAGGCGTGGTGGTGCATGCCTGTAATCCCAGCACTGGGGAGGCTGAGACAGGAAGATCATTACGAGTCTGAGCTACCCACAGCAAAACTCTGTACCAAATAAATAAAAGATTTTTTTAAAAATGGAGTTGGGGGGCTGGTGAGATGGCTCAGTGGTCTAAGGCACCTACTTAAAACAAGCTCAACAAAGCACAGGGACCGCAGTTCAATCCCCCAGCACCACATGCCAGCCAGCCCCACACCCTGGTGGGCTGGGCTGGCCACACACACACACACACACACACACACACAAATAAATAAAATTAAAAAAAAAAATGGAGTTAGGCATGGTGGTGTACTGCCAGTGCTTGGAAGGCTGAGGCAGGAGAAACACAGCCAGTTTGAGGCCTGCCTGGGCTACACAGCAAGTTCAAGGCTAGCCTGGACAACAGAGATATCGTATTTAAAAAAAAAAAAAAAAGAAAGAAAGAAAAAGAAAAAGGAATAGTTTGGACAGAAACATATGCTGTCAAACTGTTAAATAATTACTGAAGTTCAACTGTGAATTTGGCTTTGAGCTCCCAGTCACAGGGCTTTTTGCCCTACCCCTAGGGCAAAAGAGAAAGTATCACAAAGTTTATGTTCCCTATAAAATAAAAGCATCTTGGTCAGTCATTCAGGGTGCAGATTTTGAGAGAAATTTCCCTGTGGGTGGCCACAGAGAAGACAACAAATAAACAATCCAGTATGCAAGAGCAGCTGAACATCCTAAGAATCCTGACTGTGTAACCATCTTGCACAACTGTTTTCTAGTTTTTGTAATAAGGGTCCAAGCTGGCCCCAAACTCACTATGTAGCCCAGGCTGGCCTCGAACTTGTGGCAATCCTCCTGCCTCAGCCTCCTGAATGGTGGGATTGCAGGTATGCACCACTACGCTGGACACAGCTGTCTCCACGAAAAGACAACTTGTAACAAACACCAAAGTGCACTTAGGGAAGAGGGACCCAGAAAGGCCAAGAACACAAACTTCTCACAATTTTGCAGAACCTTGAGACAATGCAAATTCTCAAGAGGAAAAAAGGCACTCTGGTGCCTTCCAGCAATGCCTCCCGAGTATCACCTCTCACAATTAGGATCATGAGTAACAAAAATATGGGTAGTCTCCGAGATGCCAGGTCCAAACCCGGGTACTTCGTATTAACATCTCTAGCCTCCCAGTTCAACCACTCTCTAGCCCCAGTCTCCACCGCTGCCTCAGAGGTGCTTCCGCCTGGGGCCTTCCCTGCCTGCTCCCTGGCACTCTCCTCTCCACCTCTCCAGCTTTTTATTTCTTCTGATGCCTTTTCTATTTTATTTTATTTTTTTGTGGAACCGGGGATTGAACTCAGGCCCTTGAGCTTGCCAGGGAAGCGCTTATTCTACTGAGCCATCTCCCCGGTCCCATGATGCCTTTTCTAAAAGACCCCACTACTGAGCTCCCCAAGCCCATCATCAAGTTGCCTCCAACAAGGAGACACTTTGTTGCATCCAGAGCCAGCAACAAGTGCTGAGGTTGGGAGGGATTGGCTTGTAGGCAGAGTATTACCTATGGGGGAGAAAAAGTTCCTGTAGTATTAAAAAAAAAAAAAGCATAAACATTATCTCTCTCCCTTTCATCACCTCCATCTCAATTCTCTTCCTTCTTCATGAAGGTCCACCTGCCAAACGGGGAGTACGCTTTCCTCTCTCTCTCCCTTCTATAATGGCATTTCATTTGTACCCTACACAAATGGTTCTATTTTTTTTGTGGGGTTTCTTGTGGGGGTTTTGGGGACTGGGTCTCACTACGCAGTTCAAGCGGGCCTTGAGCTCACTGTAACCCAGGCTGGTCTCAAACTCACTACCATCCTCCTGCCTCAGCCTCACAGGTTCTGGGATTACAGGAGTGTGCTGCCACAGCCACTGGCTCTGTCCCCATGCCTTGGTCACAGTCAGTCACCAGTGGCCCTGCAAGCTCCACCCTCTGCCCCCATGGACTCTGCTCTCTCCTAACTGGACTAAGTACTCACTCACCTTCCCAGCCACTCTAGAATCCTCTTTACAAAATACATCCTCCTCACCTCTCCTGTTTCAAAGCCTCCAGGACATGGTCCAACTAGTCAAGAGTGGGACTCGGCTCTGCTGGTTACATGACCCCCCAATGCTGCTGCAAACCTGTGTCCCCAACTGACAAGTCAGCCACTACCTCGACTTTCACATAAGCCATCTCAGCAGCCTGCAAAGTCTTAACCCACCTCCTGTGCCTAGCAAATAGCTCCACACCCCTTACCACCAATTTCAAATAAGCCTCTGAGGAGCTGGTGACCCCTTTTCCCAGTGAACAGAAAACCACATCTTCCTCTGGAATTGCATTTCCTTATGAGTCTGTGTCTCCACTAGGCTGGGAAGGGCACACCCCTCCCAGTTCCCCAGATTTCTTAAAAATGTTAACTGAGTAAAATAAACGGCCCTCAGCCAAGGCGGCCACACCCATAATCCCAGCACAGGGGCAGCTGAGACAGGAGGATTTCAAGTTCCAGCCTTGAAAACTGCAAACTCAATACCCTCCTAAACTATATGATAACCTGTCTCCAAAAGGGAAAACAAAAACAACGAAACCATGCTGGGTGTAAAGCTGGTTTTTCTTTCTTCCCCCCCACCATCTCTTTAGTTTACCCCACCCAGTACTTTAAAAAAAAATCTAATTCTGAGCATTACATGGAACACACCAGTAACATGCCTTGAAGCTGAAAAGCCAATAAACTTATGACACCACCTCCACCTCACTGAAGTTAATACTGAAACTCAGTAGTAGCCCAGCTGCGGGTTAAAACCAGTGGACGCCTGAGAGCAGATGCACTTCTGACTGTCTCCACTGGCCCTTTACAATCGAGTGACCCTTGGGACATCCTCCCCAGTGACACGACTGGATGGCTATGCCTGTGGACCCTGGAAAACTCCAGACTTCTCCCAGGGCAGCCTGACAACCCCCACCCACAGTCTAAGCTGCCTCTCTAGACCAGAATAAGAAAAAGGAAGGAGGCAGGGTGGCAATCGATCCCGGCAATCAGGAAGCTGAAGCAGGTTACACAGTAAGTTCAAGGTCAGCCTGAACTTAATGAGACCCTGCCTCAAAAAGACAAACAAGAGCCAGCCAAATAGCTCGGCAGATTAAAACACCTGCAAGCAGGCACAGGGGCCAGATGTTTGATCCCCAGGGCCTACTTGCTGGCTGTGCAGACCCCACCCCACTGAGATGGCAATTGAGACTGGGTGTGGTGGCCCACATCTGTAATCCTAGCTCTTGGGAGGCTATTAACAAGAGAATCAGGGGCCTGGGAGATGGCTCAGTGGAAAGAGTGCTTCCAAGGCAAGCACAAGGGCCTCAGTTCAATCCCCGGTTCTGAAAAAAAAAAAAAAAAAAGAGAATCACTAGGAGTCCAATCAGGTAGTGAGGCCCTGAACATTCTGTGGACCCTTCCCTAAAATAAAATTTTAAGAAAAGACAAAAAGGAAGGCGAGGTCACCCCAGCCTGCCTCCATTTCCCAGGGGAAGCCCCAGACCTGCCCTGTGCCTGCCACCCCAGAGGCAGCAACCTTCTCACCACAGACCTTCCCCCTGTATCTGATCCCCATAGAGAAGCTTGGTTAAAATAGAGCCAAGACAATCGTTCCAGTGATCTGCGGCCCATAAAAGGATCTGATCCACTTCTCTGCCCCCTGTCAAGTACTGGACTAATACTTTAGTTACAATGAAAAATAGCTGCTTAGAAGATCAGGAAAACAAGGACAGAAAAAGTGAGACAAGGCCTTATCCACAAAAGGGAAATCTCCAGGGACCCCAACTCCCACGGAGCTCTCCAGCTGGGGTAGCCCAACTCCCACGGAGCCAGCCCCTATTCCACACTCTCAGCACTGCCAACTGCTACAGCTCTATTTTGATGATTACGGATGTGGATCCCAAACTCAAGTATCGCTGAATACCAGAATTTTGAAGATCAGGCACCGTGCAACCTTGATTCCTCTTTACCTGATGCTCCCCCAGGCCTGGCTGAGGCCTCAACTGACGACAAACCATCAGCCCCAACCTTGCCAAAGCAACTCTGCCGCTCAGCCAGCAGCGTGCCTTTCGCTTACTCCTGAGCCCCAAACTCCTCGGTGCTCACATCTGTGGCTGGGGCCCTTGCCTTTCCACAACTGGAATCTGGACACTGAACTTTTAAAAACTCAATAATCTCTGGCAAGCGTAAGGGCCTGAGTTCAATCCCCGGTTCTGCAAAATAAATAAATAAATAAAAATAAAACAAACAAATAAAAACTCAATAGTAAAAATGCCAGGAGGCACTTAAAGGATGTCTGTAGGCCTAGATAGCCAGTCTTCACCATCCCAAAGAGGGATGCATTTTTCTTTTCATCATTAAACTGTTGCTAGGTGTGGTGGCGCGCACCTGTCATCCCAGCACTTGGGAGGCACAGGCAGGAGTCCACCAAGAGTTCAGAGATCAGCCTGACCTACACAGTGAGCTCAAGATGGGCCTGAACCACACCGTGAGACCGTGTCTAAAAAAACTAAGTTGGGTGCAATGATGCACACCTATAATCCCAGCACTTGAAAGACTGAGGCAGGAGGATCACTGAGTCTGGAGCCAGCCTGGAAATTCACGTCACAGTAAATTTCTTGTTTGTCTTTTTGAGACAGAGTCTCGCTATGCATTCTGTCTTTTTTTTTTTCTTCATTCTGTCTTTTTTGAGACAGACTCTCGCTATACAGTTCAGGCTGGCCTCACTTTGTAGCCTAGGCTGGTCTTGAACTTCTAACCATCCTCCTGCCTCAGCCTCCCGAATGCTGGGATTATAAGCACATACCACCACAACGAGCTACAGTAAATTTCTGAATTTCATCTCAGCATGAAAATGAAATTAAAGCCTTGTTTCTTTTAGGCCTGGAATCTCAAGGGGAGACATACACTTTGCCAAGTATAATATACTTTTCCATAAAGCTAGTTGGTTATAGGTCAGTCTTCCTGACCAAAGACTGCCTGGCCAATCACCCCTCATTCCTAAACTAAAACCTGGCATGGAGCAGAGGCTCAGAAAACCTTGTCTGAAGGTACAGGAAGGTGGAGCGGGAGACCGGAAGACTTGGAGTCACTACAAGAAGCCTATGGGATCCTACAATGATGCTCTTTGTTTCAACTTTACACTTAATGATGGGGAAGGGGGGGAAATCCTGGGTGTGGTAGTACACGCCTGTAATTCTAGCAACTGAGAGGTTGAGGAAGGAGGATCCCAGTGAGCTGAGATCAGTTTGCTACCCAATGACTTCAAGGCCAGCCTGACCTACATAGCAAGACCCTGCCTCAAAAAAGTTAAAAAAAAAAAAAAAAAAAGGCAGGGGAGTGATGGGGAGATAGCTTAGTGGCTTAAGTGCCTGCCTGGCAAGCACAAGATCCTGAGTTCGATCCCCAGTACCCCCCCAAAAAAAATCATATATGCATGATGACACAGACTCACCAGACATGGTGGCACATGCCTGTAATCCCAGCACTTGGAAGGCTAAGGCAGAAGATCACTGCAAAGTTGAGGCCAGCCTAGATTACCTAGTGAGTTCAAGGCCAGCTTGTGCTAAATAGTGAGACCCAGTCTTTAAAAAAAAAAACAAAAACAAAAACAATATACTCCCTCAACACCCCCCCCACACCTGTAATCCCAGCTAATCTAAAGTAGCTGGACAGGCTGAGGCAGAAAGATCTAAAGTATAAGGTCAACCCAGACAATTGAGCAAGAGCCTGTCTCAAATAAAACAAAATAAACAAAACCCACACAACTTCACAGCAGCCCAGATCTCCAGCTGAGGTAACAAGAACAGGAGAAGACCATTCGCCTAAGGTCACACAACTAGAAAAGACTAGTAGGGCACCAAGATTCAGATCTCTTCCCACCCAAGAAGCCAGAGGGAGAGCCTGGGGAAGTCTACCCTGCTGGAGCCCTGCAGGGCTACAGGCAGAAAGGGAAAGTCTCTAGACCAGAGATGAAGACTTCAGAGCTTTCAATGATACAGACAGCCTGCTCTGCACTCCAGCCTTAGTTTTACCAGTGCTAGTGCTAGTCTACGTTAACTTAATTATAACACAAAACAAAGGTATCAGATCCCTTAAAACGCCCTCACCCCAGTTACCAGGGCTGGTGGCTGCCTCATGCCTGGAATCCCAGCACCCAAGAGGCTGAAGCAGAAAGAGGGAGTTCAAAACCAGCCTGGACTATGTCTCAAAACTACCCCATCTCCCAAAAAAAGCTAGGTAGCACTCGCCTATAGCTCCTGTGCGCTAGGAGGCTGAGGCAGGAGGACTGCTTAGAGTTCAAGGCCAGTCTGGACTACACAGCAAGTTCAAGGATAGCCCAAACTACACAGGAAGACCCTGTCTCAAAAAGAAAAAGAAAAATGAAAAACACTATCATGCTCAATGCTTCACCATTAAATTATAGAAATGAGAGAGAACACGAGACAATAAGGAAAGTGAATAGATTAGGGAGAAAAAACTGCCAGTTCTCAGTTTTTGTTAGTGGAGTTAGCTGTAAGGCTGCGTAAGTTAACTTTTCCCTATAAATCCTAAAGAAAACTAAGCCTCATGAGCTACACAAACAAAAAGCCCCATTTAACTTAGGTTTACGTGACACACGTATTTACCACTGACACAGCAAATACTTAAAGACAATTTCCTCTTACCTTAAGGTCTACTTAGAAATGAGTGACTCAAGGAGGGATCCACTGCAATTTGCAGAATGCTGTGTGGCCCTGGGTGGAACAGTCTGCCTTATAAAAGTACAGGAAGGGTGGGCGTGGCCAGACACACCTGTAATCCCAGCCTTCTGGAGGCTGAGGCAGGAGGATCACAAATTCCAGTGTAGCTGAGGCAACTGAGACCCTATCTGAAAAAAAATGGGGTGGGGTTGTAATTTAATGAAAAGGCCCTGAGTTTACTCCCCAGCACTTTAAAAAAAAAAGGGAAAAAATGCAGGGGATGGGGGGAAAAAAAAAGACATGAAATATTGGTGGCAGATACAGAACATTGCTATTTGGTTTTTGTTTTTGTTTTTTGCGGAACCGGGGATTGAACTCAGGCCCTTGCGCTTGCGTTTATTCCACTGAGCTATCTCCCCGGCCCTGCTATTTGTTTTCATCACAGATGCCCCATTCTGAAAATTAAGATATGGTAGGCCTCTGCTTAGGCTTCAGAAGTCCCCTAGCAGCCAGGTTGTGAGATTATCTAAAGGTAGTTTTGCGCTAGTTCGTTCATTTGGGGGTTGTATATGTGTTGGGATTTTGTTGGTTGCATTTGATGCTTTGTGTGTTTTTTGCTTGAGATAGGTTGGCCTCAAGGCCCCAGCCTTGGTCTCCTGAGCACTGGGTTCATAGGCCTCACAAGCATGCTTCCCCGCCCTGAGAAAGACACTGTCTGTCCTTTTGCTCTATCACTAAGCAACATCTCCAGCCTCTTAACTTTTCATTGAGATGGGGTTCAGACTTGTGACCTTCCCCTATCAAAAAAACCCATGTGATCTTCCTACCTCCGCCTCATAGCAAGGATTATGGGCCTGGGCTACCACACCCAGTTTGAAGAAACTCTGTGTATCCTCCTTTGAGGATACTGTGTGTGTTTACTAGGGATCAGACCCAATGGCACCTTGCCATTTTATTTATTCAGAAACATGTTTTCACTCTGTCACATGGACCTGTGGTCCTTCTTGCTTGGACTCCCAAAGTGCTAGGATTACCCACCTGCACCACCATGCCCACTGTGAGAACACTTTTTAATCTACTCCAAAGCACAGCAGTAGGGTCACACACCCTCTCAAGGCTGCCTGTCCCAGTGCCTACAGGGCTCCTATTCCTCTGTCCCTCACTTCCATGCCACATGGGTAAGGAGAGTCCCTGCATGTTTAACTCTTCTGTTTTCACAGGCCCATCCCCAGGAAATTCCACGTCCTCTCTTTAAGGACTCTCCACCTTTATACCTCTGTCTCTGATCAGACTATGCTCTTTGGACAGGGTCTGTACCTTAATCCATCTTTATCTCCCAAAGGCTTTATCAGCCCTCAAATGATTATTAATCCAGGAAACATGCAACCAGGGTTGATTTGGCCAGAGGTTCTACTTCTCTAATTCAAAATAGGAATCTAAACATTCATGAATGGCAAGATGTTGCCCAAGCCTAGCTCCCTTGACCCATGTACAGTTCTCCCAAACAGAAAACAAAGCAGGACGTGGTGGCACTTAGGAGTCTGAGGCAGCAGGATTGCTTCAAATTCTAGGCCAGGCAGGGCTACACGAGGTAACCCTGTCTTAAAACATAAAAAACAAAATACTAAAAATCATCATGGTGGGCTGGTGAGATGGCTCAGTGGTCTAAAGCACCTACTTAGAACAAGCTTAGCAAAGCACAGGGACCACGGTTCAATCCCCCGCACCACATGCCAGCCAGCCGGCCCCCTGGTGGGCTGAGCTGGCCACACACACACACACACACACACACATAAATAAATAAAAATTTTTTTTAAAAAATCATCATGGTACAAGGACCATGACCCTGGCTGAGCCTTCAGCAGCACCCAAGTGCCCTCTGTGGGCCACGCCCTCTTTTCCCAGCAAGATGCAGGCAGGGAACTCCAGACACCACGCTTCACGTTATCCTCAGCTGGCAATCTAGTTTCTGATCACTGCCCTCAAGTCTGGACACACCACACTCTCGAGACCGAGGGCCAGGGCTGATCGTCAAGAGCAGGAGCACGAGAGCTATTCTGTCTGGGCGTAGGTAGGAGCACAGGTGGCTCAATTCAGGAACAAAAGGGATGGTTGCGAGTCTGTGTTCTGCCCACCTGGGTGCTGGTTGAAGCAAGTCCCTTCTGTTGAGATCTCTACCAGCACATACTGAGCTTGTACTCAGCTAAATTACAAATCGTTTGATTGAAACAGAAAGGTAAAAGCAGGGAAGGCACACAGCTGTAATTCCAGTGCTCTGCAAGGCTGAGGCAGGAGGACTATAAGTTCATACCAACCCTGGGCAACTCAGTGACTTAACAGGACCCATCTTAAAAATAAAAAAGGGGCCAGGGATGTAGCCCAATGTGAAGGCTGGTAAAGAAAAACACAAAATAAAATAAAAGGTATAAAGTTAACACTGGAAAAAGTCAGATGCAGGGCACTACACAGTTACTAAAAAACCACGCTACAAATTTGGCCTCTTATCTCCTAAAAACCGAAGCAAAAAGAGAAATATAAGCAGTTATAAATTTCAAATTGCCCACAAAGAAAAAGCATACCAGCTCCTTTGGCCAGGCAAGCCTTTCCTGGCACTATGTTCTAAAAGAAGTTCTCCCTTTTTTATATTCATGGTACTGGGAAGTCAATCCAAGGCCTTGCACAAGCTAGACAAGCAAGCTAAATCTGAGCTATATGCCCGTCCTTTTTATCTGACTTTTAAAGACAGAGTCTCACTATGTTGCCCATGTCTAGAGCCTGAACTTAGTAAAGGACACATTAAGTGACATGGAGCTAAAGTCTTCAATAACATCAATCTTTAGAAGCACTGTAGAGAAAAACAAGGGGCTGGGGTGATGGCTCAGTACAATAAGTGCTTGCCTGGCAAGCGCAAGGGCCTGAGTTCAATCCCTGGTACTGAAAAAAAAAAAAAAAA
>NW_004524740.1:5152411-5156883 GCF_000260255.1 Octodon degus
GGTAGGTTCTGATCGATTTAAGTGCCATATCTGGTCTTCATTTAACTTGTACCAATTTCAGATCTGATGCCTGCCCCTCCCCCTTCCCGCCCTTTCCCACATCAATGGATTCCGCATGGAGGAGATTCCAACTATTATTCTGAGGTGCTGTTATTAATAGCTAGCATGAGCACCTCTCATGTGCCAGGCTCTGTGCCTGGTTTCCCTGCATTCTCACTTAATCCTCCCATAGATCCTGTGTCGTAGGAACTATTATTAGTCCCATCTTACAAAAAAGGAACAAAGATTTACAGAATTGTAGCTTGCCCAAGGTCACAGAGCTAATTAGCCAGTTCTTTCTGATTCCAAAGCCCAGGCTCTTGGCCCTACCCTAGTGCCTCCTGGGTACATTTAAAGAAATGTGATTACTGATAGAAATGCTTGTGTTTGTCAGGAGCAGCCTCCAGTAAGGTCAGTGGAGGAGGAGAGGGGTGGTATTATAGCAAGATAACAGGGCTCTTAGAGAGTTGGGCAACCTACAAATGATATAAAGGGACGAAAGATACAATATTTTTTGGGGGGAGGGGGACGGGTACTGGTATTAAACCAGGGCCTTCACCCTGAGCTACAACAACAGCCCTTTTCTCCATTTTTTTATTTGAGGCTGGGTCTCACTAAGTCACTGAATTGTCCAAGCTGGGCTCAGATTTGCAATCCTGCCTCAGCCTCCCAATACGCTGGAAGTACAGGGCATTATCTTGACTAAGGAGAAAACAACTCTTTTCCTCTTCCTCCCTAGAAGTAAAATATTTACTACTCTAGAAACTTTGGGGCTGGGGAGTTAGCTTGACAGTCTAAGTGCCTGCCTGGCAAACACAAGGACCTGGGTTCAATCCTGGGTACGGCCCCGCCCAGGGTGCACCAAGCCAGCAGAAACTAGGTGTGGTGGCGCACGGCTATAATCCCAGTGCTGGGTAGGCTGAGACAGGAGGATCACTGTTAAGTCTAAGCTGCGTAGTGAGAACCTGTACCAAATAAACACATTTTAAAAAAAGAAACTAAATTTTGGTTATCCTATTCATTCATTCATTCATTCATTCAACCAACCAACAGGTATTTTACCCAAGTGTCACTCAGGACTAAATACTGTCACACTGAGCAACTCAGAAAAGTTCTCAGTCCTCTGTCCCACTAAACAAGCAGACAGCATGTTTCAGATAATATTTAAGTGCTCTGAAAAACATAAAGGCAAGGCAAGGCAGGAGGAGAGGGCCGTATGCTCTAGACCCAAGTGAGAGGGAGTCAGTCACACAAAAATTGAGACGGGCCATCCTGGAATAGTAGAAAAAGCCTATGACCAAAGGCCCAGAGCACATACCAGAAGGCCTAGGAAGGGAAGCCAGGGGAGAGGCTGGGCAAGGGAGGCAGCACACAGCCTCCAGAGCAAGGGGCTGAGTGATATCTGAAGGGCAAGGGAAGATAGGGAGACATGAAACAGAGAAGCAGCACACACTGACTTACTGTTGAGCCCTCCGGAGCTCTAGCCACAGCTCCCAGGGAGATTCGGGCAGGTGCAATCCTTGACAGAGTCCAGTGTGCAGAGCCTTTTGTTAAGGATAATATACTGGAAACTGTCCACTCTAACAAAACAGCTTTAGCCTGCAGGCCCTGGCTGGCTTTCCACCACAGCAGGCCAACATCCAAAGCGATGGCCTCTTCATTTTCCAGAGCTTGTCTGAACACCTATTGGTGGAGCTGATGGTCCCCCGGGAAATGCTGAGCTAATTTCCAAAGGGAACTGATCCTGCGCCTTCATTTGCATCTCCCCTGAACATCTCTTTCCTCTGCTTTTCCTATCCTACCCTACTTATCTCTTGCCATGCTTTGTTGCTCTCTGGCTTTCTACATACACTCCAACCATTCTGAGTATGAGCTGCTAACCAAAATAACATGATTGAAGTTAATTTCCTACACAATCCCACAACGTATGTCCCCACAGAAAGCACACCTTTGGCAAAACAGACCACGGGTGATTGTGTATTTGGAATATTGAGTCCTTTTTTGAAACTAAATGGCAGCTTTAATTCAAAGAAATTTGTTCTGCCAACATGTTTGGACACAAGAGGAGGAGAAAACTACTAATATATGGCTGCATCAGGTGTTTGTGTTTATGCTTAAAGGCAGAGGTAACAGCATCAGAAACTGGATGACTAACAAGATCTACCTGCACACAGGAGCTGGGCTGCCCGGGAACCAAAGCTAAGCAGGGAATGCAATGTGGGAACTTGTAGTCTCTTACTAACATCTCACAGACAAGCCCTGACTCCCCTACCCCCTAAATAAAAACAAAGCCACCAGCCTGCCTTTCCCCCAGGCTACACAGTGCAGACATAAAACAAAATCAACCCTTCCTTCTGCAGGCCAATTGTTAATCCCCTGGGGAACCATGACAGGGTTGCTGTTTCAAAACCATTAACATCATTATGACAAGGAAAACTCACTTAATCTGTGAATAGAACAGCAACTCATCAGCTCCCCTCCCAACCCCCCGCCCCCAAGCACCTAGAAACATCCAGCCACCGGGAACAGTGAGCAGCAGCCCTCAAGCGAGCTGGGGTGGAGCAGGAAGGGAGGGCTGCCAGTCTCTTACCAACTGCTGCCGCACGGCAGCTGAAAACAAACTATCCCGCGCCCTTAGACTTCTCAAAACTCAAGCTTAGTGTGATCAGCAGCTGAGTGACCTTGGGGCTGGAGTGTGGGCCATACACCTGACTTCTGCACTTCCTATCAAGTTCCTGCTGGTCATTTATTGCTACCAACTCCCACTGGAGCAGTTTCTAATCAACCACCTTGCATCACAACCTCACAGATACTTATTTCAAATGCAGATTCCAGTGCCCCACTTGCAAATAACTCTGGAGTGGCCCTACAAACTGTACTGCTGGACACTACCCTGGTAGTGTCATCTTTACATGTATTTAATTTTGGGGACCTCCACCCCAAACTGATGTTTCTCTAACTGCGGGTCGTGACCTATTTGGTTAGGAAATAAAATTAATGAGTCATGACCAGCAGCTGAATTTTTTTAATTTTTAAATTAAGTAGAGCACACTGTAAAGGTAATGATTATTGTTTCCTGGAACTTATGTCAGTTGTGGCCCAGGCTACAGTGCGGTCAAATGTATCCTTTATGGTGGGTCCCACTCAAAGTTTGAAAGTCATGCTCTTAGAAGAAAGAAGAAACATGGTATTCTTGCACATGGTGTTTATTTTCTATTTTCCATCCCTACCTCCACACTTGATCATCTCAAATAGTAATCAAGGGCTGATCTGAGATGGTGTCACTGAATCCTAACCTGATACGAAAAAGCCCAAATGAGGAAGGGGGTGAGCCCAAGACCCCACTCCAGTCCTGCTGCAGACCCCCTCTCACGGAACTGGGACACAGATGCCAAAGGAAAGTTTATGAGGCTCTCAGGCTGGGCCTATTCCCAGGGAAACGAACTTGAGGCCATTCCTATCACAGAGAAGACTGAAAATGTCCCTCCATCAGCGGCAAGACTCAGCTTCCAGTGCTGTGAGGAACGAACGCAGAGCTCAGGCCAGGAACACCTGCCTGTCCAGTGATAGAGACCGGGTAAAAGCAAAGGCAGGGAAGGGAAAATCCAGTCTGTCACCGGCCCGCCAGAACCCAGAGACCACCGCAGAGCATTACGCAAGTGACATCAGGTCCCAGGCAGAGCAGTTGGTGAGGAAATTTGCCCCTCAGCCCCTTGGATTCCTTGCACCGCTAACGTTCTGTAAGTGGGTGCAGGGGAGGCGCTCCTTATCCTCCCTAATGCGCGATCTCACTGGAACAGATAAGAGCAACAGAAAAGGAAGGGTGAGGAAAACGCCACTGGCGGCCCTGGTAGCCTTTCACCCCACCAAAGGCCCATTCACTCAGAAGAGCCGCCTACGTCGCGGGGAGAGAGATCTACACGGAGCGGGAAAGGCAGAAAGCAGCGCGGCTGCGGGAGCCCTGCGAGCGCCGACCTCCGCCGCCACCGTGGGAGGGTCGGCGCGACCCGGCAAGGCAGACAAACTCTCGCCGCAAGAGTGAAGTCGGAGGCGGCGGCGCCCTGGAAAGAGGTCCCCGGGAACAGGTGTCCCCGCCCGGTCCGGAGCCCCGCACCCCGCTGGCGCGGACCTCTCCGGGGCTGGCGATGCGCTCCGGGGACTTGGCGGGCGCCGGGTCCCCCACCTCGGGCGGCGCCCCCGATCCCAGGGTCGCCGAGGGAGACCCAGCGTCACTAGGGGGCCGAGAGCGTCCCAAGCCCCCTCCTCGACCCCTCGGAGTCCAAGCCCACGGGACCAGGTGACGAGGGAGCCGCGACCCGGAGCTCCGCCGCCCGGCCCGCCCTGCCGGCTCCGGCGCAGCCCGCGTCCGCCGCGCTGTTTGTAAACAAACCGGTCACGTGGCCCGGCGCCCGCTCCCGCCCCCGGCGCCCGGG
>NW_004524740.1:5157112-5165056 GCF_000260255.1 Octodon degus
GCCGCCGCCGCCGCCGCTGCCGCCACTCGGCATCCCTCCCGGGCCGGGCCGGGGGCTGCCCCGTGACGGACGCGCCCCCGCGCCTATCCCCTCGGCCCGGCACCTAGCAACACGCTGCGGGTTGGCCCGGCGCGGCCGCAGCCCATCCGCGCGGAGCCAATCAGCGGAGGACGGAACTCCGCCCCTGCTTCCTACCGCCCACCCCAGCCCCCACCCCTTGCCCCGGCCGGGTTCGGGTGCGCAGGGTGCTGCGGTGCGGGGTCCAGCGGGCAGGCGCCGAGAGGGCAGGGAGAAGGGGTTGCGAAGGTCTGTGGGCTCCTGAGCCTGGCGGGGGGTTAGTTGGTTTGGATTTGGGATTGGTCTCCAGATCCAGATTGGGGTTCCCAGGACCTGGCGCGGGGAAGGGGCTAGGGTGGGCAGCGGGAGGTTGTGGAGCCAGGATAGCAATGTCCCCGCCCTCTTCAAGCCAGTCCTTACCTGAACCTCGGTTAGCTGAAGTGGCCCTCAGATCCCGAGCTTTTGCATTTAATAAGATCGTACTAGTCCCAACAGACCGAGCCATCCAGTTCTATGAAGAAATGCTTTCCCCTCCACTCCTGCTAGGAGTCCTTTCTGAGAGTTACAAGTAGGAAATGGGCGTTGGAAGGCCCCGTGGCTGCTGACTTACCAGGGCTTTTAGAGGGAGAATGGGTAGCCCAGGCGAGAATGGTCAAGGTGGCCAGAGGGGAGGAGCCCACATTCTGGGTCAGTGGGGTGGTGCTTTTCAAGGAAGAGCAGGTTAAAAAATAAGCTCTGGGCAGTCGGGAAATCTAGGGAGGCACCAGGTGGGTGGAGTGGGACAGAGTCTGCCAGCAGGAAAACAGGTCAATTTGGTAAAGAATGCTGGCTAGGGCAAAGGAAGAGAGCAGGTCAGCCTTTTCACCCAGCCACTGACAGGTTCGACAGCTCCCCGAGGGGACCACGTGTTATTACTGACAATTTAGGAAAGGAGAAAATAATGACAAGAAAACACATGTTTTAAGGGCCAGGGAGATAGCTCAGTGACATAAACGCCTGCCTAGAAAACACATGTTTTATTGAGCAGCTATCAGGATGTGAAGTGCTGCAGGGGACCCCCGTGACAGCAGCCCCCTTCCCAAAACTGGTTTATAGGGCAACCCAGGGTGGTCGCTCAGCTCTTCACCCGGGACTTCAGCCAGCGAATTGTGTATTTATTTGGTCAACAGAATTGTTTCCAGTTGGTGTAGGGCACACCGCATGGCTGAATGTGAATTCAGTACCAATGTTAGTAAAAACACTACACTACACTCCTCCAGTCCATTAGTAGTTATGAGTCTTTCAGTTTCACTTTCAGGGTAAATAAGGGCATTGTCATTGTTTACAGTGGGTTACATTGGAAAGTAAATCACAAAAAAAAAAATTCTTTTATTTATTTAGTCTTTATTCTTTTGGTGGAACCAGGGATTGAACTCAGGGCCTTTGCACTTACCAGGCAAGCACTTATTTTACTGAGCTATCTTCCCGGGCCCCCCCAAAATGCTTTTAGACCAGAATCGCAAAGAAGAAAGGTATATCGTTTAATCCTTAATCTAACAAGCTGTAAAGCCAGAGTGATAGCACATAATGGAGAGGCTGAGGCAGGAAAATTGCCAAGAATTCGAGAGCAGCCTTGGCCACATAGTGAGTTCAAGGGCAGCCTGAATTGTACATCCAAACGGACTCTCTCAGAAACCAAAAAAAAAAAAAAAAAGGGGCAACATTTTTTGATGATCAAGAGATTGGTTTCTAGCCCTGACCTCTGTCTTGGGCAAGTTTCTTTGTCTCCTTAAGGCATTGATTTGCATCATTTAAAATGAAGAGCCAGCTGAGTTGGTGTACACCTATACCCCAGCACTGGGGAGGCTGAGACAGGAGGATCACTGTGAATTCAAGAGGTAGGTCACCAGGAGACTGCATGCCTAGCATGTACTGAGGTTCTGGGTTCAAGCCCAGGCTCTGCATAAATAAATAGATACAAAAATAAATGGATAAAGTTGAAGTAAAATGATTTCTTCTTTTTTCCAGCTCTGAAGTTCCATAAGGAGCCTGAAAGTTAAAACTTGTTATAATTCTGCAATATTGTGTCAGTGAATGTTTGTGTTGTTGGATCACCGCTCCCGCGGTGTAGATTCTTCGTTGGTTTAACACCCTAGGATACCGGGGATGTTATGTAACAAGATCGGTGGCTACTGTTTCTGTTTAAATAAATGATAATGTTAGCTGAAGAGGACCAGCCCGGTGCCTTGGCTGGCAGGGAGCTCTGAGGCCCCCTGCAGGCGGGCTGTGTGTTTGCAGGAGAAGGGAAGAGACCGGACCGCTGGGCCTCCAGCCGGAGGACAATAGAATCAGCCAGCCAGCAACAATAACACGTTCCGTAAGCCGGATCGGTCTCGTCCCACCCTGGCAGAGCCAAGCCCTGTGAGCTGAGGAGAAGCTAGAAGTGAAACAATGAAGTAGGTGAAACAAGAAACTAGAAGCTCCTTCCCTTCCTGTCTGAACTAAGCACCTTTAGCTGCCCTTAGTACACATTTACTCAGTGCCTGGGACGTGCAGAATTTCCTGCTTGACTTGAACAAATATTCTGAGCACTTTCTGAGAGGAGGGAAGCTGAGAATAGGCAGATATGAGATCGGCAGATGTTTATCCTGGAGGACAAAAAGACAAGAGGTGGAGGGGGAGAGAGGAGAGAGAGAGAGAGAGAGAGAGAGAGAGAGAGAGAGAGAGAGAGAGAATCAACAAATGCCCCACAGGGGGCCTTTAGGGATCGCGAGGACCCGCAGTGTGAGAGGCTCCTGGCCTCCCAGAGGGACGATCAGCCTGGCTTTGTCTGTGAACAGTACCGTCTCTTGTGCAGAGCCGATGGTTCATTCCCAACACTTTCACAGCTGTTCTAGTCCGGCAGCTTCTCTCTCAAATCCTACCCCTGTGAACGAGGTCACTTTTTGGTGGCCATCTCAAATCAGCTTTTCAGAGCGTTTGAGGTGATTGACAATGCCTTCACCCCCACGCCACCCCATCAGCAGGTCCTGTCAGCTCCACTGTAGACTCCACCCTAGCACCAAGCACGGTGGCACACACCTGTGATCCCAGCACTGTGGGAGGCTGAGGCAGGAACATCGAAAGTTCAGGTGTATTATACAATGAATAACCACTAAGACAACAATATGCAATGTATTAATTATTGAAACTGTCCTACTAATTGGTTTTGAAACTGTCTCATTGCTATTTGTTTCTCAATAAAATTATTAAAGAAAAAAAAAGTTCAGGCGTAGCCTGAGGAACTCCATGATTTAAAGAGATCTTGTCTCAAAATAAAAATCACAAAGTTCTGGGGGTTGTAGCTGAGTGCCACAGCTCTCGGTTTGATCCACAGTACCCGCCCCTCCTCCCATTTGGTCTGAATGTGTCTGGGTCCACTCCTGCCTGCCACCTGGCCTGAGCCACTGTGACCTCTCAGTTCTGTAAGCAGCAGCCTCTGCAAGACTCCCTGTCCCCCTCCATGCCCATCCACACCCTGTGCCGCAAGCACATGGTGCTGCTGCAAACCCAGGACCAGCCTACTGACCTCTCTAGTCCACCTCCACCTGTCCTTGCCTATTCCACTTCCATTAAACTGGCCTCCTTGCTGTCCCTCCAGGCAGGGGTGCATAGTCCTGTTGCATGTGTACAGTCACCATTGCTGGGGCTGGGGGGGGGGGTCAGCTTCAGAACTCCCCCAACCCCCATGGTGAACAAACATGCTCAAGTCCCTAGGCATGTCCTCCTGAGCATTTTAAATCATTTCTAGCCGGGCTTGATGGCTAACACTTGCCAACACCAGGAGACTGAGGCAGGAGGATCCGAGTTTGAGGTCAGCCTGAGTTATGCAGAGTTTAAGGCAGCCTGCACTACATAGCAAGATCCTGTCTAAAGAAAGAAAACAAAACCATTTCTAGATGGCTCAGAATGCCTAGTAATATGAAGATGGTTGTCAGGCTATTTTTCAGGGAATCATAAGAAAAAATCCACGTGTTCAGCACACACACTGTTTTTTTCTTTTTCTTTCTTTTCTTTTTTTTGTGTGGAACCGGGGATTGAACTCAGGGCTTTGCACTTGCCCGGGAAGCACTTATTCTACTGAGCCATCTCCCCAGCCCCATTTTTTTTCTTGAATAGTATGAATCTGTAGTTGATTGATGCTGTCTATATCAAATCTGCAGATGCAGAGGGCCCCTCACTCCACCAGGTCCTGTTGTGTACCCTAGGCTAGCCTTGAACATACTATGTAGCCCAGCCTCCAACTCAGAGCAATCCTCCTGCCTCAGCCTCCTGAGTGTTGGGATTAGAAGGGTGTGCTGCCACACCTGGCCCCTAATCCTTTTAATTTTTTTAAATTTTTATTTTTTGAGGGTTTGTTTACTGGCTTTAGCAGGGGAACCCAGCTACTCATATACCTTGACTGAAGTGTTTGTCCAAGAAGGTCATCCTCTTCAGCTTAGCAAACATAGCAGGGATGCTGTTAGGAAGGAAGGGGACCCTGGCCTAGCTGCCAGCAGCTCAGTCAGATCAACCCCAGTGATCAGTAGGGTAACACATGTCACAGCCACATCACCCTGGTTTCTTTTCTTTTCTCCCCACCTTAGGTGGCCACACTGCAGGGCCCACATTTATTTATTTATTTATTTATTTATTTATTTATTTATTTATTTTGGCGGAACCGGGGATTGAACTCGGGCCCTTGCGCTTGCCAGACAAGTGCTTATTCTACTGAGCTATCTCCGCGGCCCCAGGGCCCACCTTTTTAGAGACAAGTTCTCCCTAAATCACTATGTTGCCCAGGTTGGGTTCAAACGTTTGATCCTCCTGCCTCAGCCTCCCAGAGTGCTAGAATTATAGCTGCACACCACTATGGCCAGCCAAGGACTTGTTTCTGCCCCATTTATGTCATTCGCTAAAGTCATCTTGTTCATTTCATTTTGTTCTCTATCTCTCCCAACTCTGAACTTCCACAACACCGGCAGGGACCTGTCTGTCTTGCTTCTTATTGCATCCCCAGTGCTAAGACTAGTGCGTGGCACTCAGCAGCCATTGTTGGGCAAACAGCTAAACAAATGAGTAACTCTGCCCTCTGGTTCTCGCTTGGTCCTCACAGCTTCTCCCACCTGGAATGTTTGCTGTTCTCCCATCTGCTCTTTTTTCCTTTCTCCTGATGAGTCCTTGGAAGTGCAGATCCAGCGCCTCTTCTCCAGAGCAGTCTCCCTTGTGCCGCCTGCAAGATTAACATTTCCTTCTGGGGCTGGTGAGATGGCTCAGTGGTCTAAAGCACCTACTTAGAACAAGCTCAACAAAGCACAGGGACCGCGGTTCAATCCCCCAGCACCACATGCTAGCCAGCCCCACCCCCTGGTGGGCTGAGCTGGCCACACACACACACACACACACACACACACACACACACAAATAAATAAATAAAAATAAAAAAAAAAAAACAAAACATTTCCTTCTCAGGGTCCCATGCAGCACTTGCCTTAGAGCCCCGTGGCGCTGCCTACCACTCCATGCAACCAGTAGGACCTGGGGCCGGCACTTCATGGAGTCACCCTGGCCTCAGACCCACGGGGGGTCACAGGCTGGAGGGGACAGGCTCTGTGCAGAGTACACTGACCCAGACGATCAGCTGGCTCTCAGACTGCCCTGTGCCAGGGTGCTTGCTGTGACGTCCACGCCACCCTGCCTTGGAGCCAGCCGACTATGGACTGAAACCCCAAACTGCATAGTGGTGCAGACTACAGCAAGCGGTTCCTCTGAGTCAGTGCCAGCCTGAACCACAAAGTAGGACCCTGTCTCCAGAGGGGTGGGCAGAGTCACAGAGTCTTTCTAAATTATGGAAACTAAAAGTATCACAATGTAACATGTGAAAACCTTGAAAAACCGTATATTAAAACAGACATGGTTATGTATAAAACTCATGTATTAGATGGAGGAAAATTCAAATTACTAAACAATAAACTTATGTATGGTTCAAAAAGTGTAAATATGAATGGACCTGGGACCTGGAACATTGCACATCAAAATAAAAAAAAAAAAAAATCAAGGAAACCCTCTCTGGTCCCTGTTCTGTCCCTCTCTTGGACAGGAGCTTTCTTTCCCCCAATAAATATATTCTGCTCTTAACCTCCAAAAAAATAAAAATAAAAAACCCATCCCTGCAGTAGACCTGAGACTTGAAGAGTGTCACACACCCTGGAGACTTCTGGCAGGCTCCCCACCTTAGGTGGCCGCACTGCAGGGCCCAGGGTGACACCAGTTCTCCATAGGCCTTTCTGTTCCATCCCCACCACTGCCATCATAGAGTCTAGTGACAAGGAGGGCCTGGTGCCACCTCCCTGCAGACACATCACGGTCACACAGCTTTGCTTCTCTGTGTACAATAAGTGCTTTCTGGGGCTGGTGAGATGGCTCAGTGGTCTAAAGCACCTACTTAGAACAAGCTTAGCAAAGCACAGGGACCGTGGTTCAATCCCCCAGCACCACATGCCAGCCAGCCCCGCCCCCTGGTGGGCTGAGCTGGCCACACACACACACACAAATAAATAAATAAAAATTAAAAAAATAAATAAATAAATAAGTGCTTTCTCTGATCTCTGTCCAAGTCTTCCATTTCACGGTCATGAAAGTGACCGTGATGTGCTTTGCAGATTGTTGCTGGGGAAGAGCTGTACCTTGGCCCCCAGAGCCTGGGTTGTGTCTTGTCATTTGTTTTCCTTTTTTCTTTCTTTTCTTTCTTTCTTTTTTTTTAATATATATTTAGGACAGGGTCTACAGGGTCTCACTACATAGATCAGACTTGTAGTGATCCGCCTATGTTCAGCCCCCCAAGAGCTAGGATTACAGGTGCGCACCACCACGCCCGGTCTCAATAGCCGTCTCAGCATCCCCCAGGCATGGCACACCGGGGATCAAATCCCAGCCGCTGAGCTCTGCCTAGGCAGGCACTTTAGTCCACTGAGCTATCTGGCCAGCCCTGCAGTTCGCTTTTTGATCAGGGTCTCACTGTGTGGACCAGCTAGCTGGCCTTCATTGAACTCAACAATCCTCCTGCCTCAGCCTCTGGAGTGCTGGGACTACAGATGTGCATCACTAAATTTGACTTTCCTCCTTTTTCTTTTTGTTTGTTTGTTTGTTTTTGACACAGGGCTTCCTACGCAGTTTGGACTCGTGATCCTCCTGTCTCAGCTCCCCCCACACACACACACTCCGCACTGGGATTACAGGCGTGCACCACCACATCTGGTTTCAGGGCATGCAATACTAGGGATTGAACCTGGGTTCTTGCACTTGCCAGGTAGGTGCAAGCTAACTCCCTAGCCCTTTCCTCCCTTTTCAAAAGGAGGTGATGCTATGGCAAGTGAAGCCTGGCCTATCTGGTGGCTTCCAGAAGCCCATTTACCCTCTTTTTTGTCATATACTATCCAAGAGTAAAACTACTTTCCAACTATCTTCAAATGCCCCAACCCCTGTCTACAAAAGTCTCATCTAACGTCAAACTGCTTCACAATGCAAGATGCTCCACCAAGCGGACTGGCCTAGAAGCAAGAGTGTTGACAGCTTACCACTTCCCTCTCAAAAATAGCAGTGAGTGGCACTGAGTTATAGCTTGCAGTAGAGGCTTGTTTAGTGTGTGCAAGGCCTTGGGTTCCGTCGCAGCACAGCAAGAACAAAAACAAAACAGTGACAGTAATACATCACCAGTTGTGGTAGCATACACCTATAATCCCAGCACTCAGGAGGCTGAGGCAGGAGGATTGCCATGAGTTTGAGGCCAGCCTGAGCTCTGTAGTGGGTTCAAGTCCAGCCTGACCTACATAGCAAGACACTGTTTCAAATAATAGATAGATAGATAGATAGATAGATAGATAGATAGAT
>NW_004524740.1:5166401-5168987 GCF_000260255.1 Octodon degus
CTCTCCTGCAGATTTCCTCATAGCCCACCACTAGTCATAACAAAGTTCCATCTTGACCAATTTTATTTTGCTTAGACTTACCCATGGCAGTGACAGGGATAAAACTCCAGCCCTTGTGCACGCATGCTGCCGCTGAGGCGGCCCCAAGCCTCTACGCTAAAGCAGTCATTTTTCAATTCACAGAAACGGTCCCACTCCTGGGAAACAAAAGGGCCAGTATCCAAGAGGAAAGGGGGAGTTGGTTCACCCAGCTCCCTCCAAACAGGTTCCACCCATCAGCCTCGCAGGGGCGCTGAGGTCTCCCCGGGGCTGGAGCGGAGCTTTCCCTAAGCTCTTTATCACTGGGCTTTGCAGGAAGAGCGATAACCTTTCTGTCAGATCTGGTGAGAAGATGAAACAGAACGGACTCCAGAGGATTCCGCAGATCCTTTGAGACAGATTTATAATGCTGTACTGTTAAGAATGCATAAGCAGAAAATTTTCGGAAATTTCTAGGATGAAAAAGTCACCCTTATACAGCAGAAATCCCTAGAGATGGGAAGGGAACTAGAATGATGACGCCTTCTGCACACATACGTGCCAGCTCTCCACGATGAGGGGAACCGTTATGGATGGTAAACATAATTTATTTTAAAAAAGGGCTGGCGAGATAGCTCAGTGGTCTAAAGTGCCTGCTTAGGCAAGCTTAGGCAAGTGCCCAGGGGCCGCGGTTTGATCCCCAGCACCACAGGCTGAGCCGGCCAAAAATAAAAAAATAAAATAATAACAATAATCTTTTCAAACTTTCAAAACATAAAAGAAAAAACAAAAAGCAAGAGACTTCCCCAGCATAGTCGAGGCAGAAGTAGCCAGCCAGAGTCTGAGATACTTCATTCTGCTTAACTGGTTGCTAATTGCAATTTCCTGAATGAATCCGGCTATGACAGCTTGGTGGTCTACACTGTTTGAAGGTCATCCAACTCACTTTATAATAGTTTAATTTTATTAATTTTTTGGTGGCAGGAGCTGTGTAAATTGCTCAGGTTAGCCTCACATTTGCAATCCTCACACCTTGCCCTGTCAAGCAGCTGGAATTACAGGCATGCACCACCATGCCAGGCCTCCGCTACAATATATGGTTTTAGTTTTTCTTACAGGAAGAGAGTGCACCATCTGGTGGTCATATCTGGTTACTGCATATCCAACCCAGTATTCTCATAAAGTTAGTTAATGTGCACGTGCTCTCACACCCGACAACCACCTCTCAGTTTATGACGGAATAAGCTCCTAGATTTGTCATGGTGGCATCCAGGCCCTAGAGGACAGTGATGGTCAGTTCCTACAAAGACTTCCCCATCTCAGCAGGCTCTCTGTAGCCTAAATTCTACCAAGTAGTGGGAACAGTAGGTATGAAAATCTGGTCTTGTTTCCAAAAGAAAGGTTTGGTCAGGTATGGTGGCGCTCACCTGTAATTCCAGCATTTGGGAGGCTGAGGCAGAAGGATTGTCGTGAGGTTGGGGCCAGCCTGGGCTAAGTAGTACCTAGTGAGTTCAATTCAGTCTTCAAAAACTCTAACTCTCTCTCTCTCTCTCTCTCTCTCTCTCTCTCTCTCTCTCTCTCCTTTTTGAGACAGGATCTCCTTATACAAGCTGGCCTTGAGTGCACTTTGAAGCCCAATGACCTCCTGTCTCAGCCTCCCGAGTATCTCAAATTTTTATTTATGTGATACAGGTCTCTTGTCTCAGCCTCCCCAGTGCTGGGATTACAGGAGTGCACCACCACGACCTGTTCCAGGGCCAGCACAGCATGCAGTACTGGGGATCAAACTCTGGTCCTTCCGCTTGCCAGGCAGGCGCTTCGACCGCTGAGTATCTCCCCAGATCCTCAATTTTTTTTTTTCAGTACCGGGGATTGAACTCAGGACCTTGCATTTGTCAGGCAAGTGTTTATTCTACTGAGCTATCTCCCCAGCCTCAGACCCTCAATTTTTCTAAATAAAGAAAAAAAAAAAAAAAGAAAAGAAATTTCATGCTCTGAACTGTATTCATTCTGTAGTAATATTAAATTACCATTAATGTTATTCTATGGCCTCGGTTTCTAGTCAGTATTTTTTCAAATTTTAATTTTTGTTATCATGTTTGCAGTATATAATGACTACATTCCCTCGCCGGAAGTTGGGACACCTAGCTAAAGTGTCTTCATTCTTTTTACATCCTTTCCCCCTCCTCTGACCAGTACTAATTCACTCACTTGTGACTGTCGCTAGGGGGCGCCAGGTGCAGAGGCGCAGGGACCGGCTAGGGGCGCCAGAGCCAAGCTGGAGGCTGGCGTGCCCTCGCAGGCACCCTGCATACCTGGGCAGGGATCGCGTGCCTCGCCCGGCTTACACTGGCCATTCCTTCTTTAAATGAAACTGAAGGCAGATTCGTTACCTTGGCCAAAGGACAGTAGCACCTGTTGTCCTTGCTTGGCCAAGGTTTTTACCACATATGGTAGTGCGTGCCTGTAGCTCCAGGATTCCAGAGAGGATCTCTATGAGCCCAAGAGCAGCCTGGGCTGTATAGTTCAAGACCAGTACCTAGAAATCCCCTGTGTCTAGGGGAAAAA
>NW_004524740.1:5169092-5174358 GCF_000260255.1 Octodon degus
AGCCAAATTCTCTTTTAGAAGCACCCAGTCATCGCCACCCATTCCATTTTACAATGATCTCATACACACACTTAAAAAGAGCTACAAAAGTGAAAAAATACTCAAAAACACTCATGACACAATTCACACCTCCCAGCCTGCGAAGACATTTTCGCACATAGTCTTTCGCTGGGCCCTAAAAATAAGCCAGTGAGATAAGCAGGTGTCATTATCCACCGTGCGCTGGTAAGGAAATTGAGACCCTGCCACAAGTGAGGATCCAGGCTTCTGGTTCTGCTCAGCGCCACTTAGTGACATCAAGGCTAGTCTGGAACTGCCGTAGAGTGCTCAAGGGGTATCACCAAGGCAAGTGTCCGTACTAGGGTACCCCTCAGAATAGCAGGCCTTGTGGAGCGTGGTGACGCACACCTAGAAGCCAGCTTGCGGAGCAGGGGGCGGTCTTCAGCTATTCTTCCTCAGCTCCGGCAAGTTTGGGATAGGATGGCCGCGGCCGGGTCTCAGCTTGAGAAGTAGGAGATCCAGAAGGGCTGGTGGCGCCTGAGCTTGGTGCCACAGTGTCCTGCCATCTGCAATAGTCCACTCCCACGCTGGATACTTTTTTCCTTTCACTTGGTCCAAACTCATTCTGTAGAGCATATTTCTTTTCCTACCTTCAACAAACTTAAAGCCTCGACGCATTCTGTGCTTGTTTTTTGTCCAATTCTTTGTTCTAGACAAGAACCTAGAACCTAGGTTGGTGACGCAGGCCTGTAATCCCAGCACTCAGGAGCCTGAAGCAGGAGGATCGATGTGAGTTCCAGGCCAGCCTGCACTACGGATTAGAGAGAGCCTGCAGTGGCGGATTATCAACTGGTGGTCATCTCATTCCAAGCAGCTGAACTGAGCTATCGTGGTGCGGGCTGTGGGAGGTCCACCTGAGAACTGTCACCAGCAGCAGGAGAGGCAGGGTTGGAGGAGAAGAAAGAAGGCTGCCAGGGAAGCTGATGGAAGCCGCTGGCTCTCCTGAGCTAGCCTGCTGGAGGACCATGTCCTGCTCGCTTTCCCGGTGAACTTGGTTGCTCTCTTCAGAGGAAGAGCTTGGACCTCGCTGTTGCTGACAGTGGCTGTGGTTCATTTTGGAGGATCTCTGCTTCTCGCCTTGAGCGTTCCTGGCCCTGGAGGAGAAGATGGTGCACTGCTCAGTGTCCTGGAGAAGACTGTCACTTTGGCTTTCCTGACGGGAACTCAGCTTTCGTCATCTTCAGAGGAGCTTGGGCCTCACTGTTGATGAGGATGGCTGTGGTTCACTTTAGGGGAGCTTTTGTTCTTTCCTTAAGCATTTGCTTTATTGATTTTTTTGTATTTAGTACAGGGTGTGCAGGGTCTCGCTACATAGATCGGACTCATAGTGATCCACCTGTGTTCAGCCTGCCAAGTGCTGGGATTACAGCTACACACCACCATGCCCAGTCTCAGTCACCGTCTCAGCCCTCCCCAGCACAACGGGGATCAAACCCCAGCCTCCGAGTCTGTCTAAGTAAGTGTTTTAGTCTGCTGAGCTATCTGGCTGGCCCTGAGCATCGCTTCTTGGCTCCGGTTCAGATCTCTCAGCCCACTGGCACAGCTGTTAAAGCTTCCACTACTCACCTTAGGGCCTTCCTAGAATAAATCGATGAGACAGGCCTGTACGAGCCATTGTCGTGGGCTCCAGGCCTCCAGCTGGACTTGCGGGAGGCACTGTTGTGAGCTCCAGGTCTTTAGCTGGATTCATGCCGGATATTAGGATCCAGAACCTCAGCTGTGTTCTTTGGTCTTTAGTGTGTGGATTTCCTGTACTCTTTACATATGATTCTTTGGGTGTCTATTAAAATAATTCTAAAAAAAATAATAAAATAATAAAATAAAATAATTCTAAGGGCTGGCGAGATAGCTCAGCAGACTAAGCACCTGCTTTGGCAAGCACAGGGACCAGGGTTCGATCCCCAGTCAGGCACGCTGAACCAGTGACTGAGTCTGGGCGTGGTGGCCCAAGCCTGTAATCCCAGTGCTGGGGAGGCTGAAAACAGGAGGATCACTACGAATTCGAGATAAGTAGTGAAACCCTGTACAAAACACATAAATGAAAAAAAAAGAGAAAATAATTCTATAAAATATGTGTCCTGTACTGTTCCCCTTGCAAAACACCAAATAATGACACCTGTCTAAAACAAACAACCCCAAAACTAAACAGACAGACCTAGAAACCGCCTCTGAGAGGAGACCCCAAACCAGGTAAAGCTACCTCTTTCCATATCATATCCTTTGAAGGGAAGTTACTGTGTGCACCTCACACTTAGGGAGAAAACATACTCCCCACCTCTAGAGATCTGTATAATTTGGTTGGAAATCTTCAGAATGAGAGGTTGGTCAAAGGCTGTACTAAAAAAAAATTTTCAGGGTCTCCCTATACAGTTCAGGCTGACCTTAATAGCCCAAATGTCCTCAGACTTGGGGCAGTCCTCCTGCCTCAGCCTCCTGAGTACTGGGACTTAATTTTAGCTGAGTGCTGTAATTACATCGTTTCTTGTCATCACCCTCCAAGTTAAGAGATTTAAACAATTCCGTAGTTGCCCTAAGCTTGTGTTTTCCAGCCTTGAAACATAATGGAGTCTAGAGAGCCCTCTCGTGGTGAAATATGGGCACAGCAGCTGCTACAGGCTCCCACGTCCCTTAGCGCAGGGGTGCCAACGCTGAGCGGGTTTACACCACCCCCACCCCCACCCCCCCACCCCCGTCTCAGGAAATGTTTGGCAATATGGAAAGAGATTCTTGCTTGTCATAACTTTCTGGAGATGATGTTGTTTTCACCTAGCCAATAGAATCGAAAGATGCCACTAAACATCTTACGATACACAGGACACAGGCAACATGGCCAACAATTGCAAGAAGGTTGTAGTTAGCCTAGGCATGGCACACACCTGTAATCACAGCAGGTGGGAGGCTGAGGCAGGAGGATCGCCGTGTATTTGAGGCCAGGCTAGACTACATAATGAGAACCTGTCTCAAGTAACAAACAACAACAACAACAACAACAACAAAAAAAAAAAACCCATGAGACAAGTAATGATTAATAGCTCCGTTTTATCTCTAAGGAAATAAACACAAAGAAATCCTGTCACTTGCTTAAATAACAGCCACAAGCAGGTTCTGACAGGCAGTCTGGTCCCAGTGACACAGCTGACACATCTGAATGTACAGGACACCCTCTTTTGTTCTTTTTGTCTCTTGAGACAGGGTCTCCCTATGCAGTTTAGGCTGGCCTTGAGCTCCCTTTGTAGCCCGAGCTGGTCTCAAACTCACAACTCTCCTCCTGCCTTAGCCTCCCAAGTGCTGGGATCACAGGCATGTGACACCATGCCTGGCCCAGGACACCCTCTTTATCAGTGGTTTCACTTCCTGAGGTCTCAGCTATGCGTCGTCAGCTGCCCACGGTGTGGTGTAAGCCATTTTGAGAGACAGAGAAACCACGTTCGTGTTTTCTGTTCTTCTATGTTGCTTTAATTCTTCTATTTTATTATTAGCCCTGGTTGCTAGTCTCCTCCTATGCTTCGTTTATAGATTTTGCCATTGGTATATACGTGTAGAAAACACAGTACAGCCGCCACACACCACTCTCTTTGGTTTGGGGATCCGTCTCGGCACGCATCCCCATGCCTAAAGGGAACTAGTGTACTTAAATCATGAGTTAGTCTTTTTTTCAAAATTAAGTTTATTGGTACATTTTAGATATACATAATGATCACCTTCATCATAGGGACTTTGTACATATACACAATATATGGTTTTGTTTTGATTTGTTTGAGACAGGGCTGCACTATGTACTGCAGGCTGGCCTTGAACTCACAGTGTAGCCCAGGCTAGCCTTGAGCTTTTGGCAAGCCTCCTGCCCTAGCCTCCCATGTTCTGGGACTGCAGCCAGCTGGATGGAATAGATCCTGATGCTTACTTCCCCCCATTCCTCTCCCCTCCCTTCACCCTTCTTCTCTTCCTTATTTACATGTTGTGTTTTTTGTTTGTTGTTTGTTTTTGCAGAACTGGGGATTGAACTCAGACCCTTGCACCTGCCAGGGAAGCACTTATTCTACTGAGCCATCTCCCCGGCCTCCACATGGTTTTGTTTTTATGTTATCCTTCTTTTCTCATTTTTTTCTTTTCCCTTACTTCCTTTCGTTCTCTCCCTCCCTAGTTCCCTTTCCCTTTTGAACAATTTCTTCTGACCTCATAATTTCTATTATTCATTTTTATTCTCTCTTTTTTTTAAATGTATTTAGTACAGGGTGTTCAGGGTCTCTTTACACAGACTGGACTCATAGTGATCCTCCTGTTTTCAGCCTCCCAAACACTGGGATTACAGGCGCGCACCACCATGCCCAGTCTCATTCGCCCTCTCAGCATGCCCCAAGGCCGTGGCTGGTGTAGCATGAGGGACTGCGCATCAAACCCTGATCCCTGCCTGCACTTGCCAAAACAGGCGCTTTGTCCACTGAGCTATCTTGCCGGCCCTTGTCTATTTACTGTAGATGCCCATTTTTGAATCTGGTCTTTTTTTTTTTTTTTACAAAACAAAACAAAATGGTCTTTATTTATATCCCCCCTTTTTTGTTTTGTTTTGTGAGAGATGGGCATTCTACTGCTGTTAGAGAAGCTGCACTTGGAGAAGTCTTTAAAGGACTTTTTCATACTTGATTCCAGTCCAAAGATTGTAGGCACTTGAATTCAGCAAAATAACCCAGTATAGCCCAATAGTCCAGAGTAGTCATGGGTTATCAGCACAACTGGCAGTTGTGAGAAGTTGTTGACATGAGCCTTTTACAGCTCAACATATTAGTATAGCTTTACTTTTATGCTTCATGGTTACATTTTTCTGCTGGATGGTTAAGACCAAGAAATGCAAAAAGAGTCCAGTAGCCCATAATAGTATTGGGTCTTCCGTTTGACTGGCAATGTCAGAAATTGTTGACCTGAATCCCCTACAGCTCAACATAACAGCATGGCTTTACTTCTTATACTTCATTTTTATACTTTTCTGCTGAATGGTTAAGACCAAGGTAAAGCAGGACCTATGCAACAAGAGTTGTAGCTTGGATCAGGTCATTAAAATTAGGGGGTCTGATTTTTTTTTTAAAAGTACTTCATATATTCTATTGATAGATCTTCTTTTATTTATTTATTTTTTTATTTGTCTGTGTGTGTGTGTGTGTGTGTGGCCAGCTCAGCCCACCAGGGGGCGGGGCTGGCTGGCATGTGG
>NW_004524740.1:5175828-5176443 GCF_000260255.1 Octodon degus
AAAAAAAAAAAAAAAGATGATGTCCCAGTGTTGATTCTTGGTGACATTTCCTGTGCACTTGGGTTTTGGTCATAAATTCTTTGCCTTCACCAATGTCTTCAAAAGCACATCAAAAGCCAGTTTTTCCACCACCATTCAATCAAGAGGCTGTCTTTCTTCCAGTGTCGGTGTTTGGCTCCTTTGTCAAAGATAAGGAGGCTGAGTGTGTCTAGAGTTGTTTCTGCGTTTTTCAGTCTGTTTGCAGGTCTAGATACAAGAGGTCCTGAGTTTGATCCTCAGTACCAAAACCAAAAAGCCCATCACGATGATGGACGCTTCTAGTCCCAGCTCCTGAGAAGGCTGAGGCGGGGGGATCACCTGAGCCCAGGAGTGCAAGACCATCCTCAACAACAAGCCATAGCAAGAAGCTACCGCAAAAAAAAAAAAAAAAAAAGGAAAAGACCATAGTGAGTTCAGGGCCACCTGGACCACATAGCAAGACCCTGTTCTTGCCAAGTGTGGTGGTGCACATCCATAATCCCCGCACTGGAAGCTGAGGCAGGAGGAACACTGCAAATGCAAGGCCAGCCTGGGATCCACAGTGAGTTCCAGGCCAGCCTGAACAGCACAGGAAGA
>NW_004524740.1:5176992-5182684 GCF_000260255.1 Octodon degus
TGCTAATTCTTCCAAACCAATTTTTGTGTTCATGGTTAATTATGATAACTTGAAAGACTCTAAAAGTGAATACTTTGGATAAACTTTAAGGTCTTTTTGTAAGACTCAAATAAAAACAAAACAAAGCCCCTGTGAGAATTTATTAGAAGGTAATGCTAGGGATACATTTGATAATTTTAAAATGTACGCTAATTAGTATTTTGTTTTGTTTTTGTGGTACTGGAGATCAAACCTAGGACCTTTGTATTTTGGACTGTAACCCCAACACTTATTTACTTTTTATTTTAAGACAAGGTCTCACTAAATCTCTAAAATGACTAGACTGGATTCAAATTTCCAGTCCTCCATCCTCAGTCTCCCAGAGTGCTGGGATCTTACTCTTGGATACAGGGTCTCACTATGCAGCTCAGACTCATAGTGATTCTCTTGTCTCAGCCTTTCCTGCACCTCTTCAAGCCCTGGGGATACAGATGAATGTCCTCCAGCCAAGTGCTACTTTTTTGTTTAGTTTTTTAATTTTATTTATTTATGTGTGTGTGTGTGTGTGTGTGTGTGTGGCCAGCTCAGCCCACCAGGGGGCGGGGCTGGCTGGCATGTGGTGCTGGGGGATTGAACCGTGGTCCCTGTGCTTTGCTAAGCTTGTTCTAAGTAGGTACTTTAGACCACTGAGCCATCTCACCAGCCCCAAGGACACTGTTAATGAACTCACTCTTCACTGTATTGTACAAAGGCCCCTGCTCCCTTCTTTGGCCTTAGGGAGCTACTGGACTCCTGGGAAAGATAAATCAATGGCCAAAATACTGCAGAGCAGGATCGCGTGACGGAAAGGAAGGTCAGCAAGCCTACTGATGCTGTAGCATTCATATAAGATATTGGTTTTTGTTTTTTTTTTTTTTTTTTTTTTTTTTTTAAAAAAAAAAAAAAAAAAAAAAAAGCTCCCCAGGCAAAGATACATTGGCCTAGCTTGGGTTGGTGTTGAACAGCAGGGATTTTTTGTTTGTTTTTGTTGGACAGGGTCTCACTAAGTCTCTAAATTATCCAGGCTGGGTTTGAACTTTGATCTGCCTGCCTCAGCCTCCCAGTATCCTGGAATTACAGGCCTGGGCCACTACATCCAGCAAAGAAAGGCACAATCTGCACAGAGAAACAATTCCTGGATTGTTGCAGCTGCAGCTGAGGATGCCTGGAAGACCCCTGGGTTCTGGAAAGGCAGGTAGAGGTGGGATCAATTAAGGAGCTTAAACTTTATCATAAAAGTAACGGGATGAAGAAAGGTTTTGAAGCAGGAGTTTTGATCACAAATTTTTCTTTTTCTTTCTTTTCTTTTTTTTTTGGGGGGGGGATGTTGTTTTGTTTTGCCTTATCTTGTTTGGACACAGAGTCTCACTACATAGCCCAGGCTGACCTCAAACTCACAGCGATCCTCCTGCCTTAGCCTCCTATAATCCTACAGGGATTATAGGGGATTATAGGAGTGGAGTGTGCCACTAGGCCCAACTTTATTTTATTTTTTACATCTATGTTCTTGCACTTCAATTTCACCCTAAAATAAATTTCTTTCTGTCTTATGTCCCTTACTCCCGGCCAGCGCCGTACTTTTCCAGTCACTAAGAGCTTTTCAGATCTGCAGTGGCCACTCGCTCCGCGCTGAGCAGCCCGCAGTGCTTACGCTTGCCTTCCTCTCTCTGCCTGCTCCCAAGTCAAGGTTCTCGACTACGGTGCGTGCAGCACGGTTGCTTGGTAAGACAGCGGCTTGTTCATTCTCAGGTCCTGGTTTCAGAGGAAATAATGTTGAACAGCTCAGGCTTCTCGACACAGTGGGAAGCTGCAGCCAGAAGCCCCGCTTTACTGCCTGCTTAGCGCGAGGCCCCCACGTCGCTCGACCAGCATCAAGTCTCCGAGCCTGACGTCATTGTTCGGAAACCCATCGTGCGATCTGAAATCAGCTTTTAAATTAGTCATAGAGTTTGCTTTCGGGAAAGAGGAGTAGCTCCTGTTCCAGACAAAAATTGATTTAGAACTGGGTGCATTGCTGAATCTGCGAATTATGAATTCATCTACTTAACCTTTACTGTTGAGGCCTCCACACTGAGCCAAGCATTGTTCTAACCTGAAATACAGCAGTCAATAAAACAAAGTCCTGGGCTAGCAAGATAACTCAGCAGTCTAACGCTCCTGCTCCAGCAAGCTTAGGTAGAGCACAGGGACTGCGGTTCAATCCCGGGCACAATATGCTGTACCAGCTCCACCCCCAGGGCAAAAAAAAAAAAAGCCCTTGTTCCTATTTGGCTTTAATCCCGGGGGTCAGAAGACTGTGACCCTTAATTGTGATATGAACAATTTAGCACTGGAACATAGTAATCCCGGCACGGCAAGCCAGGGATCCCACCCCCACCCTTGCTTCTGCCTAAGCAGGCGCTTTTAATCTGCTGAGCTATCTGGCCAGCCCTTATTTAATCTTTTTGAAACAGGGTCTTGCTATGCAGTTCAGGTTGGCCTTGCGCTCACTTTGTAGCCCAGGCTGGTCTCGAACTCACCACGACCCTCCCGCTTCAGGCTCCGGTAACATCCAATTTTAGCTGGACCACTTTGCAGCTCCACGGAGCACAGACGCAGAGGAGCAGGGGAAGGCACTGGGCGGTCACCCAGGAGAGAGACGGGTCTGGCTTGACTCAAGAAAGTAAAAGGGATCTGACTTGGGATAATTTTGAAGGTACAGCAGCAGAGTTCTTTGATAAAATTAGGGTATAAGAAAAAGATTAGCAAGCGTGAGTCTAAGTTTGGGACTTGAACAGGGTGAAACTGAACCCAAGTCTCTGGTACATACTCTTTGATACCATGGATTACGTAGGAAATCTCTGAGAGTCACTCCGAACCTCAGTTTATTAACGGCAAGATTAGCACTGAGCTATAGGCCAAGCTTTGCTGGAACACCCTCGAACCTGCTTGTGTCCTTGCAGAGAAGTGGCGCGTGTGTCTCGAGAGGATTGCCCGAGTGCAGAGCTCAGAATCGGCCTGGGAAGTGTGCACAGGTCTCATTTCCCCCAGAATTCATTCTTATCCGAAGAGGGCCAGATTACAGGGGTAACTGATGGAGCAGCTTTGTTTATAGGCCTCCCTCGGGGCTCTTCATTGATAACAAGTTTCCCCATGCTACTTGTCTTACCTCAAAAACAAGGCCATTTCACAAGCAGAGGATTAAGAGGTATGAAAGAGGTCCAGAATGTAGGTCAGGGAAGAGAAAGCCCTCTCTTAGAAAGGAGCACAAAAGCTATCTGCAGTGCTCGGTGAAGAGAGCTTAGACTGCGGAGTGCTCAGAAACGACCCAGGCAGGAAAAAGAAGTATTGATCTCTTTCCCAAGGGCAAATCTACAGGAAGTCTCAGGGCATTCACAGAATGAAATGATCCCCATCAGTAAAGAGTCAAAGATTAAAATTAAAGCCCGAGGTGGGGAGAGAGCTCGGTGGTCTAAGTGCCCACCTGGCAAGCACAAGGACCTGAGTTTGATCCCTGGTATCACATGCTATGGTGGCTATGGAACCCCAGGCATGCACTATTGGCCACAGAGACTGGGTGTGGTGGTGCATGCTTGTAATCCCAGCACTGGGGAGGCTGAGACAGGAGGATCTCTATGTCTGGGCTGTGTAGTGAGAGTCTGAGAGAGAGAGAGAGAAGAAAAGGCTGGCCATAAAGTGCCTGCTTAGGTAGACACAGGGACCAAGGATCCTCCTGCCTCAGCCTCCTGAGTGCTGGAATTCCGAGCATGGCACATGTTCTGCATTTGGGCCTTGACTTTCAGATCAGAGACATCCCTTGCATTTTGTTTCTCATGCCCTGGAACCTGATGCATCGTGAATGCTCAAATACCTGTTCAGGGCTAGGGAGATAGCTCAGTAGAATAAGCACCTGCCTGGCAAGCGCAAGGCCCTGAATTCAATCCCTGGTACAGCAAACAAACAAACAAACAAACAAAACCCCTAAATACCTGTTCAGCTTTCGGATCCGCCATCTGTGGTGGAGCCGCCGCCAAGATGCAGATTTTCGTGAAAACCCTTACTGGGAAGACCATCACGCTCGAGGTTGAACCCTCGGACACTATAGAAAATGTAAAGGCCAAGATCCAGGATAAGGAAGGAATTCCTCCTGATCAGCAAAGGCTGATCTTTGCTGGTAAGCAGCTGGAAGATGGACGTACCTTGTCTGATTACAACATTCAAAAGGAGTCTACTCTTCATCTTGTGTTGAGACTCCGTGGTGGTGCTAAGAAAAGGAAGAAGAAGTCTTATACCACTCCCAAGAAGAATAAGCATAAGAGAAAGAAGGTTAAGTTGGCTGTCCTAAAATACTATAAGGTGGATGAAAATGGCAAAATTAGTCGTCTTCATCGAGAGTGCCCCTCAGATGAATGTGGTGCAGGAGTTTTTATGGCCAGCCACTTTGACAGACATTATTGTGGCAAGTGTTGTCTGACTTACTGCTTCAACAAACCAGAAGACAAGTAATTATGAGTTAATAAAAAACTTCAGCTAAAAAAAAAAAAAAATACCTGTTCAATAAATAAATGTTAACAGGCTTTCTGCATATACTTCTGAGGAAAGCTGCCTCCTGAGACCCAGACTTTCTGGGGCCCCAGAACCATTTTGCTCTTGGACTCTGGTCCTTTGGGGATACCCAAGTAGCTGCATTGAATGCTTCGGCTGAACCCCGAGATCAGAGCCCTCCAGAGCCCAGGGGTCTCCAGCCTTTTCCATGCTTCTGTTGAAGGCGGGTGCGGTGATGACTTGCTGAGGGCTCGGTGGGAAGGTGCCTCTAGGCTGCAAGTGGCCTGTTGGCAGAATCCCAGCCCCAGCCTGGCTCAGCCTCCCTCCCTCCTGGGACCGAAGCTCCTTTCCCCTTGAGGCATCCTTCAGGATTGCTGATATGGAACAAGTAAATATGGACCCAAATCAAACCTAACTCTAAGCACAATGTTCTCGTTTCCTCAGAGGAAACTGTTTTCATCTTCATTTGATAAATACTTAGCAATTTTTTAAAATTGCCGTATGAAATTAAATTGTCAGAAATATTAACTCTGAAAATTTATGTTGTTGCCCTCCTTAATGCAGGTTCCAGCCAGGCATGGTGGTGCATGCCTGTAATCCCAGCACTCAGGAGGCAGAGGCAGGAGAATCCTTGGGAGTTGGAGACCACACTGGGTACAAAGTGAGCTCAAGGCCAGCCTGAACTGCATAGCAAGACCCTGTCTCAAAAAGACCAGAAAGCAAGAAAGAAGGAAAGAAAGAAAGAGAAAAGAAAGGTTCCATAATGTGGTGGTTTCTCTTTTTTCATTCTTTTCTACCTGAGGTTGTACTAAGCACCTGAGGGAAGTGAGAATGGCAGAAGCACATGACTTACTGCTCAGCAGAAGTTCAGTGAAAGAGGGGCTGGTGAGATGGCTCAGGAGTCTAAAGCACCTACTTAGAACAAGCTTAGCAAAGTGCAGGGACTGCGGTTCAATCCCCCAGCACCACATGCCAGTCAGCCCTGCCCCCTGGTGGGCTGAGCTGGCCACACACAAATAAATTAATAAATTAATTAATTTAAAAAAAAGAAGTTCGGTGAAAGAAAAGTTTGTGTTGTTGTTGTTGTGTGAATTTTAACCAACAGGACTAAAAGAAGCTCCTATGTAAGGTAACATTTATTTATTTAGGT
>NW_004524740.1:5183969-5188947 GCF_000260255.1 Octodon degus
ATAGTGTTTTTCTGTGCAGCTCAGGCTGACCTTGAGCTCACTCTGTAGACCAGTTCCAACGATCCTTCTGCCTCAGCCTCCCGAGTGCTGGGATTACAGGCAAGATGCAAACTCCTACTAGTCCCAGAGCTTTGAGTGGTCACCACTGACCAAATCAAATGAGGTCATTTATTTAGTTTTCTGGTTCCTGTTTTATTTTGTTTTTGAGACAGAGTTTCACTCTTTTGCTCGGGCTGGCCTCGAACTCAAGGCAGTCCTGCCTCAGCCTCCCAAGTCAGTGTTCCCTCAGGACCTTTAATCTTGTGAGAAACTTATGAAAGGTAAATTGCAAAGTTAAAGCAGATGTAATCCAAGGCTGAAGAGACTTTAAATAACACTTCTGTGCCTGATATAGTTGGGCTGTAAGCCATGGCAGCCAGGAACACAGTGTGCCAGGTATCAGAAGCAATGTACACAGTGTATAACCTCCAAAGGTCATCCACTCTGGGGGGCCTATTTAGATCTGGGACCTAGGAAGCGATTTTTTTTTTTTTTTTTTGCGGTACCGGAGATTGAACTCAGGGCCTTGCTGAGCTATCTCCCCAGCCCATTAAATGTATTATACATTGACATCTTTCTGCTTTCTTGCCTTTCTTTCTTTTCTTTTCTTTTCTTTTCTTTCTTTCTTTCTTTCTTTCTTTCTTTCTTTCTTTCTTTCAGACAGGATCTTGCCATATAGTTCAGGCTGGCCTTGAACTCACAGAGAATCTCCTGCCTCAGCCTCCCAAGTGCTGGGATTACAGGTGTACACCACCATGCCTGGGGAACTTCTGAACTGGCAATGCAAAGCACCTTGGGCTCTCCTCTTGTCTCTTAGTCTGATCATGTCTAAGTGCAGACCTAACAGCATGAGTAACTTCTCTGGCTTTCATTTAGAATTTCAAGATAGGAGAAAAAAGCAGAAAAAGGCATTTGGGGGCCAGGAGCCATCCCTAGGCTGCACCGCTTTCTTGGGGAAAGGGGAAGGACGAGAGCCAGGCACAACATGCTTCACAAATCTAAACATTTATTTATTTATTTATTACATGTATTTAGCACAAGGTCTAAAGGGTCTACAGGGTCTCACTGCACAGATCTGACTCATAGCGATCCTCCTGTTTTCAGCCTCCCAAGGTCTGGGATTCCAGGCACACGCCACCACGCCCAGTCTGAACTGCTGTCTCAGCGTGTCCTGGGGACGGGGCCGGCGCCACAGCCCCCCGGGGGTCGAACCCGCAGCCCCTGCGTCTGCCTAAGCAGGCGCTGTAGTCCGCTGAGCTATCTGGCCAGCCCACAAATCTAATCTTCTTACTGTTCAGCCGCTCCACTCTCACACAGCCTGTGTGTTTTGGCCCCGCAGGTTAATTACGTACTTCTCACAGAGCCGATGTGCGAGGGCCCCGCAGTTTAAGCATTTACTCGTTGGCCAAGCACCCCCCAATGGGCTGAAAGAAAACATACACAAACACGTCTAGGGAGAGCAGATTCAGGCTACTGTATCTCTGATTGTGTCCTGAAGGGTTGTGTGTGTGTGTGTGTGTGTTTAGACAAGGTCTTGCTGTGTAGTCCAGCATGAACTACATAGCCTTAAACTCAAGATCTAACACGGGGCTGGTGAGATGGCTCAGTGGTCTAAAGAACCTACTTAGAACAAGCTTAGCAAAGCACAGGGACTGCAGTTCAATCCCCCAGCACCACATGCCAGCCAGCCCTGCCCCCTGGTGGGCTGAGCTGGCCACACACACAAAAATAAATGAATTTTTAAAAAAAGATGTAACCCAGGATGGCCTTGGACTCGCAGCGATCCTTCTGCCTCACTCCCCAATGTGCCATCATGTTCCACTGTGTCCGAAAGCTGTTTTGTTTTGAAATTATTTATTCATTTATTTATTTGGTACAGGGTCTCAGTACACAGCTCGGACTCATAGTGATCCTCCTGTCTCAGCCTCCCCAGTGCTGGGATTACGGGCGTGTGCCACTGTGCCTGGTTTTAGCGGCTGACGCAGCACGCGTCTGGTACCAGGGATTAAACCCAGGTCTTTGCGCATGCCAGGCAGGTATTTAGACTGCTGAGCTATCTCCCAGCCCAGTAGGTGTTTTAAAATACAATATTTCATGGGGTGTGATGGCACATGCCTGTGATCCCAGCACTCAAGAGGCTGAGGCAGGAGGACCAACTTGAGTTTAAGGACAGCCTGGGCTACAGTGTGAGTTCAAATCAGCCTGAACTACATAGCAAGACACTATCTCAAACGTAAACTAAAAGAAGAAAAGTACAGTATTTTCCTTGCTCCCGCTCTAAATTTCTTGTCCATCTCGGTTTCCTATTATCTTTTATTTTGCTCTTTATTTATACTTTGAGATTTTCTTGGAGAGAAACTATATTTAATCTTGTGCATCTGATTTGTTTCACTTTATAGTTTCAAGGTGCATTCATTTTCCCACAAATGATTAAAGTTTATCCTTGTTTGTGGCAGAGTAGTATTCCACTGTGTAAGAGGTAAAGGCATTGTTGTTGTTGTTGTTGTTGTTGTCAGAACTAAGGATTGAACTCACGCCCTTGCACTTGCCAGGCAAGCGCTTATTCTACTGAGCTATCTCCCTGGCCCCAAGACATTTTTAATTGACCCATATTTCATTAGCCACTCTAGTAAGCCCTTTTAGACCTAGCTCAGTCCACTAGTAGACAAATACACAAAGGCTGTACAAAGCTTCACAGCAGAGATAAGGTTCTGAGGTAAGACATAATTGCTCAACAAATCTTTCCAAATTCTGTAAAGTCAAAAGGCTACAAATAACCACAAAGAGAAAGACAGGGGGAGGGAGGGATATGAAGAGAAAATCAGGGAACAACAGACGTGGGATGAAACAGATTGCTCAAGGGGGCTGGGGAGGTGGCTCAGTAGAATAAGCACTTCCCTGGCAAGTGCAAGGGTCTGAGTTCAATCCCCAGTTCTGAAAAAAAAAAGAAAACCAGATTGCTCAGGACAGACTGTGAACCCCAGGTCCCGGCCAAGGAAGATGAGGGGAGGGAGTCCTGTGGGTTAGGAATAGAAACACACAGCTTTTCTCCTGGAGCGTGCCTGTGTGTGTAGGCGATAATCTTGCAAGAGTATGGATTAGAAGTCTCACTTTCACAGTCTCTGGAGCCCAATTTCTTTTTATAGCCCAGAAGTAAATTCATTTCTTACATGCACAAATGCCACGTTCTCTTCATCCACATGGGCCACTTCCAAGACTTAGTAAATGAGTTGTGCTGTTGGAAACATGGATAGGTATGTAACACTGGGATCCCATGTTTTTAACTCTTTCAGGGGGATACCTAGAAGGGAATAGCTGGGTCAAATGGAATTTCTACTTTTAGTTTGTCTTGTTTTGTTTTTGCTTTTGTGGTGCCCAGAATTGAACTGAGGACCTTGCGCTTGCCAGGCAGGTGCTTATGCTACTGACCTATCTCCCCAGCCCTGCTTTTAGTTCTTTTGAAGACTGTCCGTACTGATTCCCATAATGGTTGTAGTATTTTACGCTCCAATCCACAATGGAGAAGCATTCCTTTTCCCCTACAGTCTCACCAGCACTTGTTATTATCTGATTTCTTCATGATGGCCATTCTTTCTGCAGTGAGATGGAATCTCAGTGCTGTTTTAATTTGTATTTCTCTAATGGCTAAATATGTTGCACATTTTTTCATGTATCGATAGGCTGTTTGTACTTCTGAGACATGTCTATTCAATTTCAATTGCCTATTTTTGACTGGGTCTTTTGCTTGGGGAAAGGTTTAAATTTTTTTTTGTCTGCTTTATATATTCTAGATATTAGTCCTCAGTCTGAGGAGTAGCTGGCAAAGTTCTTTTCTCACTCTGTAGGTTGTCTCTCTGTTGGTTGTTTCCTTTGATGTCCAAAAGCTTTTTAATTTGATATAATCCCATTTGCTGATTCATAATGTTATTTCTCATGCAATTGGGGTTGCCTACATCTTTACGCATTTTACCCATTTTATCTTCATGTGACATGCTTCTGTTTTTGGTTTTAGATTTTGGTTTGTTGAGACAGTCTTACTATGCAGTCCAGGCTGGCCTCGAACTCGTGCCTATAAGGAACGGCACAAGCCAGAGACCAGGAGAGACTACCAACCCTGTGTAAAGGCAACATGGCAGAAATTTATCATGCCTGGTGCAGGCTAAGAAAAGCCTGTCTGTAGGGTACAGAGAAAGACAGCCATTTTTTGTTGTTGTTGTTGTTGTTGTTTTTGTTTTTGTTTGTTTTGTGGAACTGGGGATTGAACTCAGGCCCTTGCGCTTGCCAGGGAAGCACTTATTCCACTGAGCCATCTCCCCGGCCCAGCCTTTGTTTTTAACAGGGCCTGGACAAAGGAGGTCAAGTGGGGAGATCAGGCAAGGTATCAGGTAAGGGGGTCTGGCACTTTGGATGAGGAGATCTAAACAAGTATCCATGGTCAAAGTTATCCTAAGGTCTGGTGCATCAGTGGTCAGAGTCCTTAGGTTATCCAGCATAAATGTCTGGATGCTGTCACATGTCCGGGCACTTGGAGGATTCCCCTGCCCCACCCTAGCTCTTTTTATGACATCCTGTGTTTGCCAAGGCCAACAGCATCACAGCTGAGCTGGGTTTTCTCTGAGAACAAGGCCGATGCTCACAAATAGTTTGGGTGTTGGACAGTCCCATCGGAGTGAAGTCGGACTGTGACCATCCTGTTGCCTCGGCTTCCTGAGTGCTGGGATTACAGCCATGCAGTGCCACACCTGGGTGCTTCTGTTTTAATACTTCAATATTTGCTCCATTTCGATTTTAGTTTAGCGTACGTAATACGGGTCTGGATTGAATCTTCTGCATGTGACTAGGCAGTTTTCTCTGCATTGTTAAAGAGGCTATTTTTTCTCCAGTGCATGTTTTTGGACATTTGTCAAAGACAGAATGGTTAAAGCTGGGCGTGGTGGCC
>NW_004524740.1:5189423-5192339 GCF_000260255.1 Octodon degus
AGTTTATTTCTCCTATTCTGCCTAAATACTTCTTGTGTGTGTGTGTGTGTGTGTACTGGGAACTGAACCCAGGGCCTTCACCCTGAACTATGTCCCACCTTTTTGAGACAGGGTCTCACTACTTTGCCCAGGCTGGGCTCAAACTTGCCACCCTCCTGCGTCCACCTCTCGGAGTGGTGCTACTGTAGACAGTACAGTTGGGGCTATGGGAACACTCCCCTTCTGTGTCCATACTTATTGTTGCACATAAATAACCACAGTGGATAGTTTTGTTTCGTTTTGTTTTGCTTTTGTTTTTTTGAGATAGAGTCTCCAGATGCAGTTCAAACTGGGTGATCCTCCCAGTACAGCCTCCCAAGTTTTGGAGGATCACAGGCGTGCACCGCCATGCCTGGCTGTTGCAAAAATTAATGAATAGACTGCTTGCTTAAAATGCATAGACTGCTCATCTGGCTCTTTGATCCATCTGATTTTTTTGTTTGTTTGTTTGTTTTGTACTGGGAATCAAACTCACAACCTTGGACTTTCTGGATAGGCACTGTACTGCTGAGCTATATCCCCAGCCCAGATCCATTAGACTTTAACTGGTTTGAATCACAAGGGTCCTGGCTGAAGAGCAGACTCCAAACTGTTGGTTTTATTGCCCTGACAGTCATGGTAGCAGACTTCTTGGTGCACTCTACAGTCTCTTAACTCTTTTTCTTGTATAGTCCCAAAAGTATTTTTTGTTTTGTTTTTCAGGCTGGGTCAGGAATTTAGGGCCTTGAGTACATATACCATCCCCCCCCCCGCCCCTTCCTGCCACACACACTTATTCTTAAGACTGGGCCTTCCTGGGCCAGAGAGGTAGCTCAGTGGAATAAGTGCTTGTCTGACAAGCATAAGGTTCTGAGTACCGAGGAGCAAGGTCCCTCGTACTACCCCCAGCCCCCCCCCAAAAAAAAAGACTGGGCTTCCCATGTAGCCCAGGGTGGCTTTGAACTCCCAACCATCCTGCCTCAACTTTCCGAGGTGCTAGGATTACAGGCATGTACCACCTCATGCAGCTTTTTTATTTTTTATTTTAGTTTTGCAGTGACGGGGAAGGTTAATTTTGGGGCTAATCAACTTCACATTGTCAGTTTTTAGATCAAAATTCCCTAAGCAATTAACATGCCAATATGCTGAGCTAAGCCTGGAACTGACTCAAAGTTTAATAAAGAAGAAATACAAAATGAAGGGGGTGGGTCCCTCAGTGGTAGAGCACTTAGAGTCCTGAGTTCGAAAAGTCAAGCTCTGTGTTTTTTAAATTACCCTGAAGTCCCAAGTGAAGAGTCACCAAATGCAATTTTTAAGCTCTTGACTGCCTCCAAAGAAAACACAAATCAAGTTTTCAATGAGTAACAGGTCATGGCCCAGGTGTGGTGATCTCTGAGGGTCACTCCGAATAAGAGAGTTGCATTTAGGTAGCCACTCTCTGCGTTGTGGATAAAAAGCAAAATGTAAGGCAGGCCTGGTACGGAGCACCTGCAATCAAAGCACTTGGGAGGCTGAGGCAGGAGGACGGCCTGGGTTACTATTTTGCAGCCTGGGCTGCATGGTAAGATCCTGTCTCAAAAAAAGAAAAGAAAATGTAAGAAATCTCTGATGAGCTTTTATAACAACGAAAATGCCAACGATCGAACTTTGAAGCTTTTAAGTTACCATTTAAAAGATTGCTGATCATATCATTTAAAAGACTGCTTTTAAAGATTGCCACCTAAGTGGTTTCAAAAGCAAAGGGTGGGGGAATCAAAAAAGAATGAAGATGTGTCAGTCACGTGCCTGTACCAACGCTCCCCGATGAACAGGATGAATGCGATCATTATGTGAGGCCAGGGAGCTAGCTCAGCGGCCCAGTGCCTGCCTGGCAAGCGTGAGGGCCCCTGAGTTTGATTCCTGGTACCAAAAAAACAAATGAACAAAAAAACAACAACAAAAACCATACACTGGTAAGAATAAGAAATAAATTTAATAAAATTTAAAAGTCAAAACGATTACGAAGTTCAGACCTAGAAACTCAGCCATGGAAAAGCTGATGTCTGAGAGATGAGCTCTGGGAGAAAGACAGGCTTTCTTTACAGGCAAAGAAGGGAGCAGGAGCTTTCTTGGACATCGGAGAGGGGTTGTGGACACAGGGAGCAGGAGGGAAAGAGGTCGGCCAGTAGAGGGAAGAAATGTTCCATTTTTTTTCTGGCCATAGGTGGAGAGCTTCCAAGAACTCGAGTGCCACCCCTTGAGTCTTTCATGGTCTTTTTCCAATCATGACACCAGGGATATCCTTTATTTTTGAAAGGGGAGGAGAGGCTGTGCACCTAGGTCAAGCTAACCTTGTGTTAGAGTAACAAGCAAAACATTTCTTAATGATCGACACATATACTTGCAGAGCTGAGCAGAACCTGACCCAAAGGTCAACTAACATGTTCATGACAGAGACATAATTTGTATGTCTCTCTGCCAGGCTGTCCCATTGGGTGGCTCTTTATTAATTTTATTAATGGCTGGATGTGTTAGTCCACACCTGTAATACCAACACTCAGGAGGCTGAGGCAGGAGGATCACTGTGAATTCAAGGCCAGCCTGAACTACATACCATAGTGAGACCTGTCTCAAAACACAAACAGAAATAATTTTTTTTTTTAATTAGCAAAAAGACCAACAAAAAGTGATTCCATCCATTTGTACCACCAGTGGCCGGAGCTGCTGAATGGCTCAGTCACGGATATATTAGCAGTGATTCACGCCACTGGGAACCTGTAAAGGCAGCAAAAGGTCAGACACAATGTGAAGCTTTTCCGTCCCCTCCCAGTCACCCACGAGCACTGCAGGCCGGCCACAAGGGAAGGCTGCTGTTTTCCCCACCAGTGGCCTTCAATCCTTTTTTTTTTTTTTTTTTTA
>NW_004524740.1:5192439-5201304 GCF_000260255.1 Octodon degus
TGTGTGTGTGTGTGTGTGTGTGTGTGTGTGTGTGTGACCAGCTCAGCCCACCAGGGGGCAGGGCTGGCTGGCATGTGGTGCTGGGGATTGAACCACGGTCGCTGTGCTTTTGCTTAGCTAAGCTTGTTCTAAGTAGGTGCTTTAGACCACTGAGCCATCTCACCAGCCCCTGGCCTTCAATCCTTGAAAATGGTCCAAGGTTGCCATTGGCATCATACTCACACAGCACAGCAAAACTCTGGGAAAACAGAGACTGCCCAGTTGTTTGATCTCCAAGGTTAGTGATTTTTATAAAGCTAATGGGTTTATTGAGGTTTATTAAAGTATCAAGTACACACACACACACACACACACACACACATCAAGTACAAATGGACTACCACATGCAAATGAACATTTCCTTTTACCTAGCATAAAAAGAAAAAGTATAGAAAAATAATTCACATCTCTGGATTCTCTCTAAATTCAGATACTAAGTAGTAATCATTTGGGACATTTCCTATTGAAGTCAATATAAAATAATAGATCTTTTAACCAAAATAGTATATTCTGAGCCAGATTTTAAAAAATCTTTTATTTCTTTCTTTGGCACAGGGACTCACTACCCAGTAGTCCCACAGCCAACACAGCATGCAGTATGGGGGATCGAACCTGGGTCCTTGCGCTTGCCAGGCAGGCACTTAGACTGCTGAGCTATCATCTCCCTAGATCTGAGCCAGATTCTGAGTGACTGAGGTATTCCAAATGGTGTTGCATCGTGGAAGCAGTTACATCATGAGGTTTTATAGTTAGTGAACAAAAGCAAGCCACAACTGAACGGATTTGCCAGCAATGCTGGTGGAAGGCAGACAGACTTCTGCAACGCGGGCTATCTCTTGTACAGGTCTAGACGTTATCTCACAGCATTCTTAGCTTTTGGATTGATAGGAGCTGGAGGTTGCTTTGTTCCAAATGAAAAGTTAGGCATGAGAATGTTAGGTCAGAGGTTAAGGTTAAGGTAGCAGTTACTCAAAGGCCTAAGAGAGTCTGAGATTATTTTGGCTCTGGACCTACAACGTTCCATCCATTCACAGTCACAATGCTCCAGTCAGTGAAGGCTGAGGAGCCCGCAGGATCTTTCGTAGACACAGGTTCTTCAGAGAGCTTCAGACAACACTCATGATAAGACGATCAGCCTCAGGCAATTCTTAGAACTCTCTGAGACTCTGCTACTTCATGTTTACCTCACAGGACTTCCCCACCAGTCATGTACCGTAATATAGATCAAAGAACTCACTATGTAGGCCTTGAGCTCACTCTTTCTGAGATTACCATGCCCAGCCTGTATCCTCTTTTTTTGTGTGTGAAATTCTTATCATTTAAACAGCACCTTATAAGTTTAAGGGATAATTTACTACATGAAGATTAGCTCTTCCATAGCATTTTTAGTATAATTTACGGATTAATAAATTTATGGATTAATAAAGGTGTGTGCTACCAGGCCTGCACATATCTGCAATCTCAGTACTGGATAGGCTGAGACAGGAGGATCTCTGTGAATTCTTTTTTTTTTTTTTTTTTCTGAATGCCCTCAGGCATGGTTTGTCTGGCTGGAGTGTTGTGGGAGTCGAACTACAGCAACCTGAGGCTCACAGCTTTGTGGAAGCAGCCACTTAAAGGCCTGAGCTAGGGCCAGGCCCCCGATCTCTGTGAATTCAAGGCCAGCCTGAACTACATAGTTAGACCTGTCTCTAATTAATTAATTAATTAATTAAAAACTGTCCTTGGGCCAGGTGTGGAGGTACAGGACTGTAATCCTAGCACTGGGGAGGTTGACACAGGAGACTCACCATGAGTTCAAGGCCAGCTTGTGTTACAGACAATGAGACCCCGTCTCAATGACCCCCCAAAAAACTGTCCTTAGACCACTAAGCTGCCATCTAAATCTTTCTCTACAGAATAGGATTTTCTTTTTAAAAAAATTTTTTTCTAAAATCTTTTAAAAGTCATTTGGCACATGGTCTCACTACACAGCTCAGACTCATAGTGATCCTCTTGTCTCAACCTCCCCAGCACTGGGATTACAGGTGTGTACCACCACATCTGGTTTCAGTGGCCAGCTTGTCCTGGGGTGGGGGTGCTGCATGGCAGGTGGTACCATGGATTGAACCTGGGTCACTGCACTTGCCAGGCAGGCACTTGAACCACCAAGCTATGTCCCCAGTCCTGTCACAGTGACTTTATGGTCAACTTGACTGGGTTAACCATTTTGGGAAGCTGATTGGTTCTGGGGTTGGTGTGCTATGTTCCTTGTTGAATGGGCTGTAAAGAGGTGGGGCCCAGTGGAAAGGAGATTACTGGGTCACTTGAGGGGGTGGCCAAGAGGGGTATACCTGGTCCTTGGTCCCCTCCTCTCTCTGCTTCCATGCTGCCCCAGGTGAGCAGCCTTCTGCACCATGGTCAACCGCACTGTTTCTGCGTTGGCACCAGCCAACCATGGTTGGAAACCGTGAGCCAAAATAAACTGTTTCTCCTTTAGTATGAACGTCAGGTACTTCATCCAGCAATGGAAAAGCAACTAATACACACACTGATGAAAGAGTAGTGTAGATATCTCTAAATTGGAAGATGATTTTACTAAGGACATTCTGAAGTGAGCCCATCACCCAATGTCTCTCAGGTTTCCTGTGACTACAGCACTCAAGTGAAGGAAAATTGCTAATTGTGGAATAGTTCTTCTTAGTAAGAAGTGACAAAGTCCACTAGGGATCACACTGGCATCTCATTAACTCAAGGTTCCAATTAATTATACTAACTAGACTGTAAAATGACAAAGATATCTGGAAATTAAAGATACCAGGCTGGGCCAGTGATCTAGCTCAGTGGCACAAGTGCCTGCCTGGAGAGTACAAGGTTCTGAGTTTGATTCCCAGTACCTGCTCCTTCAAAAAAGAATTTAAAAGATTCCAGGTGTAGTGGATTGTTAACAGGTGGTCAACTTGTTACATCCAGCTGAACTGAATGAGTGTGGTACTGGGCGTGAGAGACCCACCTGAGGATTGTTGCCAGCAGCATAAGAGGCAGAACTGAAGCTAGCGGAGTTGTCTGGAGAAGCTGTTGGAAGCTGCTGGTTCTCTTTGGCTATTCTGCTGCGGGATCTTGCCATGCTGGCTTTCCTGATGAACTCGGCTGTTCTTGTCAGTGAAGGAGCTCGGGACCATTCTTGTTGTCACTGAAAATGGCTACTGTTCATTTTAGGGGAGCTCTGGTCCTCACCTCGAGCACTGCTTCCTGGCTCCAGAGAGGAAGATGGTGCACTGCTCAGCCTCCTGGAGAAGCTTGTCAGGTTAGCTTTGCTGATGGGAACTCAGCTTTCCTCATCGCTGAAGGAACTCAGGACCTCACTGTCGCTGAGCATGGCTATGGGACTTTGGGGAGGAGGCTCTTATTCTTACTTTGAGTGTTGCCTCCTGGCTCCAGCTCAGATCCCTCAGCCTGCTAGCACAGATCCTTAAGCCCATCGGCACAGGCTTTTTAGCTTCCACTACTGACCTCTGGGCCTTCCCAGATTCGTGAAGCGGGTCTGCATGAGACACTGTTGTGGGCTCTAGGCCTCCAATTAGCCTTGTGGGAGGCGTTGTTATGAGTTCTTGGTTTTCAGCTGGACTCACGCAAGATATTAGGACCCCAGGCCCTCAGCAGGATTCTTTGTTCTTTAGTCTGTAGAGAGATTTCCGGCACTCTGCATATGATTATTTGGGTGATTATAAAATAATCGTATAAAATGTGTCCTGTGTTGTATTGTTCACCTTACAAAACCCCTAACCATGACACCAGGTAATCCTACAAGTAGGATTGAAGGCTCTGGGGAAGAAAAGCTCATGCAGAAATACTTAAGATTGCCAGGAGTGTGGCCCACACCTATAATCTCAACACTTGAGAGGCTGAGGCAGGAGGATCTCCATGGGTTTGCGGACAGCCTGGGCTACATAGTGAGTTCAGAGCCAGACTAAACAACATAAGGGAGACTGTGCCTTGAAAAAACAGAAAAAAGAATGAAAATAATAATAGTAGCTGGGCATAGTGGTGCATGCTTGTAATCCTAGCACTGGGAGGCAGAGGCAGGAGAATTGTGAGTTCAAAACCAACCTGAGCTACAAAGTGAGCTTAAGGCCAGCCTGAACTGCATAGGGAGACCTTGCCTGCAAAAATTAAAAAAAAAATTAATAATAATAACCTTTTCTCCTTTTGGGATTTATTCTTGGGAAAGATTGTGGCAGTGCCATAGTTTTTTTCTTTTCAAATGACTAGCAGCTATCATAACATCACACATGCACACAACAATCCCTGTGAATTAGTATGAAATACACGCTGGCCTCTGCTCCAGTCCCTGACACAGAGCTCCTAGAACTCTGGTAATTTCCCAAGTGACAGAAAGCTAACCGCGTCTTTTTTAAGTACATACTGTATTTTTGCAGTACTGAGCATCAAACCCAGACCCTTCCCACTGAGTTACATTCCCAGCCAGTCCTTTTTGGCTTTTGCTTTAAAACGGGGTCTCTCAAGTCACTAAATTGCTCAGGTTGGGCTTGAATTTGTGCTTCTCTGCCTCAGCCTCCCAGAGTGCTGGGATTACAGGGATGTACCATCACGCCTAGCTTCAAATGAGCTTTCTGATAGCAACAGCTCCTGGACAGTGATGTGCCCAGAGGGCATGGAACCTCCTACCTCTTTTCCCATTACTTACCCCACTGTGCATTGATTTTATTGGCTGTTTCTTGGTATTTTTTGTGATAAGACAGCAAATCTGTGTAAAGTGTTTCCTTAAGCTCTGTGAACCATGTTTTTTTTTTTTTTTTTTTTTATGTATTTGGTACAGGGTCTCACTACATAGTGGGGACTCATAGTGATCCTCCTGTTATCAGCCTCCCCAGTGCTGGGATTACAGGCATGCTTGACCATGCCCGGACTCAATGGCCAGCTCAAGGTACCCTGGCCGGTATGGCATGTGGGTCCAGGGATCAAACCCTGGTCCCTGTGCTTGCCAAAGAAGGCACTTAGTCACCAGCCCTTGTGAACCATGTTAATCAACGTAAAGATGGGGTAGTGAGAATCTAGATTTATAGTAGGTAGGTGAGGACCAAAGACCACAACTTGTGCTTGTTTTCATTTTTTGATACAAGGTCTTACTACTGTGCAGTTCTGACATGTAGTGATCCTCCTGTCTCAGCCTCCCCAGTGTTGGGATTAAAGGTATGCACCACCATACCTGGTTTCAGTGGCCAGCATGGCATGCAGTACTTGGGACTGAACTTGGGTCCTTGCGCTTGCCAGGCAGGCTGAGCTATCTCCCCAGCTCAAAATCACAATTTAATCCAGAACCATACATCTGAGTACTGTATTCAACATCTTCTAAAGACAAAGGAAATCATTTCTTTTCACAAATTGTCAGAACTGGCTAGCCCTTTCAATGACTGAAACTAGTATTTTTACTGTAGCAAAATTACACATACTATGAAATTTGCCATCTTAACATTTTGGTTTTTGAATTATGGACACAATTTTGTCAATGTCAAGTGGCCAGTTTTACACAGATTTAGCAAATTTATTTTGAACTTTTTTGTGTGTGTACTAGAGATTGAACCCAGGGACTTCACACTAAACTACATTTTCAGTTCTTTTTCACGTTTTATTTTGAGACAGGATCTCAATAACTACAGTGGTTAAACTGCCTAGGCTGGATTTGAACTTTCAATCCTCCTGCCTAGCCTCTTAGTGCGCTGGAATTATGTGCCACCACACCTGGTTTAATGTTTTTATTTTATGTGGCTCCTTGGTATGGAATCAAAGGCCCCTCACAACCTAGGTAATACTGCCCCCAAGCTACATGTCAGCCCCATCCTAACCACACAATGTAGAGATTTTCAGTAGGGAGAACAATTATTACAACAGCCCATCTCCAGAACTTCTTTCATTCTGCAGAACTGAAATTCTATGCCCATTAAAAAAAAGTGAACATTCTCTCAGGCTTTCACAGAGAACACATTGGCCAAGCAATGGCCATGACTCATCCACATGGCTGACACTGAGAAAGGTTCTACAATCTGAGGTACAGGATCTCAGGATCAATCCTGAGGGGATTTCACTGACCTTATCAGACCCAAAAGCTACAACTCTTGTTGCATAGGTCCTACTTTACCTTGGTCTTAACCATCCAGCAGAAAAGTATACAAACAAAATATAAGAAGTAAAGCCATGCTGTTATGTTGAGCTGTAGGGGATTCAGGTCAACAATTTCTGACACTGCCAGTCAAGCAGAAGACCCAATACTATTATGGGCTACTGGACTCTTTTTGGAATATTTTGCTGAGTTTACACACCTATAATATTTAAATAACGGAACTTAACAAAAAAAGGGGATACAGATGAATGTCCATTTTTGTATCTGTGTTCAAAGTGGTTAAGATAGATATATAGTTACATTCTCTTAATGAATAGAGGGATTTGTTCTAATGGTGTTTGTAAATAGGATTCATGTCTGCATCTTGTACAGCAATTAACCACTGGGAAGAATGTATGTAATGTGTTAATTATTGAAACTGTCCTACCAATTTGGTTTGAAACTGTCTCATTGCTATTTGTTTCTCAATAAAATTATGGAAAAAAAGAAGTGGCCCAGCATGGTGGTGCATGCCTGTAATCTCAGCACTCAAGAGGCTGAGGCAGGAGGATCACCTAAAGTTGGAGCCCAGCCTGGGCCACACAGTGAGCTCAAGGCCTGTTTGAACTACACAATAAGACCCTATCTCAAAAAAGAAAAGGGCCAGGGATATAGCTCAGTGGCACAGCACCTGCCTAGCAACTGTGAGGTCTTGAGTTCCATTCCAAATTCAAAAAAAAAGACACAAAACAATACAAGGGCCGAGGAGATAGCTCAGCAGCATAAGCGCCCGCCTGGCAAGCGCAAGGTCCCGAGTCTGATCCCAGTACTACAAAACAACAACAAAGGACTTCTCAGTCTCCAGTGGCCAGGAACCCTGGCAACCACTATTGGACTTTTGTCGCCTTGATCCTGACTGCACAGGGTACTTCGTATGTGTGCAGTAAGACCGTATCTACCCCTTGGTTTACTTCACAAACCCTGAAGTCCTCGAGGCTTGTCCACAAGAGAGCTTCTTCCCTGCTAAAGCTCAGCAGAATTCCAGTATGCTATGAGCTCCTCAGTTGAGCAATTTATCCCATCACAGCTGTAAGGCTGCTTCTCAGGCCTGTTTTAGCTACCATGAAAAAAGCCACCAGGAGCAGCTGCATAGAGGACCAGTCTCTCGCATGGTTTTGGTGTGCACACAAGTCGAGTTGTGGCTCCTCTGGCGAGGCTGTATTTCCAGTTGGGAACAACGGCCTATGCCAGTTTATCCTGTCAGCAGACTGGATAAAGGGCTCCTAGAGAGGTGACTGGACCTGCCTACTGCACAGAGAATCAAGCCATCAAGCGCCACAGCCTCTGGGGGGCCAGGAGGGTCGCCTCTCTCCAGCACCCCCCACAACCACACAGGGAGTAGTTTTATGTCTCCACTCCTGCCCCACTGAGGTTTTTGCCGTGGAGCCAGCTGACAAGCGGCTGAAGCTTTGAAATCGAAACATAAACCCCAGCCTGGCCTCTCGAGCTGTGCAGTCAGGTATCCGCCCCCGCCACCAAAGGCCAATGTCTTGTTCTGTCTTTCCCATTGCAGCTGTACTGGCTCTCTTTCCTTTCCCCTCCAGAGACCTCTACAACCTGTATGAAACTCGCTATTCTCAAATGTTTTAATAGTAACCATCCTGATGGATGTGAATTGGTTCTATTAATTTTTATAAGCAAGTTAAGCAGAATGTGGTGGTACTCACCTGTAATCCCAGCACTCAGGAGGCTGAGGCAGGAGGATCCCCGAGTGTTTGAGGCCAGTCTGAGCTATATAGTAAGTCAGTGTGGGCCACATAGCAAGACCCTGTCTCAAAAACCTCTCAAGGGGCCAGGGAGATGACTTAGTAGAATAAGCACTTGCCTGGCAAGTGCAAGGGCCTGAGTTCAACCCCCAGTTCTGAAAACAAACAAAAAAAAAACCCTCTCAAATCTTTTATTTCATAAATTTTAATTTTATTAATCACCTTTTTTTTTTTTTTTTAAAGTACCATGGATTGAACTCAGGACCCAAGCTATCTCCCCAGCCCTATAAATTTTAATTTTATAGACAGGGTCTCACTATGAAATTCAGGGTGGCCTTCAACCCACAACAGAGTCTGGCCTTGAACTCATGGTGATACATGCCTCAGCCTCTTGTGTGCTGGGACTGCAGAGGTAGCTCATTGTGAAGGCCCAGGGTTCAATCCCCAGTGAAGGAAGGAAGGAAAGTAGGAAGGAAGGAAGGAAGGGCGAGCTCAAGTTTTAATATTTGCAAATCAAGCAAGAATTTGATCACTTACAAGGCCTGTATTTCACTGCTCAGGGATTCTTCATAGCCAGTAACCGTTTGTTTCATTTTTTTTTTTTTACTGCCCTGCAGCCCTGAGCATTAAACCCAAGGCCTTGGGCAGGACAGGCAAGCACTCTACCACTGGGCTACACCTCCAACCCTACTTCAACACTTTTTTTGAGACAGGATCTCGGTACCTAGTTCAGGCTGGCCTTGCAGCACTCACTATGTAGCCCTGGCTGGTCTGAAACTTGCTGGGATCCTGTTTCTCTCTCCTCTCTCTCTCCCCTCTCTCCCTCCTCTCTCTTCTCCTCCCCTCCCCTCCCCTCCCCTCCCCTTCCCTTCCCTCCTCTCCCTTCCTCTTCTCTTCTCTTCTCTTCTCTTCTCTTCTCTTCTCTTCTCTTCTCTTCTCTTCTCTTCTCTTCTCTTCTCT
>NW_004524740.1:5201404-5220335 GCF_000260255.1 Octodon degus
CACACGACTCAGTAGATTACCTGCTCAAGTCTTTTGTTCAGTGCAGCATCTCACTACGCAGCCCAGGCTGGCCTCAAACTTGTGGGAATCCTCTTTGCCTCAGCATCCTGAGTGATGGAATTATAAACACACAGCACCACACACAGCTATATATATTTTTTTCTTTAGAGTGAAATCTAAGGTGCATTTACTCATATCAATTAATCCCCTCATTAAATTCTGCCAAAAAGCTTACAGAATATACTTGAACTAAAACTACAAAGCAATTAATAATATTTATTTTGTTCTTGGAAAACTTTATTTGATTTTAAACAACAAAGCAAATAATACACACATCATCCAGGGACAGGGGAGAGCATAGCTTCGCAACCAACAAACTTCAAATGAGACACAATCTAGGTAAAAGAAAAGATTCCAGATTATGTTTATCTCCCAATTTGAGATCAGAAAAATTAGTGGGAAAAAAAAATCAGAAACGTGAACAAGTGATGTCTAATATTTTGGGAAAATCTGTTTCCACTTAATGTTCAGAAGAATGAATTCTTAAAGCTCAGGAACAATGGCTCATACTAGCACAATTACAAACAACGATATGTACTTTCATCAGCTTATTAAGATTATTAGAGTTCAGGATGTTATTTAAAATCTAGACATAGGATCAAACAGTCAAGTCAAGGCCAAAAAAAGAGAGAATCTTACATTTATTTAAAGGAATCATAAAAAGTATGACTATTTGGACAAGATCTTCATTTACAATTGAAAAGCCTACTTTTTTTTTTTTTTTTGGAGACAGGGTCTATGAGGTTCAGGCTGGCTTCAAACTTACTATGTAGCCCAGGATGGCCTTGAACTCACGGTGATCTTCCTGCCTCAGCTTCCCAAGCGCTGGGATTATAAGCATACAATACCACATTCAGTGAAAAGCCTATTTTTAATATATAAAAACCAGACATGGTAGCACTGTTACACACTTGAAAAGGATTCCAAATAGTGTCCCCACTAACAACAGCAACTGAAAAATCTAATTCAATCTACAGATTTTCTTATCAAGTAAAAAATCTCATTTCTTTTCTTTCGTTCTCTCAGGATAACACTGTGCAGCTCAGGATAGCCTTGAACTCACTTTGTAACCTAGGCTGGCCTCGAACTTACAGACTCCTGCTTCAGCCTGCCAAGTACTGGGATCACAGGTGGGTGCCACCATGCCTGAGTTATTCCTTTGAGCCTGCCTTCTGCTAACAATGAATAACTTACCAGAGAACTACAACACTGATTTTCAGGCTCTTCTTCCACCATATTCTCTTCTTATTTTTTAATTAAGATGTTTCTACACATAATGAGACAGTGCAGAACAGCTGTAATAGACTTTAATACCTTCCTTTTACTAAATTAGTTGGTCTTATTCCAATGAAAGCTAATAGCCAATTTATCCAACAGTTTTTGATTTCAGAAGTAATTATAGTAGAATACTGCATTATATACAAATATCTTTATTAATAATCTACTTACATCTCATAACTAGTTATCTTTCTAAACAATTTACAAGTGTAAAATATGCCATACTGTTTCAAATAAATATACAATATATAGTTTCTACATTCGTATACAGGCTTAAAAATGAGGTAATCGAAACTTAACTGATTAAACCATCTATCATTCAAGAAGTATCTTAGGAAAATGATGGTGATATGTTCTCTCCTTAGGTCTCCATGATTTCTCTGAATACATCCAAGTTCCCTTTTCTATGCTGGAAAATTATGTAAAAAATCCTTAAGCTTTGTTGGATAGTCGGTCATGACTCCAGTTGCTCCCAGATCAAAAGCTCTTTTATATTCTTGTTCATCATTTAATACCCAAATGTACACCTGAAAATCAGAATCATGAAAAGTCTGAAATGTTAGACTGGAAAAAAAAATTTCTAACATGTATCCACTATAATCCCTGCGCACTCAGAACTAACCCTTGTGGTCCTTTTAGGAAACCCAAGCTATCACGAGCTCCCTGAATAGCTCCATTCTGCTCATTAAGCATGCACAGCGCCCCTCCCCAGTCCCAGCTACTCTCCTCCTTATACAAGCGCAAGGCTGCAGCACTAAAGCCCATCTCTCTCACTGTGAGGCAGAGCTCATGGTCCTCATTTGTTAGTAAGGAATTAGATCTGAGTCAGGGCTGAAACTCTGAGGAAAAAGGAAGAAGAAACAAAGGCAGAGGGCTGGGGAGATAGTTGGAGGTCTCAGCGCCTGCCTGGCAAGTGCAAGGACCTGGGTTTAATCCCTGGTACCACATGCTGTGCAGGCCCGCACTAAGCCAGCCACCAAAACCAAGTATGGTGGTGCAAGCCTGTAATCCCAGCACTGGGGAAGCTGAGACAGGCGGATCACTACGAGTTTGAACTGCTTAGCAATACCCTGTACCAAATAAATAAAAAGATTAAAAAAAAAAAAAAAAAAAGCAGGACCTCATCAAGGCAGCTTTGTTTCAGAACAAACCTGAGAGACATTGCCCTGGCACTTAGGCCGGCGTTAACTCCTACAGGCCATGAGGTCTTACAGGGTCAAGAGCATGAAGGGGACCTGGGGAAGGAAAGTCCAAATGGGTCTTCTGAAGGAGGCGTTCAGTGAAAAGGGGTTGCGGATTCCCACTGGGACAGCTTGGGCAAGCACACAGTGGTGGTGCCAGTGAGCAGCACGGCTGAAGCATGGTTGCTGGGCTTCAGGAGCCATGACAGGTCATCTTTAGCAGAGGGTAAAAGCATAGCAGGACAGAAGAGGCTTAAGGTCTCTGGTCCACCTAGGATGGTGGAGGTTAGATTTCTTCACAAAGTCACTGAAAAGCCCTTGCCCTTCCAACATATGTTCACCCAGTTTTCAAAATGTATCATCCTAGAGACTTACTTGAATGCCTCGGGCAGTGAGGTGGTCAAATAAAGTTTTCCTCATTAATAACCTAGAAAAGAAAAACCATAAAAGATTTAGGTATTTATTAGTTCTAATTAAGGGCTAGAATTAGTCTTATTCCTATTTTTGTCAACTGGAATGTAGTAATTCCTAGTTAAATTTAATCCCAAAGCTTCAATAATACAAACAAAGGCCTCAGGTAATAATAGCTGCTGTGGACCAATTTATGACTTAAGGAAATGCTGGCTCCCTTTAGCTGCTGGCTGCTGGATGGACAACCAGGATCCTCCACGAGAGCAGCCACAGGTCCCCAGGAGACCCATTCTTAGCTGCCTGAGCACCTCAGTGGAGAAGAGGCTTCCTCCCTCTCTCTGCTGGATCCATGAGTGTGACAAAGGCCAGGAAGTCTGTGCTCCCAGCTTTCCCAGTTAAATAAGGCAGGAAATTCTGATCAACTTCTACAATATCATATAGTTCATTTACAGAATGGATTAGGATGTTTCAAAAATTTTTTTAAAGACAGATCTGGCAACGTAGTTCAAGCTGCCTTTGAACTCACTATGTAGCCCAGGGTGGCCTCAAACTCATGGCAATTCACCTGCCTCGGCCTCCCTCAGTGCTGGGATTACATGCATGCGCCACCATGCCCAGCCTCCCAGCCTCTCTGAAGGAGGAGCTAAATAATAAAGGCTGTAACATGGGGTGATTAACATATTTAAGCATTCAAGGTTCCTTTTTAAGGTAAAGTACAGAATAATTTTTATGATTTTTTTACTTAAACTCAACATGTTGTAGACATTAATGCATTTTCTTCAAAGTAGATATCCTATAGACAAGACCACCTTTGAGCTGTTAAGTCCTGGTGCAAATATTTCTAAGTAGTATTCCAGTAGGCACTATATGCTTTTACTTATGCTCTATTGAAACACATACTTTTTTTTAACCATGTTTTGGACCATAGGCTAACAAAAGTAGGAAATAAATGGAAGGGAAAGGTTATTTATCCCAACTCTGATAGTAGCTATATAATCCCAAGTGATTCATTTAGCTGGGTGAATGAGGTTTTCTCATTAAAGTGGGTGACACTGCATCTCAAAAAATGACCCCAATGTTGTCATTTTCAGATTAAGTGCTCAACAAGTCCTCGTTACCAATTACTGGGGGACACTTGCACTGGATTGTCTTTTTTTTTTTTTTTTTTTTTTTTTTTTGGCGGAACCGGGATTGAACTCAGACCCTTCTGCTTGCCAGGGAAGCACTTATTCTACTGAGCCATCTCCCTGACCCCAACTTGCACTGGATTGTAAGCATTATACTTAATAAATATAACTACCACAATGACCTAACAGGAATAGTAATTTCTTACATATTAAGAAACTAGAATTCTTACACATCAGAAAGCCAGATGAGAAACTTTTGACTTCTGGACATGGTGTGTGGTTCTTTTAACCTAAGGTAAAACAAAGTTTTAATTACAAATTACATCACAGGACTAGATCAGTGAGATTAAAGCAAATGAAAAATTGAAAAGTGCCTGGCTAAGTTCTCAAAACATTTTGTAGGACAAACATAATGTATGGCCCAGTTTGGTTTTCTGTTCCCACTGGCTTCAAGTTAACTATTTTTGACCACTACTTAAAGGTGAAAAAAATAAATAAGCATTGTTCCCAGTCTCATCACCTCTCTCTCTCTCTCTCTCTCTCTGAAATTGCTTTCTCTCATTTTGTCAGCTATCATTTAATATGTGGTAGACTGAACCATACAAGCTAACTGTGCTCTGGATGAAAAGGTATTTGGGGTGAAAGTGAAGCGGTTACTGCACGTTTTCTTTCCTGTTCAATAATGGAAGATGTGCACCATGTACTTTTAAATTATGTTGCCTACTAAAAGGGCCCACTTGAGTTCCTTCCTTCATCTATTTGGTGTCTTCTGCACAACTACCTGTGTGACTAACGTCTGGTGGTGGCCATAAGGAAATTATTTTCTTTCTTTGGTACCCGAAATCGAAAGGAAATTTCTGATGAGCCTCACGCCTGCCAAGATTTCTTGGCTGCTTTCTTAAGATAATTCTTAAGAAATTACAAATTACATCACAAAAAGAGTCCCTATTTTTCTTTTAATGGGTGCTGGAGATAAAATCCAGGGACTTCCCTATGCCAGGAAAGTGCTCTATCACTGAGCTACATCCCCAGGCCAAGTCCCCAAAGTCTTAAATTTTGTTTTTCCCTTTTTCTCTCAGTTTAGTTTTTATTACAAGCTCTCTGAATAAAGAGTTCTCTTTTCCCACAAGTTGGGCCCAGATGGAATGGCTTAGTCGTAATTTCAGGTATTCCAGGGATTTAGTGCCGCATATACTAATGATCTCACTGAACATAATGCCTTACAAAGTGTCATCTATCTTCCACTCAGATATTAAAATACATACAAATAATTCTCTATGTCTTATTCCATAATTGTTTTTTAGAGAAAAGACTAACATGTGGGCTTGTGCTTCTTAAGTTCATACAGTACATATTGCAATAATATTTACTTCCAAAATGAAGTATGTGCAATTAATCTAGAAAGCCTAAGTGCCGATTTCAGGCAGGAGAAAAGCTAAGCACTTCGGGAATAAACAGGAATCATTTTAGTACTGCAAGGGGAAATATTTTTGTGGTAGAAGTATTTTCTGTTGTTTTTGTCTGAGAAGCAGCTACAAGATTTTTTTTTTTGTTTTTTTTTTTTGCAGAACCAGGGATTGAACTCAGATCCTTGAGTTTGCCAGTCAAGCGCTTATCCTACTGAGCCATCTCCCCGGCTACAAGAGTTTTAATAAATGTAACTGGCAATAGTTAGAATAAACATCACAAGAAACTCAAACAGGAAAATTGGCATAAAACAAAGCTAAGCACAAGAGTACTGGCCAGATTTTTTAACCAGTATTTCTTTCTTTTTTTTTTTTTTAATAGCAGTACCAGGGATTGAACTCAGGACCCTGCGCTTGCCAGGCAGGCACTTACTCTACTGCGCCATCTCCCTGGCCCCCTAAGCCAGTATTCCCTAACGACTGTTGTGCTAGGGTTCAGCATGAGGATGACGATTATCATCACTACTGCTACTACTCTTATTATTATTGTGCAGTGCTGGGGATGGTAATCAGGGGCTCACCCATGCTAGATCAGCACCCTACCACTGAGCTACATCCTCAGCCCAGCTTCACGATTTAAAGCTCTGAATGAGATGAAAATGTTCCAAATCACATTTATATAATCTCCCAAGGAGCTCCAAGTTCTTCTGTCATCACTGTTATTCTTATGAATTTACAGTTAATGATAACATTCAATAGTAATAAGATAATTTAACAATAAAAGTTAACAAGTATTGAGAGCTTATTACTTTCCAGGCAATTTTACATGTTTGAAATAATTTTATCTTCCTATTAAATTAGTGAGTAAAAAGCAAGGCTTTCAACCTAGAAATTATACAAATACAAAAACATCTTACACAAAGTAACTCTACTTTTCTTTCCCCTATCAATAAAGGGTTTTTTGGGTTGTTTTTTTTTTTTTTTTTTTTTTTTTTTTTTTTTTTTTGATTCTTTTTTCTGTAGTTGTAATAGTAGTGGCCTTCCCTCCTCAATGTCTTAAATCTACTGGCAAATCTGGAGTTGAGTGGAGTTTTAGTTGGGTATTGCTGCCAATGAGGTAAAATAAAGGGAAGCTGGAGGGCAATTGCTATTTTATGTTAAAATTAAAAAAACTAGCAAACTATAAGCTCAAGTTTTTCTGTCTGACTTCTGAGTATACAGGTATAGAACATCTCTATAACCTGAGATAGGCTCAGATTAAGTATTTCTAATCATTTATTTTAGAAATGTGTTTTGATTATATCAAAACCTATCAGGGGCCTGGCCCTAGCTCAGTTCTTTAAGTGGCTGCTTCCACAAAGCTGTCAGCCTCAGGTTGTTGTAGTTCGATCCCCACAACCCTCCAGTCAGCCAAAAGTGCCCTGAAGGCATTCGAGGAGCAAAAAAAAAAAACCTATCAACATAGGTCACTTAAGAACATGGAAACAACTACAGAAATTATCCTTTCTGCGTGCATATTGTATGGGGGATCAAACTCAGAGCCTTGTGCATGCTAGGATCACTGCACTACTTCCCAGACCCACAGAAATCTCTTCTTCATCATCATTGACATTTGTCTTAATCTGTTTTCTATTGCTATAACAAAATACCTGAAGCTGGGAAATTTATAAAGAAAAGAGGTTTATTTAGCTCACAGTTCTAGAGGTCCAAACACGACAGTGGTATCTGGTTAGTTTCTTGTGAGGGCTTCATGGTGGTAAAAAAGAAGTAGGTATGTGTGGAAGACAGGCACAAGCGTGAGAGAAGCAAGAGAAAGCCAATGATGGGAACTTATCCATGCAAGAAAAACATTAATCTGTTGAATGGCTTGATCACCTTGTACTGTTTCCACTACACCACACTATTACACTGGAGACCAGGCCCCACCAGGAGGGGTGAACACCACCCACCCTACAGTGGAAGAGTGCAAAGCTCCAGGTTCAAGGCCCAGCCCTAAGACATGAGCAAACAAATCAGAGCAATACTGATATTAGTGAGCTTTTTAAAAATTCTTCTAAAATTTCCGACTGACGAAAACAAGGTAACCACTTACTTCAATGTGATGGAAGGCATTGGGATTTCAAAAAACTGCTCTCGAATAGGCACAAAAGGCAAGAGGCCAGTGAAGAAAAGGCCAAGAATAAGCAGAACACGCTGTAGACTGAAGAGTATAGGAATATCTGAATTCTAAAAGAAAAGCAATATTATGTTACTTTACAGTAACTGCTCAAATAAAGAGCAGTATTTCATAAGCCTCAAAGTTTCCCAACCTGTATCTCAACATTCACTGAAGGCCTACCTGAATTATGACTACCCTTAGAAACAGCTACTCCGTAACAAACAAGGTTCTACCTTGGAGTTCTATAATGTTATTAATACTGCTAAAGCTTCTCTGTTCCTTCTCTCTGCATTTGAAGTACCACTTGTATTTGGTGGTCATAGTATCCTAGACCAGAGACTAAACATATTAGAATCTAATGGGACAAAATATAGAAATGAATAAAAGAAATATTCAGTAACCTGACAGTCATTTAAAAAGGAGGGAGGCATGATGAAAACATTACAGTACTGCATTGTCATTAGTGCCCCTCAAAACACTCATCCACTCACATTCCTTACTTATTAAACAGCAACTCCCATTCTCCTTTCCCAGCCCGCTCCAAACACATGCCATCAATCTTGCTGCTTTCTCAGGCAGTTCTGAGAGTTCTCTTTTGTATCTTTCAGCGGCTGCTATGTCCTGAATCCATTCAAGATGGTTACGGCAATTTCCACTAAGTAGAAGCATGATGCTGTGTCTCCAGCTAGCTTACTTGTTTGATTGGGCACCGGGCGATTTCTGGCTCTTTCTCAAAGTCAAAATGACCATAAAAGATAAGTGTTTTAGATCAATTCAGGACTTTGAAGCAGTCATGACAGCACAACCAAAGATACTGACAAGAGAGGACTTCTAGAACTGCTCAACAGAGTGGCAAGATTGACAGAATAAATTTGTTTGAGAAAGTAGGAATATTTTGAAGGAAGTCAATGGCAATGTTTTTTACTGTAATAGTTTAAAAATTTTTTTAAATCCACTGTCTTTGGTGATCATAGCATGTGCTCTATGGAACATGCTATCTACATAGGTCATGGTTCATGTATATTATGGATCAAATACAAAATATAAATGGAATTTGGATTTAAAAAGTCCAAGAATCTACCATTCTGAGTTTCTACTGGAAAATGTGTTTGAAATTCCAAAACTTCAAAAACTGAAAGATATAACTTTCATGTACATAAAATATACATCACATAACATAAAACTTGCTTTTTTTCATTTTATCTAGAGACTACTGTGGCTCTATAGTGCAAACTAGTTTAGAACTTGCAATCCTTCAGTCTCCACCTCCTGAGTGTAATTCAGGCTTAAGCCACAAACTCTGTTCCCATCTTCACTATTTTTAAGTGACTGCTCAGAGAAATCAAGTATATCTGTGTTCAGGCACAGAAATCTCCAGAAGTTATAACACTGAAACTATATACTCATTAAATACTAACTCCCTATTCCCTTGCTTCAACCTCTCTCTCTCTCTCTCTCTCTCTCTCTGTCTCTTTCTCTGTCTCTTTCTCTGTCTCTCTCTGTCTCGTCCCTGAAATGCCTTGAGTTCTACAAATTGATCCTGAGGCTTAGGGGAAAAGAGGCTTAGGGGCTGGACTCCAGCCTTTGCGCCACTTTGGAATGAGAGTGTCAAAAACAGTAACAGGTACTTCTGGAGAGCCATGCACACTGCCAGGAGGAGTGAGGGGACAGTAGTTAGCTGGCAGACGTTGAACAACTGACTATATCTTTTAAATTAGAAATGTGAGATGGGACCAAGGCATTTGTAATTTTCTTTTTGTTTTTGTTTATTTCTTTGAGACAGAGCGTTGCTATGTAGTTCAGGTTGGCCTTGAGCTTGCTGCCTCAGTCCCACCAGTGCTAGGATTATGACATCCACTGTACTGTGTGTGAGTGAACAAAAAGTCATTAAGTGAGAATCAGGGCCGCAGGTTTTCATCATCATCACTGTGTTCCACTTCCTATTGCTTTTATATTTTAAGTGTATAGCATCCGGGTACTGAAGGACTAAAGCAAAAATCTGCTAGACCATATATACTAACCATAAAAAATGGATGAAGGTCTGGTGTGGTGGCACATGCCTGTAATCCCAGCACTCAGGAGGCTGAGGCAGGAGGATTGCTGTGAATTCAAGGCCATTCTGGACTACAAAGTAAATTCAAGACCTGCCTGAACTGAATAGTGAAACCTTGTCTCAGAAAGACATGATGGTAGTGGGGGAGATGGCTCAGTAGAATAAGTGCTTGCCTGGCAAGTGCAAAGGCCTGAGTTCAATCCCTGGTTCTGCCAAAAAAAAAAAAAAAAAAGACATGATGGTAATATGAATGGTAATTAGTGAGACACTTTTCCTATTATGCTTGAATGTCACTGCAGAAAAGTTTTTGGAGTTTTCTGATTCTAAAACAACAGAAAGCTAAAAGCTTTAGCGGCGGGGGGGGAAGCATGTGAATCAAGGAAAAAAATTCTGTCAATGTGAACCAGAAGAGATTTTTTTCTAAATTTTTGAAATAATTACAGATTCATAGAAGTTGCAAAATGGAGTCTCATTTTTCTTTAACCCAGGTTCCCCCAAAGGTGACATCTGATGTAAATGCATGACAAGGTCACACTGGAATTATGGCTTATTATTATTGGTTTTCTTTAGACAGGGTGGGTCTCACTATGTAATGAAGGCTGGCCTTGAACTCACTTATGTAGCCTTCAACTCAGAGGGACTCTCCTGCCTCAGCCTTCTGAGTGCTGGGATTACTTGTGTGCACCAGCACGCCCAGAATGACATCAAACTTTATACCGTTTTCACCTTTTTTTGGGGGGGAGGGGTTACCATTTTAAAAACTATTTGTGTTTGCATATGTGTGTGAATTCTATGCAATTTTAATACATCTGTAGATCCATGTAGCCACCACCATAATAAGCAAGATACAAAACCGTTCTACTGCCATACAAATTCCCCTGTGCCATCTCTTAGAATTTATGCCAATTCTACCCTATCCTCACTCCCTGTCCCCTGGCAGCCATTAATCAGCTCTGCACATTTACAGTTTTGAGACTGTTATATATAAATGAGATCATACAGCATGTATGATTTGTTTTTACAATATATGACCTTGAGGTTGGTGTTTTTTCTAAGCATAATAGCCTTGTGCACCATCCAGGCTGTTACAGCTACTACCAGCTCACTCCCTACCACTGCAGATTAGTATTCCATTGTATGGATCTGCCAGTTTGTTCTGCTATTTGCTTACTGAGGACACTTGGTTTTCTCCAGTGGTTTGCTTTTATAAATAAAGTGCCTATAAAAATTCAGGTACACAATAAATGTAATCATTATGTCCTGAAAACATGTACTAATACAAATTACAAATTTAAACAATTCAGGTACAGGTTTTTGTGTGCATACTTTTATTTTTCTGGGATAAAAGACCAGGGTGACATTGCTGGTTCCCACGGTAACAAGTGTTTCATTTTATAAAAAGCGATCTACTGAACAGAGTAGCAGTACAATTTTACATTTGCTACCAGTAACTTGTAAGAGATCCAGTTTCTCTGCCTGCTTTCCAGCTGTCAGTGTCATCTTTATTTGAAAATGTGTGTGATGATGTAAAAAGGCCCACAGGTCTTGAGGCCCCCAGTAGACAACATCTGAAAATAACATCAGACAGTGACTCGTCCTGGAGAAACCTGAGTTTTAAGCTCCTGGTGCTGAGGCTGCTTGGCCAAGTGATTGCTTAGCTTCCTCTGAACACAAACTCCCCTGGGACCTCACAGAGCCAGCTGCACAGGAGAAAAACCTCCCTGATGCCACGAGCGCCTCCGCTGCAGTGGGAACTGCACTGGTGCTGACCATGGATGTCAGTTGCTACGAAAGGTCTGTCCCAGAAGAGTTCTCTGGATGACAATCACTACTTCTATCACGATCTTGCTGCACTATGACATCACTGATATGATAAAAGGAGCCTTCCATGATTACAATTTTAAAAAACATTTTGAATTTCCAATTCTCCTATCATTTTAAAAAATATCAAATTAATTATTTTTTGAGACAGATCTTACTATGTAGCCCAGACTGGCCTTGAACTCGAGGCAATCCTCCTGCCTCAGCCTCTGGAGTATGTGTGCTACCCTGCTGGCTCAAATTAAAAAAATTTTTTTTCAAATTTAGTACAGGGTCTACAGGGTCTCACTACATAGATGGGACTTGTAGTGATCTACCTGTATTCAGCCTCCCACGGGAGCTGGGATTACAGGCGCCCGCATCACCACACCCAGTCTCAATCGCTGTCTCCGCATACCCGGCCGCTCTAACTGCCTAGGCAGGCATTTTATCAAATTAATTTTTATAAATTTATTTCCTTCAAGCAGAAAACTTTCAACAAGTAAGATGGCTCTGTTTCATGTAATACCCCAAATCACACTGTTGTCTTAATTGAAGTCTATCTGGGGTACAAGACAAAAAGAAGTTTATAGACTCTATAATTTAAAGTTTTATTAAAAATTCAAATGCCTAATAAAACTAGACATTAAAAATGGGATTCATATTTTGTTTTATACTGCACATAAAATGCTGACAAAATAATAGCTTGTAAAAATACTTCTGTGAACCAATCTTATTACAATGAACTTAAAATTACAAGGTTAAATTCTGCTATGTTCATAAGCAAACACCTAGATAACAGCTTCTATTCAGAATTATCTGTCTCTCTATTCAGGCTATGAAATAAAGTTTTAAAAATGATTGCTGTAATGACTTATTGACAGAAACATGATGACAGCAAAGATAGATAATTCTATATTATTTTTAAAGCTTACCTCTTTGTAGCACTTTTCTACAATTTCATAACTGGCATTACCCCAAACTGTTAAGTGTTCTCTCTTATACTGCTTCACCAATTCTGAAACCTACATGTGAAAAGTCAAAATTTTATGCATGTGCCTATTTTGTAAATCTACTTGCATCATTTTACTTAAAAAATGGATTATAACTATCTTCCAATTGTCAGTGTAAAATTTTGGGAAAAAAAAAACGCTAAATAAATTCAGATTCTTTTATAAAAGAGATGTATATTTTAACATTATATAATTTATTTAATAAAATATAACTAGTAATTTGACAAAATAATCACAACTGAAACATTAAACTGGAAATTAATTATATGAATGCCCAATGACTGGTTTATGGCTTTTTTCTTTCTTTTTTTTTTTTTTTTTTTTGAGGTAGGGTCTTGCTATGCAGTTCAGGCTGGTCTTGAACTCACTATGTAGCTCAGAATGGTCTCAAACTCCCAGTGATCTCCTCCCTCAGCCTCCCAAATCTCCCAAGTGCTAGGATTAAAGGCGTGCACCACCACGTCCAGTTTATGCATAGCTTACTTTTATCCCTATCTGAGACATAGCAAGTCACTCTGATGGAGAATTTCTTCCAGTCAAGCGACCTCTACTAGTATCCCACTTCCTTGGACACTGTCAATCTATGCAGTCATCTACGCTAACCTTCTAGTTTGTAAAATTGGATACAACACACCGCGAGGAGGTAATGTACCTTCTTAATCAGAACATTGTTGTTGACTTTGATATCGATGTTAATGGGGGTGTTAGGAAAGGCCTCAAAAACTTCCTTCAGTAATGGAATTCGGGTATCTTTTCCTTCACACTGGCATGCTGAGAAAGCAAGATTTTTTAATGTATTTTTAAAAATAACTTTTACTTTTTTACTGATTAGAAAAGTTAGAGTATATTCCTACAGGACACTTAAAAAAATAAGGTAAAGTATAAAAATGAAAAGAAAAATCATGCAAAATCTGACAACTTAGATATAATCATTATGACCCTTGGGCATTTTTTCTGTATTTTTTCATATGCATAATTAAATACAGTTTGAATATAAATTTTAGCCTGATTTTTACATAAATAAAAATGTTATGATGTTCACATATTTAAGTTATTTAAATTTGAAACTTTTTATCTTAAGGTAACTTTATCTTAGAATCACATGGAGTTGTGAGAAATAACATAGAGAGACCTACGCATCCTTTATCCAAATTTCGCAATGGTAACCTCCTATAAAATTATAGTACTGTAACACAACCAGGACACTGATGTTAGTAGAATCCACTGATTTTATTCCATTATGATGATTTTAAAAGATTTCAAAGTACTCCACTAAGCAGCTATGTAATATTTTGATCATTTTAATTTAACCATTCCTTGATTAGTAAGAGACTAAATGATATCACCATTGAATTTTTCAAACTAAGGATAATGTTCAGGAAAAGTGAGTACATACTCATTCACAAATATGTTTACTGGTGCCACTATTAAAAAAAAATCAAGGTCAATGAACACTTAGACGTGGATTTTAATTACTATTTTTCCTTCCTCTTTTTCCCCAGTTGCTTTTGCTTCTAACCAATTGTTGTACTTACTATAAGATCACCATAAAAATTCCCAGCTACATATGAGATTTCAGTTCCATTAATCTGAAAAAACTGAACAGTAAAATATCATCACTCACATTCTCATTGAGTTACACATTGAAAAAATAAATGCAGGCCAGAAAATGATATTACTGTACTTCTAATGGCGGCTTATGTGAAAAGTAGCATGTGAGTGAAAGAGAAGCTCCTTAGGATTCTGATGAGACTCTGAGTCCTCTAGGGGACTGTCTGTCTGCCTGCCTCCCTGGCGACAGCTGGGAACCTCCTGAGACCCTTTATGCATACAACAATACAGACACTGGGAACCAAGGTCTCCTGAAATCCTTGATCGAGTAGGTTGTTGGCTCTGTATGGATAAGGTGTCCCTGAGAACAAAGCTGACACAAGTGAACAAAAAGTCAAGAAATGGGGACCAGGAGAGATCAAATGAATGCTGGAGGCACTGGAATCAGGCACCCATGAAGGCATGGAACGCTGGGAAAACCCAAAAATTCATTGGTTTTTTTTGTTTGTTTGTTTGTTTAAACGAGACTGAGGTGTGTGACCAGTACTCATTATTGAAATAGGGAAAAAAAATCCCAGCTCCTAAAAAAAAAAAAAAAGTTAGTTTTTATTTTGTTGTTGTTTTAAGACAAGGTCTGACTCTAGTTTAGGCTGGCCCTCAAACTTATGTTGATCCTCCTGCCCCAACCTCCTGAGTGCTATGATTACTGGGCTCCACTACTATGCCTGGCTTTTTTTCCCCCACTACAAATCAAAGTAAGGACCTCATACTTGCCAGGCAGGCATCTGTGCCACTGAGCTATATCTTCAGCCACACCTGGCTTATAGAAACAACATTTAGATAGATTATTTTGATCTACCCAAGCATTCTTTTCTTTTTCTTTCCCTATAGAAATCTGTATTTCCTTTACTCTACCTTACTATACATAGCAAGGGTGTATTTTTTTAAACAGGTCAATCAGATGCAAAACTAACTCAGCTTGCAAAATCACACATACAAAAATTTAAGACTAGCATCATATTTATTTTGTGGTAAGAGGGATTGACTCCAGGGCCTCACACATGCTGGGGAAGCATTCTATCATTGAACTACATCCTCAGCTCTTCCTTATTTTGAGACAGGATCATGCTGAGGTGCCCAAACTCACCTCAACCACCCATCTTTCTGTCTCAGCCTCCAAGCCCTCCTGGATTATAAGCATGTGCCATTGAACCCAGCTATGAATATTTAATAGTAAAGTATAAGAAATTTGAAATGTGTGCTAAGAAAAAAATGTATGCTAAAGCAATGTAAAGATACAGGAACTGTATCCTTTGACTGCAGCAAACTATAAAAAAAGTTGCTGCTTACTCACATGGGAGACTTCAGGAGCAGGTTTGCATGCGAAAGAATAAAATGTTGAATTCTGCTATGTCAAGTTATGATATCTAAGAACTATGGAGTCTGCAGTTCAGTACATGAATTGAGGAGAGCATCTCTAACAGAGGTGTGACCTGGGACATGCCAGCAAATACTTGATATTAAAGCTATGCAGCTGTGTGCAGTGGTGTGCACATGTAGTCCCAGCCCCTCAGTAGGGTGAGGCAGGAGGCTCCCTGAGCCCAGGAGCTTAGGGCCATTCTGATGATAGGACAAAGCAGGAGGGGCAGAGCTGGGGGTTGGAGCTCCATGACAGCATTGTCCAGATCACGCCAGGCCTCAGGTCCAATCCCCAGCACTGTAGACTTTTTTTGGGGGGGGGACGGGAGGTCAGAAATTGAAATCAGCACCTTTGTTAGCCTGGCAGGCACTTATGCCCCTGAGCTATCCAGCCCAACACAGACATTTTTTTAAATTATTTATTTATTTATTTTAACATTTAGTGTGTGTGTGTGTGTGCGTGTGCGTGTGTGTGTGGCCAGCTCAGCCCACCAGGGGGCGCGGCTGGCTGGCATGTGGTGCTGGGAGATCGAACCGCGGTCCCTGTGCTTTGCCAAGCTTGTTCCAAGTAGGTGCTTTAGACCACTGAGCCATCTCTCCAGCCCCCACAGTCATTTTTAAAAAGAAAGTTTATCCCATATTGTTTAGGCAGAGGATAACTATCAAAGAAATGGAAAAACTTTTTTCATTTTTTCAAAAATGAAAGCAGAAAATAGGAATGACAGGCAAACAATGGGCCAGCCGGAACTGGACAGTACAATGAAGGAAGTGGTCTCTATGGCATGCCAGAACTGGTTATTTACACTCTACATTATCCAAATTATGTACTGTCTATGAAAAAAAGAGACTACTTTAAGTAGGACATATAATAACTCTTTGGTTAACTTTTGTGTTTTTTTTTTTTATTTTAGGGAAGGGTCTACAGGGTGTTCAGGGTCTCACTACTAGATCGCACTTGTAGTGATCCACATGTTTACAGCCTCCCAAGTACTAGGATTACAGGGGCGCCACCATGCCCAGTCTCAGCATCTCAGCATGCCTTGGGGATGGAGCCAGCACTTCAAGCCTGTGGATCAAATCCCCAGCCCCTGCACCTGCTCACAGGCGCTTTAATCCACCGAGCTATTTGGCAGGCCCTTGGTTAACTTTTTTTTAAGCAGGAAAAATTATTAGAGAAGAGGAATGAGGAATGGTAACAGCATATATCCCCTCCGAGTGAGGAGGGTTCCTGAATGACAGAATTGCCCAACACTTTTTTAGACAGGGTCTCAATATGGCTCAGGCTGGTCTAAAACTCATGGCGATCCTTGTGCCTCAGCCTTCTGAGACCTGGGACTTCAGACAGGCACCAAAATGCCTGGCTTTTACAGTTACTTTTTAATATAACTTGTGGCACATCAAAGAACCCCTTTAAAGAAAACATTTACAGATATTCTTCACTTGATGACCTACGAGATTAACAACCGTTTAGACTTAGACCTGTCTTTTTCTTTCCTACAGTTCTGTACATGTTGTTTATAGAGCCTCAATATCTTTTTTTACACAGTATATTTGTTTACAAATTACAGAAACTGTGGGGCTGGAGAGATGGCTTAGTGGTCTAAGGCACCTACTTAGAACAAGCTTAGCAAAAGCATCAGGGACCGCGGTTCAATCCCCCAGCACCACATGCCAGCCAGCCCGCCCCCTGGTGGGCTGAGCTGGCCTCTCTCTCTCTCTCTCTCTCTCTCTCTCTCTCTCTCTCTCTCTCTCTCTCTCTCTCTCTCTCTCAAATAAATAAATAAATAAAAATTAAAAAAAAAACAAAAAACAAATTACAGAAACTGTAATCTGTTATTAGTTACACACAACTGTAACTTTTGTTGACTATACTGTACAGTGCTAGTTTTATTTTCTGTTATACATTACAACATTTCATGTCAGATATACAAATAAAAGCAAAGCCATCACGTTGGGAATTTTCTTTGACCACGGGTTCTAAATATTGTATTGTACAAATTATATACAATTCCTCATTTAGCAGCCAATTCACCTAACAACCAATTTATTTAACAACCTAGTCACAGGATCTGAACTTTGTTGTCAAACAAGAAGTATAATTATTTCCCCAGTAAACTTATGAATCACAAATAAAGCAAAAGGCCTGAGACTTACTTTACTCCAACAATCTGTCCAGTATTTAGAAAAAAATAAGAGTTATGAGCAGAGGACTAGGAAAACAAGAAAACTGAACATTCTTGACTAATCTGAGGCACATGCTCACAGTACTATGTCTGCTTGAAATGCAACAAGTTTACATTTGACGCATAAAGTAAATTATGAGTTGAATGCAATGTGAAACTTCATTTTTCCTCACAACTGTCTAAGCCCCAAACATGCTAAGCCCTGTTATAAAGACAGCAGACGGCACATGTCAGGGAGAGGCAGCAGGTCCATTTGAACACCAACTTAGTAAGGAGGAAATCTAAGTCCAAGCTTCAGCTATCATTTATTTTTGATTTGTTTTTGACCAAGTTAATTTGTACCTTTAGATTTAAATTTCCTAATCTGTGACAGAAGAACACACGATTAGATGTCTCAAATGTCTTTGTCACATTCAAAAGTTTTGTTTTGTTTTTGAGACAGGCTCTCATTATGTAGTTCAGACCGGCCTTGAACTCACAATGTAGCCGAGGCTGGCCTCTAACGTGGTGATCCTTCTGCCTCAGCCTCCCAAGTACTGGGATCACAGGTGTGCGCAACCACATCTGGCTCACATTCAAATTTTTAAGACTTTGGCTGGGATTTAGCTCAGTGGTGCAGTGCCTGCCTGACAAGTATGAGGTCCTGAGTTCAATTTCTAGCACCAAAAAGAAGAAAAATAGTTCTAAGAATTTATAAAAGAGATATATAGCCAAACCAAACAAAACCAACTAAACAAAAAGATTTTTTCCCCTAATTAATCTTTATGGGGATTTGGCATTGCTCTACAAAGGAAAAATAGGAAAAACTTCACTTCGTAAAATTCCCTTAACCTTCATAAATCCAAAATTCATCTAAATATTATGAGCTTATCAACTAAAACTACAAAATGAAAAAAATTTTCTCAGACCAACAGAGCTCAATGCTACTTACCTATCTAGAAGGCAAAAATCAAACCCACATCAAATTTAACTATCTCTTAGAAACAGACAACTTCAATTTTTTTTCTGATAGGTGTTTGGCTTTCTAAAATTTTCTAATCAAAGGGCTGGCAAGATAGCTCAGTGGACTAAGTGCTTGCTTAGGTAAGCACAGGGGCCAGGGTTTGATCCCTGGCCCCGAATGCCATGCTGGCCCCACCCCTGGGTACACTGAGCCGGCAATGGAGTCCAGAATGGTGGTGTTCACCTATAATCCCAGCACTAGGGAGGCTGAAAACAGGAAGATCACTACAGAGTCCAAGCTGCATAGTGAGAACCTGCACATACACACACACACACAAAAAAAAAAAAA
>NW_004524740.1:5220435-5224797 GCF_000260255.1 Octodon degus
AAAAAAAATTAATAATAAATAAATAAATAAAATTTTCTAACCAACACTAAGGCAAAAAAATGTTTTCAGTGCTGGGAAGGAACCAGGGCCTTGCACATGGTTCAACCACCAAGCTCCACCACCAGCCTTATACTGGCCAATTTTAAATCTAGTTCATGAGGTAATTACAGTTCATTTTGAAAATTAGTATCAGTAGATCATGCTTAACAAAAGAAACCATCAACAGTGAAAAGACAATCTGCAGAATGTGAGAATGTATTTGCAAACTATCCAGCTGAAGGTTGGGAGTGAGGGCATAAGCCTGTACTCCTAGTGCTCAGGAGGCTGCGGCAGGTGGAATGCGGTGAGTGGAGGCCAGCCTGGGCTACCCAGTGAGTTCAAGGACTTACTAAACTACACAGCAAGACTCTGCTTCAAAAAAACAAAACAGAATGGTGAAACACCTTAAGATATAAAAAATAGCCAAGAACTGCAGGGTGTGGTGGTACACCTGTAATCCTTGTACTTGGGTGGCTGAGACAGGAAAGTCAGCAGCCAGCCTGGGCTATATAGTGATTTCAAGGACAGCCTCAACTACTACAAAGACCCTGTCTCAAAGAAAAATCAAGAAGTATATAAGGAAAAAATACTCAATGTCACTAATCATCAGAGCAATGCAAATCGAAATCACCTTATTCTACATGGGTTAGTTATTATAAAAATGACAAAAGAGGGCCAGGGATATAGTTCAGTGGCATAAGCATCTGCCTGGCAAGTGCAAAGTTCCAAGTTTGAATCCCTGGTATCACCAAAAAAAAAAAAAAAAAGACAAAAAGTGCTGGTAAAGATGGAGGGAAAACAAGACACCTTGCACGCTATGAATGGGAATGTAAATTAGTACAGCCATTAGGGAAAACAGTATCGAGGTTCCTCAAAAATTAAAAATAGAATTACTATATGATTCAGCAATCCCAGTGCTGAGTATATATCCAAGGAAAATGAAATCAGTATGTGAGACAGCTTTACTCCTATGTTTATTTTAGTACTATTTACAGTAACCAAAATATGGAGTCAGCTTAAATATCCAACAATGGATGAATGGTAAAAAAAGAAAATGTGGTATGTGTACACACAACAGAGTACTATTTGGTTACTAAAAAAGCCTGTCATTTGCAACACGGATGAACTTGGTGAACATTAGTTAAATGAAGGAAGCCAGACACCGAAAGACAAATACTGCCTACTCTCAACTCATATGTGGAATCTAAAACAATTACTTTCATGCAAGTTGCACAGAGAACAGTGGTTACTAGAGACTGAAGATGGGAGCAGGAGAGGTTAGGCACCTGAAAGAAAGCAATTTTTTTTTTTTTTTTTTTTGGTCTTTTTTGAGACAGGGTCTCACTATGCAGTTCAGGCTGGTCTTCAGGTCACTTTGTAACCCAGGCTGGACTTGAACTTGCAAGAGCTTCCTGCCTCAGTGTTCCGAGTGCTGGTATTATAGGCTTATGCCACCATGCCCAGCTTGAGACAAAGTAAATTTAAAGACAAAATCCTGGTGTTCTATTGTACCATAGGATAACTATAGTTAACAGTAAGATACTGGATATTTCAAAAATAGCCCAAAGAGGATTTTTTTGTTTTGTCCATTTCCGACAGGGTCACCTATGCAGTTCAGGCTGGCCTTGAGCTCATTTGGTAGCCCAGACTGATCTCAGACTCACAACAACCCTCTTGTTTCAGCCTCTGGAGTGCTGATTTTACAGGCATGTGCCACACCAGGCCCAAATTGGATTTTAAATGTTCCCACTACTAAGATATGATAAATGTTTGAAGTGATGAATATGCTAATTTCCTGATTTGATACATACACCAATGTGTGCATGCCCTGAAACATGACACCCTACCCCAGAAATATGTATGATTATTATTTTTTGTGGGGAGGTTACTGGGAATCGAACTCAGGACCTTACACCTGCCAGGTAGGTGCCTGTGTTACTGAGCTATATTTCCAGCCCATATGTATAATCATTATATGCTAATGAAAAATTTAAAATACTAGATCTTTAAAACTTATCCTGGGGGCCTGGCCCTAGCTCAGTTCTTTAAGTGGCTGCTTCCACAAAGCTGTCAGCTCCAGGTGGTTGTAGTTCGATCCCCACAACCCTGCAGCCAGCCAAAAGTGCCCTGAAGGCATTCGAGGAGGAGCAAAAAAAAAAAAAAAAAATCCTTAAAAAAAAAAAACAAACTTATCCTAAGTTTCAACCACATGCAAGCCATGACAGGATCTATCACATGCAGCCTCTTGTAAATTCGCTCAATCTCATTTGAAATGTGAAGGTGACTAGTGGTACCAAGCTACATTATTTATGCCTGCACCAGACCTGCCACTACAACAAGCAGTAACAAACAAGTGGGGCAGGAGACACACTTCTACAGGAGATAAAGCTCCCTAAAGTGAAAGAAAACCACTAAGTTGCAAAGAAGCAGCCTGAGTAATAAAAGTTTTTTCAGTCATTTAAAACATGGAGTAGCAAGGTAACAAACTCAAGTACAAGTGACCTAGTGAGGATATGTAAGACACACTTTCTACTTTTTTGTTGTGGTTGTTATATATTTAGTACAGAGTCTACAAGGTCTAACTACACAGATCAGATTCACAGTGATCCTCCTGTTTTCAGCCTCCCAAGAGCTGGGATTACAGGCTAGCACCACCACTGCTAGTCTCAGTCGCCATCTCAGCATGCCCTGGGGTGGGGGTACAGCACACTGGGAATCGACCTCCAGTCCCTGCAACTGCCTTAAGCAGGCACTTTAATCTGCTGAGCTTTCTGGCTGGCCCTCTACTTCTTTTTATTCATTCTTTCTTTATTCTATTTATTTATTCTATTTATTTTATTTATTTATTTACTTATTTATTGTTTTTCTTTTTTTTGTGGTACCAGGAATTAAACTCAGGACCCTGTGCTTGCCAGGCAGGCGCTTACTCTATTGAGCTATCTCCCTGGCCCTATTTGTTCTTTAATAGGTGGGAACTACTCAAAATAACACCAATATTCTAGAACTTGAAGTGTTAGAAGTACAAATGAACTCTAATAATATCCAAGTTTCCTATAATTAGTAGTCACGCTTAAATGAAGTGTATGTGAATTTAAGTAGAATGTGCTAGTTAAATCTTTGGGCTTGATCATATCAGGGTAAGATGACTATCCGGGTTTCAGATCTGCAGGCCTGAAAAAACAAGCTTAGAGGGAAGTACCGTTAGCAAGAACTTAAGAGTATAAAAGAACACACTTGTACTTCTCGACATGTATGAATATACTTTAGTGTCACTGTTTAAACCATAAATGAGAAATATTACCTCTTTGAAATGGGACATCCAGTTTGCCAAGGTAGGGTGGGAGCTCCTTAAAAAGATATGAGTGAAAAAAAAGTTAGCTCCCAAATATAAAAAAGCATTCATCTATGGCTATACCACCCAAATGCGCCTGATCTTGTCAAATATAAAACGCCTTTTAGTGCCTTATATAAAATAGAAATTTGGTTCTTCAAAAAATAAGAGGGCCAGGGATATCCTCAGTGGCACAAGTGCCTGCCTGGCAAGCACACAGTTCTGAGCTTGATTCCTGGTACCAAAATAAAAAAAAAAGAGATGCTACATACACTCAGAGTAGTACCCTTTTATTGTCCTTTAGGACAATGTGCCCAAAGGCACATTAATGATACAATTTCTTACTTTTACCACCTATAAGAAAGAGATACTATTTAATATAGACCTTCTTTCAATAATATAAAAGGATTTAAATAGAAAAATTTCAAGATAATTAAAAGATAAAAAGAAAAATAACAATAATATAGGAAAAAAACATTTTAAATCTATCAATAGTCAAAGAAACACTAATTTTGAAAAAACTTCTTTGAGATAGGGTCTTGCTATGTAGTCCAGGCTGACCTTAAACTCACAGCAATCCTCCTGCCTCAGCATTCCTGGGTGCTGGGATTACAGACATATGAATTAAAATTTAAATTAGGAAACCAGAACAATTTTAGCATAATTTCATTAACTAATAACGGAAAGGATATAGCAAAAGGAGAATTGTGGTTCTTTTTTCTTTTTTTTCCAATGCTGTGGTTTGAATCAAGAACCTTGAACATGCCACTTTCTGGAGCAGTCCTGAAAGACCTTTCTTGTCTTACAAGGTAGACAGTGAATGCTGCTGCCAAGAGCCATCCAGCAGAACGGCAGGCTCATAAATACCTTATGGTGTGCACTCATCTCTGGACCTGGCACTGCGCAACCTCTGGCTCTTTGTCAGGACCAAAATAACAATGAACAGTAAATGTTTTGAACAATTTTTTTTTTTTTTTTTTTTTTTTTTTTTT
>NW_004524740.1:5225228-5235718 GCF_000260255.1 Octodon degus
TATTATTATTTTTTGAGACAGAGTCTTACTATATAGTTCAGGCTGGTCTTTAAGTGATCTTCCCATCTCAGCCTCCTAGAGTGTTGGGATTACAGGTGTCAGTGCCCTGCCCAGCTGTAACTTGTTTCTTTTCTTTTTGAGGCTGACCTTAAACTCATTGATGTAGCCCAGGCCACCCTCAAACCCTCAGCCATCCTTATGTCTCAGCCTGATGAGTGCTAGGATTACAGACTTATGCCACTACATCTGGCTGCAATAATTTCTTTAAATTTAAACATCACAATATTTTTCAATCACACCTTGTAATACATGTAAGATAATAATATTTCTACTTTTACCCAATGATTTCCCTTTTAGGAGTATATTTACAGAAATAATCATAAATATAGAGAAATTTTTATGTAAGTAACTTTAATAAATATATTTACATTTATTTATTTGTTTGTTTGTACTGGGGACCCAGGGCCTGTGCACCAGGCTATATCCCCAGACCTCTCCTCTATTTTTTTTTTTTTTTTGTGGAATGGGGGATTGAACTCAGTTCCTTATGCTTGCCAGGGAAGCGCTTATTCTACTGAGACATCTCCCCGATCCCTTAAATTTAATTTAATTTATTTATTTATTTGTGTGTGTGTGTGTGTGTGTGGCCATCTCAGCCCACCAGGGGGTGGGGCTGGCTGGCATGTGGTGCTGGGGGATTGAACTGCGGTCCCCGTGCTTTGCTAAGCTTGTTCTAAGTAGGTGCTTTAGACCACTGAGCCATCTCACCAGCCCCTCTTTCCTCTATTTTTGAAACATGGTCTTGCTAAACTATTGAACTGTCCAGATTTGGCTTGAATTTGTGATTGCTTATGACTGTCCTACCTCAGCCTCTTATAATGCTGGGATTATAGGTTGCACCTCCTTACCTGGCTGTCCTTGGTTTTCTAAGTATAACTGGTAAATAAAATCATATATATTTAAGGTGTATGACATCACCCATCTAAATATAGTTTTATCCTTGCCCATAAAAATGTTCATTAAAATGTCAACTATACTTGTAAATACAGAACTTAATATTAGTTCAGCAAGACAGGACTGATTAAAAGCAATATAGATTTACTTCATATAATAATTGCAGTCATTTGAAATATTTATGAAAACTAAGCATGGGATCTGAAATGCTAAAGGCTACTTGTTTCCTACTTTATGACATTCTGGAAAAAGAAAAACTATAGAGACCAAAAGCTCATTGGTTGTCAGGGTGGGGTATACGGCAGAAGGTTTGCAGGTTACTGGTATTGTGTGTGACAGCATACCTGTGGGTATAGTCCTTGACAATGTGTCTAAACCCTGGAATGTCACACACCAAAAGTGAGCTCTAGGGTGAACTCCAGGCTGGCAATGGTAATCATGTTTATATACAGGTCCCTTTGTAACAAACGTGCCACTCTAATGTGGGTGACCACAGTGGGGGGTGCCTATTAAGCATTAGTAGGTAGGGGTGTGGGAACACTATATTTTTTCAATTCATTTTTCTGTGAACTCGAAATTTCACCAAAAAATAAAGCCTACTTTTTAAAAAGCATGGGCTGTGTGCGGTAACACACATTTGTAATCTTAGCTGTTTAAGAGGCTGAGGCAGGAGGATCACAAGTTTGAGGCAGCCTGGGCAACTCAGTGAGATCCTGTCTCAAAATACAATTTAATAGGGTTGGGGATGAAGCTCAGTGGTAGAACTTAGCACGCACAGGCCTGGGTTCAATTCCTACAGCCACAAAATAAAAACTACAAAGCATGGAAAAATATCACACTATAATGTTGAAGTGTTAAAAATAAAGCCAGGTGGGGTGGCATACAGCAGCTAGGAGGCTTAGAGGCAGGAGGATTGCTGTGAGTTTCAAGCCAACTTAGGTTAATGGTGATTATAAGGACAGCCTGAATTGTACAGTGATACTTTATCTAAAAAATTTCAAAAAAATTTAAAAAGTTTTAACATAATATATAACACAAAATTTTTATTAAAAACATTGGAGATATGTATCTATAATCATCCTATGAACGAGTTTGCTTTACATGATAAAATACACGCATTATTTTTCCTCCCATTTAATAGTATTTAATAGGGGTATATATATATATATATATATATATATATATATACACACACACACACACACACACATATAAGTGTGATTTTAAAATGGTACTTATTTTATGTGAAGGCTAAACTTAATTCCCATATTTATTTAAATCATAAACTAAACAAGTTGAATTCTAATGGTTTTATGTTAAGGACTTGTAATTTCATTAAAATGTTAATAGGGCTAGGGAGATAGCTCAGTGGCATAAGCACCTGCCTGGCAAGTACAAGGTCCTGAGTTTATCCCCTATTAAATAAATAAATAAATAAATAAATAAATGAATGAAAAAAGCAAGTCTCCATAGGTATATTTGTGGGGTTTTTTGTGTTTTGTTTTGAGATAGGGTCTCACTAGATAGTGCAGGCTGGCATTGAACTCATTCATATAGTTCAGGCTGGGCTCAAACTCACAGCAATCCTCCTGCCTCAACTTCCTAAGTACTGGAATTACAGGTATGCACCACCATGCCCGGTCTAAGGTGTATTTGTAAAGTACAAAATCTTCACTGGAAGTCAGACAGTTTTCAAACATTATTTGAAAGCACTTACATACATTTATTGTTTATACACTAATATTTTCAAAAGTTTGTTACTGGAGCAATATCTGGCATTCACTGTCTTAAACACTCTTAGCAACTCATATCTACTATATATATTTTTTACTTACACAATACTTGAGATCAGAGACATTTACGTTGATCCCAGTTGATCTTTTTAAATTCTCATCATGTGACACTACAACTTGTTCATCTTTTGTGATATGGCAGTCCAATTCTAGCATGTCAGTTCCAATTGTAACTGCACTGAAGAAATAAAGGGAAAAAATGATGTTTTGAAAGTTAGATAAAATTAAAGCCAGATACATCAGATGTAATAATTCAGAGTTGTGTCCAGTTGTCCCCACAAAGCCTCACGTAAGTCATGGGGCAGACACAGCTCGAGCAGCAGAGCCAGAGGACCAGGGCAGGGCTCAAGGAGCAGGGTCAAACAGGCACCAACAGTTTAACTGGCAGCTCATGCTTCCCCAGGCCTGTGGCCTCTCTGAGGTGTAGAGTAGGTCATCCTGGACTTAATGGCACCCCAACCTCTCCTCCAGACCCTGTAGTATGGGGCAGTGGCGTCTGCCTTGGACAGAGAGGAGATGTTTGGGGAGGACAGAGGCACTGGCCCTCTCTCCAGAGCAAATGAGCCTTCAAGGTCTTGCTATGCAATTCAGGCTGGTTTTTTTTTTTTTTTTTTTTTTTTTTTTTTTTTTTTTTTTCTGTTGTTGTTGTTTTTCCTTCAGAACCAGGGGTTGAACTCAGACCCTTGCACTTGCCAGGGAAGCGCTTATTCCACTGAGCCATCTCCCCAGCCCCTTCAGCCTGTTTTAAACTACAAATCCTCCAGTAACTGCGAGCTTAATAAACCTTTCCTTCCTTCATTTTGAGTGCCAGGTATTTGTCCTAGAAACGAGAGAAGAGTAACTAAGACAAGTTGCAAATCCCAAATTTCCTATGATACTGCAATATCCCCTCAACATCATCCATCAACGTACTGATGAGAAAACACTCCATATGATATTAGAATAGCACACAGCCTCTTAGTGAATCACACTGCCTCCTTTCCTTAACCTTATCTTCAAACGTGAGAACCCAAAAGAATACATGGCCACAAGTTAAGAGATTTACCCACTAGCTCATGATATGCTGCTATGCATGAATTTGTGTAACTTATGGCAAGTAAGTTTCTCTCTTAGGTCGCACATTTCCACACCTATAGGATGAAAGGATTAAGAGATACAGCAAGAACAGAACATGGTAAAACACACCTACGATCTCAGCACTCAGGAGGCTGAGATAGGAGGATCTCAAATGTGAGGCCATAATGGGCTACATAGTGAGAACCTGTCTCCAAAAGGGACACAGAGACAGACAGACGGACGGACGAACGATGGACAGACAGTGGACAGATGGCTGGGTTTGACAGCATATGCATGTGATTCCAGCTGCTCAGAGGTTGAAGCAGGAGGACTATAAGCTCAAGAGCAGTCTCGGTACCACAGCATGACCACATCTCAAAAACAGAAGAGAAATTTAAAACAAGGATGCAATACTGCTTTTGTCTTGTGATTCTACATATAAGTTAAAGCTCTAGAAATTAGAAAAAAATAACACATCAAATTGAAAGGGAAAAGTAAAATCATCTCACACACTGATAGTAAAACTCACTATATAGTGAGCTTAGGGCCATTCACAGGTGGCATGAGGCTTGCTTTGTTTTGTTTCTCCCTATGGGAAGTTGAACCTACGGCCTTTATATTGAGCCATATCCCCATTCATTCACTCATTTTGACATGTGGTCTATGCTGCAAAACTGCTCAGGGTACAAAACAGAACTTCTCAGGTAAAACTCAGATTTACAACCTACTTAGCTCAGCTTCCCAGAGTGCTGGGCTTCAAGCATGAGTCACGGTGCCTAGTTTGACACAGTCTTGTACACCAAAAATTAACCTGAGGGTGTAGCTCATTAGTAGAACTCTTGCTTAACATATATAACACTCTGGGTATGATCCCCAGTATAGCAAAGAAAGAAAAACAAACAAGTAAACAAACAAAAACACTGTTGCAGATTCCATGAAAAAAATTAGAATAAAATTAATAAATTCAGCAATTTGCTAGACACAAAATCAAGATACAAAGCTTAGTTTTGTTTCTATTCATCAACAAACTAGGAAAATAATTTCATTTATAATAGCATCACAAGCAATAAAATGCTTGGAAAATTAATTAAAGCTATACAGATATATATAATTGTACTTAAAATACAACTACTACCCAAAGTGAGCTACAGTGTCATGGCAAGCATAACAAATCCCCATGGTGTTTTTTGCAGAAAGAGAAAAAAAAAATCCATCTTAAATTTCATATGGAATCCCAAAGAACTCCAAGTAGTCAAAATAGCCTTTTTTTCTAAAGTTGACAAATTTTTATTTAGGCAATTTTACACATAAGCTGGGCATGATAGCATACACCTGTCATCCCAACACTGGGGAGGCTGTGGCAGAAGAATCACCCTGCGTTCAAGCCCAGTCTGGGCTACATAGTGAGTTTAGGGCCAACCTGAAATACAATGTTAGACCCTATCTCAAAAAACCAAAAAATTTTACATGTAATTTCTTCAACACCCATCAAGGTCACCTTAATGAGTTCTTAAGTCTTCAAGATAGCCCCGCTCCTTTTTTATGTATTTGGTACAGGGTCCCACTACGCAGCTTGACTCGTAGTGAACCTCCTGTTTTCAGCCTCCCCAGTGCTGGGATTACAGGTCTGTGCCACCATGCCCAGCCTCAGTGGCTGACTCAGTGCGCCCCGGCAGTGGGTCCGGCATAGTCTGTGCACTTGCCTAAGCAGGTGCTTAGTCCAGCTGAGCTATCTCGCCAGCCCAAGATAGCCCCTTTAAAAAAAAAAAAATGCAGGGCCCTTTTTTAAAAAAAGAGCTGATGCAGGGCTGGCAAGATAGATCAGTGGTCTAAGCGCTTGCTTAGGCAAGCACAAGGACCAGGGTTTGATCCCCTGCATCACATGCTGCGTCCCCCTCCCCCTTCTACACCCCCCGTCATGGAGCCAGCCACTGAGACCAGGCATGGTGGTACACATATGTAATCCTAGCACTAGGGAGGCTGAAAACAGGGGGATCACTAGGAGTCCAAGCTGCATAGTGAGGCCCTATACCAAATACATTAAAAAAAAAAAAAAAAGAACTGCTGCTTGGTTCAACTTGCCTTGCTATATATAATTCTTTCTTTCTTTCTTTCTTTCTTTCTTTCTTTCTTTCTTTCTTTCTTTCTTTCTTTCTTTGGTACTGGGGATCGAATTCAGGACTTTGCACTTGCCAAGTAGGTACTTAAGACACTGAGCTATCTCTCTGGCCCTTGCTTTGCCATAATTCTTTTATTTGCAGTTTTATCTACTCTTGAATTATGGACACAATTATGACAACAATTTCAAAATTCCTTTCTGGGATCTTAGATCCAAATTCCTTCCACCAATTTACTTTAGGGTCCTAAATTCTGGATTGTAGAAAGTTCTTGGTATTTTGACAAATGATCTAGATTTTTAGTATATTACTTACTAAACATTTTTAATTATTGAAATTACATTTTTACTCCTGAGCTTATGCAAAATATTACAGGTCTCACCACTGATACTGTAATACATCAACTGCTAGAAGCATGTTTCAAAATGATCTTGAGGGGCTGGGGAGATAGCTCAGTAGAATAAGCACTTGCCTGGCAAGCACAAGGGCCCGAGTTTAATCCCCGGTTCCGCAAAAAAAAAAAAAAAAAAAAAAAAAAAATCAAAATGATCCTGAAAAAGAAAAGCTGGAGGATTTACACTTGCCAGCTTCAAAACTTACTCTTAAGTACAGTAATTAAAGCAATGTGAGGGGCTGGGGAGATGGCTCAGTGGCATAAGCACTTCCCTGGCAAACGCAAGGGCCTGAGTTTGATCCCCAGTTCTACCAAAAAAATAAAATAATATAAAATAATGTGATATCGGCATAAACACAGCCATATGTGGACAAACAGACACAAGTGGAATGGAACACTCAAAAAGCATCCCTTTTATATATGGTCATGTGATTTCATTAAGGCTGCTGGCACCACACAATGGGGAAAGGAGACAGAGTTTAATCAATGATGCTGGGAAATCTGGATAGACACATTTAAGGAATAAGGCCAAATCTTTACCCAACACCAAACCTAACAATGAATTCACTGGGGCTGCTACCTCAATGGCAGAGTACCTGCTTGGCACATGTGAAGCACCAGGTTCAATCCCCAGAACCACAAGATAAATAAAGTTTAAAAATACATTCATCCAGGGGCTGGGGAGATGGTTCAAGGGGCTGGGGAGATGGCTCAGTGGAGTAAGAGCTTCTCTGACAAGCGCAAGGGCTTGAGTTCAAACCCAGATTAAAAAAAAAAAAAAAAAAAAAAAAAAATCATCCATGTTTACAGCAGCAGTTTGTAACAGCTAGATCCTGGGATCTTAGATACAAATTTCTTCCACCAATTTACTTTAGGGTCCTAAATTCTGGATTGTAGAATTGGGAAACAACCTAATTGCCTATCACCTGAGGAATGGTGTTATGGTTTGTATAAGGGGTTCCCCCCAAAACCTCATGCAATGGTGGGGCGGGGTTCTAAAGTTTGTAATTAATTCATGATCCAATGCTGGGATTATGGGTGTGAGTGCTAAAATTATTGGTCTCTGAGAGGAAAATAATGGAGAAAAACTTTCTGACATCAGATTTGGCAATATTTTCTTGGATATGATACTGACGGTGCAGGCCAAAAAACTAGAAAAGAAAGAGAAAACAGAAAAACAGATGAACTGTACTTCATCAAAATAAAAAACTTTTGTGCATCAAAAGATAATATCAAGTTTGTCCTTTTCTCTCCTAGTACCAAAAATCAAACTCAGGACCTCATGCTTGCCAGCTAGGTGCCGTGCTGCTGAGCTATTCCCCATGCCCAAGATACTATCAATAGACTAAAAAAGTAACCCCTGGAATGGCAGAAAAATACTTGCAGTCACGTAAATCACATAAAGGGATTTTTATTTACAATATATAAAGACCCAATAACAGCAAAACAACCCTATGAAAAAATGAGCAAAGGAATTGAAGGACTGCAAGCTTGAACTCAGCCTGAGCAATTTAGCAAGATCTTGTCTCAAAATAAAAAAAAAAAAAACAAAACTAAAAAGAGGTCTGGGATATATACAGCACAAAGGCCACAGGTTCAGTCCCTAGTAACACACACACACACACACACACACACACACACACACACAAAGGATTTGAGTGAACATTTTTCCACAAGAGATGTACAAATGCCCAATAAACACGCAAAGATGAAAAAAAAGAGCAACACTAGTCATCAGAGAAATGCAACCAAAACCACAGTGAGCTACCACTTCACAGTTATTAGGTTGCCTATAATAACAAAGAAACACCTAACTGTAAATAAGCACTGCAGAGGACTGGAACCCTGTGCTGTTGGAGGTATAATTTGGGTCAGCCTGACACCAACAAGATGGTGGAGCAAGAGGCTCCGGGCTTCACCCCACCCACAGAAAGGCCAACTACCAACTGCTCATAGACAGAAACACCTTGGAGAAAACCCTACCACATGGAGATAAGCGTGCATCACATGCACATAAATCTGCTCTTCAAAGGGCAAGAGAAATAGTCTCCCTTCCACAGCCTAAACCTGTGGGTCTGTGCCCCTAAAAAAGTGTGCTAGGTCACCATGGTAGGTGAGTCAACTCAGACCAAGGACAAGCCCCTCCTAGACTAACATCTGTCTCCTTTCCCCTGGTTAATCTGAAACTTCCTCTTTTGATTTTCATGCTCCAAGCCTTCCCCAATCAGTACCAGTCAGGACACTGAACCACTCACGTAAACTCCACCTCTAGTACAATATGATACCCCCCCAGCTCCCTTCCCCAAAGGTTCTTGCTTCTTTTCAGCAGCACTCCCAACCCAAACAATAAAGCATTTCTTCACTTCTCTCCCATTTCTCTTTGGTGCCAGAGGAAGAGAGTCAAATGGCAAGAAAACCTGAGGACCCACAATCTCCACAGAGCAAGAAAAAAAGTGGAGCAGACACCCAGATTCTCTCCTAGGAAACTTTCCAGGAAGCCCACTCTTTCTCTCCTCACTGGAAATGCAGGAGGAAACTGAGGCCAGACAAAAACAATGCAAGGAGATGAAGCACATAGGGGCCAGTGTGCACATTTTAGTCAAAGTTGCCATAAATGCATTTGAACCAGCAAAGCTGAGCTGGTCACTCCCACAAGAGGTGGGAAGTGCTGCCTGGCTGGTCCCTAGAGAGCCAGCCTCTAGGTCCAGTTCAGACTGGCATCACCCAGGAAAGGAAAAGAACCCTCCAGAATCCTGACAGTGAGCAGACACAGCTATGCCACCACTAGACATTCAGTCAAAACTCAATAGTGGGACTCAAAGCCCACTCCTACACCCTGCCCAGGAACAAAGGCACATCTCAAGCAAATTTTTGGTCTTATTTAAAGCAGGATCTCACTATGAACTTCAGGCTATTCTTAAATTCACTATATAACCCAGGCTGGTCTTGAACTTGTGGAAATTCTCCTGCTTCAGCTTCTGTCTCAGCCATGCACCACCACGCCCAGCTCCAGCAAGTCATTTTTACCAAGCATAGCAATTGGTCCACCCATCCCCAATCCACCTAACTCTGGGAGCCCCACCCATAACGCTGTCCAACTGTTAGACTCAAGTAGCAGCACGTTCTGGCCAAGACTGCACCCTGCCGCCCAACCAGGTCAGCACAGTGCCTGTCAGCCTGACTGCAGAGCTCAACTTGTGGTCAACTAGATATCAAAAGCATTTAAATTTTTTTTCAGGGTGGTTTTTCTATTTGATAAATATATCCAGAATGCTGTATAATAAATAAATTTGAATGAAATTTTAAGTATCTTCAAGTAACAATTTAAGCAAATAAACTTTCCGCTTCTTAAGTAAGGTATGTAAGAACCGCCCTTTAATAGTCATAGGGACCTCTTCTCCAGTTCCAAAGTGGAATCATGAGTGCTTTCCTAAGGGCTTCTGCATACAACACTAAATACCATGCAAACAGTTCGACGCCATTCTTCTTATGGGTAAGTATTACTCTTTAAAATGGGCATGTTAACCACTGAGAAAAAGTCCACTCAACTATTTCCATTGTACTGTTCCATTTAGTCATCAGTAATTAAAAAAAAAAGTCAAATAATATAGAATCAACAGGTTGGTTTACCCACTGGCCATTGCATATGATACCAAATGCTCCAAGGCCAACATTCTCCCATCACAATTTACAGCAAAGAAGAGGAATTGAAAGGAGGGGAGGAGAGTGGGAGGGGAAAAAAAGAATCAAATTATATATATCATGTACAGGTACAAATTCCCGATAATGAATATGCTCAAGTCAGGCTTAGTGGTGCATGCCTATAATCCCAGCACTTGGGAGGCTGAGGCAGGAGGATAGCCATGAGTTTGAGGCCAGCCTGGGTTACATAAGCAAGTTCAAGGCTAGCCTGCACTATATTATGAGCCTCTATCTCAAAATAAATAAATAAATAAATAAATAAATAAATAAATAAATAAGGGCTGGACAGATAGCTCAGAGGACTAAAGTGCCTGCTTCGGGTTTGAGCCCCCAGCATGCCATGCCAGTGCCAGCCCCACTCGCGCTGACAGGGCGATTGAGACTGGGTGTGGTGGCACGAGTCTGTAATCTCAGCACTTGGATCTATGTAGTGAGACACTGTAGACCCTATAAACCCTGTCCTAAAGTACATTA
>NW_004524740.1:5235818-5238065 GCF_000260255.1 Octodon degus
AAAAAAAAAAAAAAAAAAAAAAACCTAAAAGGAAAAAGGGGCTGAGTGCGGTGTCTTGGAATGTAGACCACTATGAAGGCCCTGGGCTTGATCCGCCCTAACACACACACACACACACACACACACACACACACACACACTTATATCAACCAAAACACCAGCTATTTCATAGCTGAATTTCTCATACCCTGATGATAAAGAGAAGACAAAAATTAGGGAAGCCAAGACTTCAACAATTCAGCAAAAGAAATAAAAGCTCCAGCTTGAAAAGTAGATGTGGGCCAGGGAGATAGCTCAGTAGAATAAGTGTTTGCCTGGCAAGCACAAGGGCCTGAGTTCAATCCCTGGGTTCCTCAAAAAAAAAAAAAAAATTTAAAAAAGAAAAGTAGATGTGGAAAGAACTCCACCTAAACAATGCATAACAACTTACAATGTGGCCTGTGTTAAGGAATTGACTTGCATTTTATTTACTTCTCACACCACTGAGGTTGTATTACTGTTCCCATTTCATAGATGAGAACATTAATACTGCAGTAATTAGATCTGAAAACCAGGGCACTACTTAATGATTTTGGCTGTCTGCCAACTTCCAGCTTTTGCTAATACAATTTGTGTCTTTCTCCTACCATTCATGTTAGAACCACAGGGATGACACTGTCCTGTGGGTATTTACAAAGTTGCCCTAGTTTAACAACCTAATTTTATTAGCCCTTAAGAACCAGATTTGACTTACCTAAGGGCTTAGAGACTCATGCATGCACGCGCAGTCCAATTCCTTAGTTTAGGGTTCTATGCTTACTATGAAAGGATATCTGTGTGCTTTATTATCTTTTTTCTTTTTGTGTAGTGCTGGAGATTGAATCCAGATAGTACTGTGCTCCACTCTCAGTCCTTTAAAAAATTCTAATTTGAGACAGGGCCTTGCTAAATTATACCACCACACCCAACTAACTTTGTTCTTTGAGAGCACAGTTCCAGATCTCATTTGGAAGGAACCTGTGAGAGCACATTACTGTCAGAGCCTGAATAGGATGTTAGGGAGTGAGAGATCAATGAAAAAAGATTCCTGCTCAGAAGGAAACCATAAAAGAGCCATACTTATAACTGAGGGCACTGGTGCTTGTTAAAACATTTTATAAACCACACGTGAAGACATTTTATAAATTTACTCTAGTCCATTACAACATAATGAATTAGGGCCAGGGAGATGGCTCAGTGGAATAAGCGCTTCCCTGGCAAGCACAAGGGCCTGAGTTCAATCCCCAGTTCCGCACAAAAAAAAATAAAAAATAAAAAATAAAAAAATAATGAATTCCCGTGCATCCCTAAAGTCCTTTCAATTTCCTCAACACCCCCGTCCACTGACCATCATATCTTAATCTCGATATTTTACATTTTTAAAATAGCTTCTTCTTGAGTAGCAGCAAATGATGTAAGTGAAGATAAGCCCACACAAAACAGACAAGAGTGAAGGAGCAAGAAAGCTTTTATTACCAGGTGTAGTAAAACATGCCTATAACCCCAGCACTCAGGGAGCTGAGGCAGGATTGTTATGAGTTAGAGGCTGGCCTGAACTGTATAGTAAATCCCTGTCTCAAAAGCAAAAAAAAAAAAAAAAAAAAAAAAAAAAAAACAAAGTCTAACAATTGCCACAAGGTCTGTATTTCCCAGACACAGCTGACCACCTGTCTGCCATGGGGCAGCCTGATTTAATGTTCGCCCTATTCCCCAAGTTGTCTTAATGATTTGTTTCTATTTTACGACCCTAGTTTTCTCTAAGTGGGTTTATGGTTAGCTACAAGGGAGGGAGTGAGGGAGTGAGTTTTTCTATAGTTTATGTGAACTTAAGTGTCCTTCCCTTAAAATAGTCTCTTTTGCCCTTGGCCTGGGAGTGTTATCTAAGTGGTAGAGTGTCTGTCTAGCTTGTACAAGGCCCTATCCCAGTCTCAGTCCCCAGCATAACCAGACAATAAACAAACAAAGTAAACTAGGTATGCTGGCTCATGCCTGTAATACCAGCACTTGGAGGGTGCAGCAGGATCAGGAATTTGAGGCCAGGCTGGGTTACAGATATAATGAAACCCTGCTTAAGAAAACCAAATAAACAAAAATTTAAAAGTTTTTTCCTCTTTTCCAAATTATAGCTTTTCTAGTATTAGTATCTTTTCAATTTTCTGGTTAATCTAAAGTAGGTTCCTTTACACCAACTATTTATACCTTAATGTTTTCTCATTTTCACCTCCATGA
>NW_004524740.1:5238935-5243536 GCF_000260255.1 Octodon degus
TAAGTACAGCTGGACATGGTGGTACACACCAGCAGCATTCAGAAGGCTGAGGCTGGAGGATCACTGCAAATCTGAGGTCAGCAGGGGCTAGTTAAGTGAGTTTAAAACCTCCCTGAAAGACAGCAACTCCATCTCATTAAAAAAAAAAAAAAAAAAAGGTCAACATAGCCAGGTGTAACAGTGCATGCTTATAATCCTAGCTCCTAAAACAGATTAAGAGAACAGCAAGTTCAAGGCCAGCCAAGCAATTTAGGAAGACCTTGTCTCAAACAAAAATATAAATTTTTTTTTTTTTTTTTTTTTTTTTTTTTTTGCGGAACTGGGGATTGAACTCAGGCCCTTGCACTTGCCAGGCAAGCACTTATTCTACTGAGTTATCTCCCAAGCTAAAATTTTAAAAGTAGGTATTTATAGCAAGAATGCCAATGTGTAAGACCAAGAACCTTTCTCAGCAAGGCAAAACCCAAATACCTCTGGGGAGAGATAGCTCAGTGACTTAAGGGCCTGTCTGGCAGGCACAAGATCCTGATTCAATCCCCAGTACCAAAAACAAAACAAAACAAAAAACAAATATGGACCATAACCCCAAAAACCCTCAAAAAGGTTAGGCTAGCACACCTATAATCCCAACACCTAGGTGGCTGAGGCAGGACTGTGAGTTCAAGGACAGTGTCCTGAGACCTGTCTCAAAAAAAAAAAAAAAAAAAAAAGGAAAGTTAAAGCCTTTTGGATTTACATTTTATATGAAATTTCAAGTTGGGCATGATGGTGCATGGCTATAAACCCAGCATTTAGGAAACTGAGGTAGGAGAATTGCCCTGAGTTTCAGGCCAGCTTAGGCTACAAGGTGAGTTCAAGGCCAGCCTGGACTATATACCAAGACCCTGTCTACACCTTAACCCTTCCCCTCAGAAAATAGTTTGGTCAGCTAACAAGCAGCCCAAAACATCTGTTGAAGGCTTGGTTGGCATCTGAGACCTGAGGAGCTGAATGCTCAGGAGGGCTCTAACTGCATCAAGTGGCTTGATTCACTGACGAATTCCAGCTAAGCGGGTTTAGTGGAAGGTGGGGTCTTACTGGATGGCCCAGGCCTCTGGGGGCTGCCTTTGGAGAAAATCAGGCTCTTCCCCAGGGGTCCCTCCCTCTCTGGCTCTTCCCTAGGCTTCCTGGTGGGCAGGAAGTGAACAGCTTTGGTTCACCACTGCCTCCACCTAGAGGATTCGCCCTGGAGGCCTTCTCTGCACAGAAACCTCTGAGTCTGTAGGCCAAATAAGCCACTTTTCTTTCGTGTTTTTTTGTTTTAATATATACTTGGTGAAGGTGATGAAAACCTTATTAACACAAATAAATGTAACTACTAACTTTAACAACAAAATGCGAGAGAGTTGGTTTCTTCTGAAGTACCGAAAAGCTCCTAAAAATAAAAAAGTAAACAGTTGGCATGGAGATACATGCATGAGCCCCTGGATTCAACCTTGAACACTACAAAAAAACAAAAAATCAAAGCCAGGGAGCCAGGGAGATGGCTCAGTAGAATTAGCGCTTGCCTGGCAAGAGCAAGGGTCTGAGTTCAATCCTTGGTTCTGCCAAAAAAAAAAAAAAAGGTAAAAAAAAATTCATATATATATATATATATATATATATTTATATAATATGGCTTTCATGTGACAGAGAAGGTTGTGCCACTTTTCAAGTTATTCTCTAAATAAAACTGTATAGAAACTGCTGAAGATGGAAAATCTAATTGTCTGCAACAAATAACTAAATTGTATCTTTCAAATATCAAATATATTTGATTAAATCTTCAAAGAGTAAAAAACTGTGATATTTCCAAATGTTTCAACCTTAGAAATAACTACTATTTTCTTTATTTTTATTTTTTAGGGAGTACTTTCTGAGGCAGGGTCTCTGTAGCCAAAGCCAGGCTCAATCTCACAGTGATCCTCCTGCGCTGGCCTCTGGAGTACCGTGATTGCAGGTGTGCACTACCATGCTCAGCACTATTTTAGTCCATTGTAATTTCATAAACAAGGATGACTGGTAGATATTTTTAAAAGATATGAAGAAATGCCTTGAAAATAATGTGCTTCAAACAAAAAAAAAGCTAAAATTTCTCAAAATTATGAGCAGTTTCTCCTAAGTTATTTATATCATCAATATCCCAGGAAAAAATGGTAAATGTGTGCAAGTGTTTTTGTGTATCTCACTGGAAATTATACACATAAAATTATATAATTATATTTAACTATAGCTAATTTGGTATAGATTTTTTACTTAGATTTTATACTATTCTTGGTATGTATAGAATCTAAGTAAAGAGAACAATAGTGTAAGTTAAAATATTCACTTTCAGGGGCTAGGGAGATGGCTCAGTGGAATAAGCTCTTCCCTGGCAAGTGCAAGGGCCCGAGCTCAATCTCTGGTTCCGCAAAAAAAAAAAAAAAAAAAAAAAAAAAATTCACTTTCAGTAATGACAGAAAGTTTTTGCTTTTGTTTTTTAGTACTGGAAATTGAATTCAGGACCTCACACTTGCCAGGCAGGCGCTGTGCCCCTGAGCTATATCCCTGGCCTGTTTCTGCATTTTTAAGAGATTTTTGAGAATATCCCTAATAGGAAAAGTAAGAGATAGCAAACACATGAAGGACAGGATTCAGATGAAGCTAGACTACAAAGAGACAGTACTATTGGACCTGATAACTGGAAAAATAATCCTAAGGTGTCAAATTGTTGGAAAGTAGAATAAAAACCTAGATCAAGTTGCCCTTGCCTACTCACAAGTATAGCTCACTGTAAAAACAATCTGTTTAATATGCAGGAGGCCCTGGGTTCAAAAACCAACACACAGAAAAACAAAACAAAACAAAAAGCTCCTGATTTCCTAGTCTCAATACTGTACATAACAATAGCTCAACAATTTGGGATTGGCACAGGCTGTGTAACAAGACCCCAATTTTTAAAAAACTTAAAAAGTTAAAGGCAAAAAAACCCAAAACCTTAAAGTTATCATTTGTTGGGTTTAATTTTTTACATCCCTTGTTTTTCAGGGAAAAAAAGACTGCTCTCATCATTACCATGGACTGACAATGACTCTCAGAAAAAGAACAATGGTACCAATCAACTGTCACGCCTGTGTCTCCTGCTTCTCTGCCAAGTGCTCTAGAAGACAACTGTATGAAGTATCCAATTATAAACAAGAAAAGCTAACATTATTAAAAAATAAGACAAACGTAATTTGGAGGTTCAGATCTGAACAAAAATTACTGTGGACAAAAACGCATAATCCAAATCATAAACAGTGATGAATATAATCATTTCATTTACTCTTTCTCTGAAAGACTAATTAGCATTATATATAACACATGCCTTATTACTAAGATCTTCTTTCAGCTTTGAAACTATAGTATCTTTTGATTGCCCAAACTCTTATCTAGTTTTTCAGTTATATAGAAGTGAAACACCCTGCAACACTTCAGGGTAATTAAATGAAAAAAGCAATTCAATTTTATAAAACAATCACCACAAGTGCATGCTACATCTATATTGTCCTCCATTTGTAAATCATCATCTCTTTATAATAAAAGAATATATATTATATACTGTACTTACTGTTGAAAAGCTGCCATTGTATTCTCCAAATTTTCTCCAGCACCTGTAAAAACATTAAAATTTACTAGCTATTCTGAACATGAACACACTATTTTTCTAGAAATGAATACATTTAATGAATTCTGATGCTTATTTATTATGCATATTTACAGTAAAGTATTCTGTGAGTTTTTTTTAATTTTAGCTTTATCAATAGGAATCAACAATCAAAACCAGCAGAGTACCTGCCAAGTATGTCTGGCAGGTACTCTGGGTTTGACCCCCAATACCACCCCCCCAAAAAAAAAAGAGGAGGAGAAAAGAAGAAAAAGGAGCAGAAGGGGAGAGTGAGGGAGAAAGGAAAGGGAGGCAGAGGAGGCAGAAGCAATGGAAACATAAGCAGAAAACAGCCAGAGAAACCTAGGAGGATTTAAAAAAAAAATCTAAACATAATTTTTAGCCCTATCATCTGTTTGTCAAAGGAAAGACAGAAGAGAATTTGGTACACATGTATCTCTAGAACAAAATTAAAGTCTTCCCTCTGTATCCTCGGTCTTATGCATATTTCTACTAAGGTATCTATCACATTATAGCATAATTATTGTCTCTTTTCTCCTTTACCTATGAACTACTAAGAAGGTGTGATTATTTTAATCACCTGGTTGAAAGCAGTACAGTGGGGTATTTGAGGATAGGACTCTGGAGTTAGGATACCTGGTCACACTTTGAGTATCAGAGCTGATGCATGATGGAGAACAGTTCCAGTAAATATGGAAGTTATGTTTTTGAAAAAAAAAAAAAAAAGTACCCTTCTGAGGGTAGATGACCCTTGGTTAGATTAGGTTAACTGACCTTTAACTGAAACAACTATGAATATATGTCATATTCAGATAACCAATATTCAAGAACAAAGCTGGGGGGCTGGAGAGATGGCTCAGTGGTCTAAAGCACCTACTTAGAACAAGCTTAGCAAAGCATCAGGGACCGCGGTTCAATCCCCCAGCACCACATGCCA
>NW_004524740.1:5243641-5251987 GCF_000260255.1 Octodon degus
AAAAAAAAAAAAAAGAACAAAGCTGGGCATGGTGATGCATGCTTGTAATCCCAGCACGTGGGAGGCTGAGGCAGGAGGAGTGCTGTGAGTTCTAGACCTGCTTGGACTACAAAGTGAGCTCAAGGCCAGCCTCAACTGCACAAAGAGACCCTGTCTCAAAAAAGACAGAAAAAGAAAGTAAGAGTAACATACAGGTGTGTGGAGGACCACCTGAGCAGCTCTCCTTGAAAGAAGAAAAACTGTCTCCATTTTGACAGCCTGACCTATTTCCTTGTATTGTTCTGTACAGAGCTGGCTAGGGCTTCTATTTAGCCTTCAATTGTCCTTAAGCAATGTATACTGGTCTAGCTGAGGTGCTGGTGATAGTCTTTGAAGGTGGCATGTGTTTCCCTGGTAACCTACACCTGCTGCTCTTTAATGTGAGCTGGGTCGAGACAGGATGGGTCGAGACAGGACGGAAGAGCTAATGCTTCACGCAGTCAGCTGGGATCAAGCCTGGAAACAGAATCTATGACTTCCTGGGGCTTGAAAGACTACATCAGAGCTGAAGCACCAGACCCCCCCAAAACATTAGATACTATCTCATTAGCATAAAGCAGATTACTCTGTCTGCATATCCTCTCTGCATGTGGTAGAGGTAAATGCAGGCCACCCACCTAGCTCAGCTCACAGTAGTCACCTACTTCCCACAATTCTCAGGCATTCCTCCTTAAGCCACTCCTCTTCCACTGAATAAAACCCGGGTATGGCCCTGGGTCAGCCTCTGAGTTCCAGAAAGCCACCTTCATGGCTGGACTGAGGGCCTCCTTGGCTCCCCAATAATTATAAATATGTCTTAGTGTCTTTACTTTCACCATGGGTTGCACTGGGAGTGGTAGATTAGAATCAACTTGATGGGATTCCAGTAACATAACTTTGGGATGACAAATATTGGCTTCTTGGACCGAGACGAGGACGTGGAAGGGATTCCTACACAGGTGGAGCCTGACAGTCACCACGGTTAGCTGCTGATCAAAGTCAGTATCATGCTGACTTTTGACACTTCAGTGTCTTTTTAATTTTTTTCTCTAACAAATAAGATTAATCTAACAAATCAAATTAATAGTAATTAGGTGGTTAGGACACAAGCGAATATGCATTCTCCTATACTTTACATATGTATTACTCCTAAAACAGATCTGGCACCGGTGTCTGTTATTGTGAACTAAAACTTAATGGACGGGTACAAAAAATAATCCTCTTTCGTAACCCGTAACTCATTATTTAGTAGGAGATGTTTGTTGTTGTTGTTTATACCAGGAATTAAACTGAGGACCTTGTGCTTGCCAGGTAGGTACTATGCCACTGAGCTATATCCCCAACCCTCAGTATGAGTTTTGATACATATATGAAGGAATATTACTGCTAGGTGCAGTGGTACAAGTCCGTGACCCTGGGACTCCTGAGGATGAGGCAAGAGGAATAAAGTGCGGACTGTCTACTAAGACTCTATTTAAGAAAACAAAGCAAGAATAAAAATTTATGATAACTTAATAAAAATTAAAGTGATCGTGTTAATGAGTAAAAATTCAAATCAAACCAACCAGGCTGAAGTGGGAGGGTTACCTAAACCCAGTAATTGGAGGTGATTCTAGTCAACACAGTGAATCTGTTTCAAAAAATAAGGAGTCAACTGGGCATGGTGGTGCAAGCCTGTAATCCCAGCACTTGGGAGGTTGAGGCAGGAGGGCTGCTGTTGCTGTTGCTACTGCGAGTTTTAGGTCAGCATGGGCTACACAGTGAATTCAAGGCCGGCTGCACTATGCAGTGACACCCTGTCTCATAAAAAGAGGTGTCAACACAATACCTATGAAGATGCCATCTGCCTGCAACATTCTCATTATAGTCTCCCAACCACTCTTTCTCAACTCTTCCATAAAGCATTTTTTTATCATTCTGGATTATAATAATTCCTATTATATGTAGGGGCTTTTTTTTTCCTGTTTTTTGTTTTGTTTTTGTTTTTGTTTTGAGACAGGGTCTCACTATGTAGTGTGGGTTGATCTCAAATTCACTTATGTGGATCAGACTGGCCTCTGTCTCAGCCTCCTGAGTGCTGGGGTCACAGGTGTGTGCCACCATGTTTAGCATAGTTAATGTCTTGAACTGGTAGTTTCCAATTATTTTACGTCTCTGGACTCCTTTATACTAAAAAATTACTGAGCATCCCAAAGTGCTTTTGATTATGTGAATTACACCCACTAGTAGTTATGTATTATAACTAAATTTTTTTAAAATTTATTTATTCTTTTTACCAAGATGGCGCCGAAAGCAAAGAAGGAAGCCCCTGCCCCTCCCAAAGCTGAAGCCAAAGCAAAAGCTTTGAAGGGCAAAAAGGCCGTGCTGAAAGGCATCCACAGCCACAAAAAGAAGATAGGAACGTCGCCCACCTTCCGCCAGTTCCAAGATGCTCCAGCTCCGGAGGCAGCCCAAATACCCTCGGAAGAGCGCCCCCAGGAGAAACAAGCTTGACCACTATGCCATCATCAAGTTCCCCCTGACCACAAAGTCAGCCATGAAGAAGATTGAGGACAACAACACACTCGTGTTCATTGTGGATGTCAAAGCCAATAAGCACCAAATCAAACAAGCTGTAAAGAAGCTTTATGACATTGATGTTGCCAAGGTCAATACCCTAATCAGGCCTGATGGAGAGAAGAAGGCATATGTTCGACTGGCTCCTGATTATGATGCATTGGATGTTGCCAACAAAATTGGGATCATCTAAACTGAGTCCAGCTGGCTAATTCTAAATATATACTTTTTTCTCAGTAAAAAAATAAATAAAATAAAATTTATTTATTTATTTGTGTGCGTGTGTGGCCAGCTCAGCTCACCAGGGGGCGGGGCTGGCTGGCATGTGGTGCTGGGGGATTGAACCGTGGTCCCTGTGCTTTGCTAAGCTTGTTCTAAGTAAGTGCTTTAGACCACTGAGCCATCTCACCAGCCCTAAAATTTTTTTTTAATGTATTTAATACAAAGTCTACAGGGTCCCACTACACAGATTGGACTTGTAGTGACTCTTCCTGTTTTTCATCCTCCCAAGCGCTGGGATTACAGGTGCACCACCTTGCCCAATCTCAATCTCCAGTACAGTGTGTGCTGGGGGTAGGGCCAGCAACTCAGTCCGGGAATCAAGTCCCCAGCCCCTGTGTCTGCCTAAGCAGGTGCTTTAATCCACTGAGCTATCTGGTCGGCCCCATATTTTTTTTTTAAATTTGGAGGAAAAGCTAGTTTATTTTATTTTTACTTTTATATTCTACTGGTACATTTTAGGTATACTAATGATTACATTCATGACTAGGAATTTGTATCTGTACATGATGGATCTTTCTTTCCCTTAAACCCTAAATTTTATTCCTTTATTTGAAAATAACAAACTCATTACATGTTAAAATGACATTTTTATGAAAAAAAATCATTTCTAAAACAAAAAATTTCATGAAAAAGTGACACTGTTTTACATTTGTGCAGATCTCCTTAATGTTTGGCTTGATAGGAAGCATTAAATTCTCACACCTGCTTAATATTTGTCTACCTTCTCACAGATAAGCCATTGAAAAAGACTCTTCTGCAATATTATATGATGGGGAAGCAGTCGTGGCTCAGTGTACAAGGCCCTAAGTTCAATACCCAATAACACCAAAGAAAAGAAATCATAAACCAAACAAAAAAGATGACATCAAGATTGAACAACTGTTAGATCCAGTTGTTCCTCTCTCTCATGTGCGTGTGCGCTCTCTCTCTTTGTCTCTCTGTCTTTCTCTCTCTTTCCTTTCCCTTTCTCTCTTTCTGTACCAGGGATCAAACTTATACGTCCCAGGAAGGCACTTACATGTCCCAGGAAGGCACTTATGCCACCGAGCATAGTGACTAAAATTTTTGTAAAGGTAAAAAAAATTTCAAAGGCCAGCCTGATAGCTCAGTGGATTAAAGCACCTGCTTAGGGACAGCACAGCAACCCAGTTTGATCCCCAGCCTGCTATGCTGGTTTCACCTCAGGGCACAGATTTGAGTCTGGGTGCGGACACGCCTATAATCCTAGTGCTTGGGAGGCTGAAAACAGAACCACTAGGAGTCCAATCTACATAGTGAGACCCTGTAGACCCTGTCCTAAATACAGAAAAATAAATAAAAATTTAAAAAATTTTCAAAAAGTGATCTAGCCAGGTGTGGTGGTGTACTTCTATAATCCCAGCACTTTGAAGGCTGAGGCAAAAGGATCACTGTGAGTTTGAGGTCCGCTTAGGCTACACAATCAAGACCAGCATGCACTCCATAGCAAGACCTTATCTCAAAAACAACAACAAAGAAAAGGTGATCAAGATATCAGTAATTAACTAAAGTCAGATACTATGCTTATGACATTATATATTTCATTAAAAAGACAACCATCCTATAAGTGTTAAATATTTGCAGAAATAAAGATTGGCTGAGGTCACAGCTAAAAGTAGGACCAGGATTTAAGCCCTGTACGATGATTTCAGAGGCCAGCCTTTTTACCACTAACCATACAGCATTTCACAGTTCCTTTACTTCAGGTTTACAAATCAATGAATGCCGGTACATAAGGCTATTTATGAGGAAGCTAATCATATTGGTCCTTTTTTTTTTTTTTTTTTTTTTTTTTTTTTTTAAAAAAATATATCTTTTTAAGACAGGGTCTTATTATGCAGTTATGCCCGGCCTAGAGCTCACTTTGTAGCCCAGGCTTGTCTTTTTTTTTTTTTTTTTTGTACTTAGTACAGGGTCTATAGCGTCTCAGTACACAGATCAGACTTCCATAGTGATCTTCCTGTTCTCAGCCTCCCAAGTGCTGGGATTACAGGGGCGCACCACCACGCCCAGTTTCAATTGCTGGCTCAGCAAGTCCCAGGGGCAGGGCTGGAATGGCACACCTGGGATCAAGCCCCCCTGCTTTTGCCTAAGCAGGTGCTTTAATCTGCTGAGCCATCTGGCTGGCCCCTCAGCTGGTCTGGAACTCGCAACAATCTTCCTGCCTGGCCTCCCAAGTCCTCATATCAGTCCTTATCCTCATATTCTTCTATATGTTTCTAAAGCTGGAAAATAAAATTACACAGTGATATTACTCATAAATTACTCAGACTCATATGGTGAAAGTCTGAAGAGTAACTAAGGGACTAATTAAGAACTATGAATTCCTCTCCACGGAATTATTTAGTGGTTGCACTTCTCTCATGAAATGATTTAATTCACAGAAGCCAGCATGCCGTTAAATTCTTGTTTCTCCTAATAAATAGCTTATATGATTCCTGGATGTGCAAATAATCATTCTACATGCAAGCAAAAATTTATCTTTTTTTTTTTTTTTTTCTTGTAGTACTAGGGATTGAACCTAGTGCCTCAACACATGATAGCCAAGCACTATGTTATCCCCAATCCCTTTGTAAATGTTATGTATTTGGAGGGTTTTGTTTTGTTCTGTTTTGGAAAATGTCTCCCTTGTAGTTCAGGCTTGCCCTGAACTATGTGCTGGTGCTGAAATCTCAGTGATCCTCCTGCCTTGGACTCCAGAGTTCTGGGATTACAGGATGCAACACCATGCCCAGCTTGGAACATTTTATTAAGACAGAGTCTGGCTAAATTGCTCAAATTGGCCTCAAATTTGGGATTCTCCTGCTTCAGCTTCCTGAATAGTTTTTGGATTATAGGCATTTATCACCACTCCCAGCTAGATTTTAATTTTTAATTAGTATGAAATGTGGAAGATAATTAGTACCTAACACAGACTTACATACTATCTTACTATAATTTGTTCATTATTTTTCTGCTTATATCCTCTCAACTCCCTCTTCACCAGAGCACATTTTTATTTCTTTGACAAAACATTCTCAGGCCAGGGAGATAGCTCAGCAGTATAAGTGCCTGCCTGGCAAGTGCAAGGTCCTGCACTCAATCCCTGGTACAAAAAAAAAAAAAAAAAAAAAGAAGAAGAAGAAGAGAAAATGTTCCCTGAAGATTCTCAATTTATTTATTCAATGCTTCACTACCCACTTCCCATTTTTTCACTCTATATTAACTTTTCTCCCTCATACTGTGCTTTGTAACTACTTTATAATTGGTTAATCTCTGATAAGAAAACATTCTATTTTGTTTCTTTAAACTTAAATGATGTAAAGGGAAGAATAATCTGTGCAGTTCCTTTTATCTCTCAAACACTGTATATACCAATAAAGGTTCAGTAAATATTACCAACTCGTCTTAACAGTTATCCTCCAAGCACTACTATCAATGTCCTTGTACACATGATATAATACTTATAAAACCAATGAGAAGAGCTTGAATGTGGTCCCTCAGGGCCTATAATCAAAGTGCACAGGAGGGTAAAGCAGGAAGATCAAGTATTTAAGGCTAGTTTGGGCTACACAGTTAAGACCCTATCTAAAAAAGAAAAAAAATATTTTTATAGCGGGTATGGTGGCACATGCCTATAATCCCAGCTACTCAAGATTCTAATGTGGGAGGATTACAAATTTGAAGCCAAGATGGGCAACTGATCAAGGGGGCAGGGAAGGGGAAGAGGGAGGGAGGGAGGGAGAGAGAGAGAGAACACAGAGTATAGCACTCCAGTGGAATAGCACTTTTTTAGTATGTGCAAGACTCTAGCATCAATCTTCAGTACTACAAACATAAACACACAAGTTATATATATTTAATTCACAGAAGCCAGCTTGTCATTAAAGTTTTGTTTCTTCTAATAGTTAATACGTATCCTGGGTGTGCAAATAACCATTCTACATGCAAACAAAATTTTAGCTTATATATTTGTTATGTTTTTTGAGACAAGGTCTCACCAAGTGGTGAAGGCTGTCCTTAAACTCACTTACAGGGGCCGGGGAGATGGCACAGTAGAATAAGCACTTCCCTGGCAAGCACAAGGGCCTGAGTTCAATCCCCGGTTCCGGAAAAAAAAAAAAAAAAAAAAATCACTTATGCGCTCCAGGCTGGCCTCAAACTCCCAGTGATACTCCTGCTTCTGCCTCCCAAGCACTGGGATTACAGGTGTATATCACGAGGTCTGGCAAGATATATATTTATATATATATATATTTTTTTTTTCACTTAATCACTGAAAAAACTTTATTCTACTCAGTTTGCTTTATTAAACAGGATAGTACTTTTTTTTGGATAGCACTATTAAGTAAAGGATAAATTACTGTGTTGTCATCAGTAGAAATGAACAAATTAGCTGGAAAGAAGTCCTCCTACATACGAGAGAGTGCTCAGATGCTAAGAATGCGGGACAAGAACTGAAGAGAGCCAACACTTCCAGACAGAACATGGATCAGTGCAACTGCAGAACGCAACCTCCAGGGACTCTGAGACAAACTCATGTCTCATTTTCCTCTTGCACAACCAATTAAAGTTTGGTTCACCACCTGCCAAATCAATGTGGCAGGATGACCACATTGTGACAGTTTCCTGGCTTCAGACCAACAGTAAAAGATTAGAAGAAAAAGAAAGGATTTCATCAGTTGATGATACTCTTATTCTTTGGTCACTGAGCTCTAAGAAATAGAACATATTCTAAAAAGCCTATTGATTGGCCCATAAGAACAGGTTAAATTAGGTTCGATGATTTCCCTGTTCTCTTATTTCTGTATATGCAGTATGACTTGAAATGTAGGAAAATATGACCTTAAAGAGTATACTAAATATGAGGTATGAGCAGTTAGAGCAACAGAGAATAAGCACAAATATGGGCCATTTGCCTAAATGAGTGACTGCTATCATCAATATACAAGACAAAAATGACAACCAATCAGGAGGTGAAACCTAGTCACCTGCTACTCATTTAAGTCCTTTATTTTCCAGATATTTAGTATCTTGCATTACGAGCATTTTTAAGTAAATATCTCCTATGTCATTGAATTACTTGGTGTGCATACTCACTAAGAGTGCGTTAAGCTGGGTATGGTGGCACAAATCTATAATTCCAGCACTCAGGAGGCTGAAGCAAGAGAACCGACATGAGCTTGAGAGGGAATTCTGGGCTACACAGTGTGGTCCATCCAAGACAACCTGAACTACACAGAATTACACGTCTCAAAAAAACCAACAAACAGAAAAACTCAAAATACCACAAAACAAAACAAAATCTGGGCCCGGGGAGATGGCTCAGTAGAATAAGCACTTCCCTGGCAAGTGCAAGGACCTGAGTTCAATCCCTGGTTCCGAAAAAAAAAAAAAAAAGTTAGGTGCTGAATGTGTTGGGCTGGTGAGATGGCTCAGTGGTTTAAAGCACCCACTTAGAACAAGCTAAGCTTAAGCAAAGTACAGGGACCG
>NW_004524740.1:5252087-5253390 GCF_000260255.1 Octodon degus
AATGATTGTTAAAAAATGTATTAAGAGCCTGGCTTGGTGGCATAGGTCTGTAATCCCAGCACTCAAAGAGGGTGAGACAGAAGGATCACTGAGAGCTCGAGACCAGCCTGGCCCACAAAGTGAGCTCAAGGCCAGCCTTACCTGCATAGCTGAGATCCTGTCTCAAAAAAGACAAATAAATAAATATAGTATTAAGCACTAACATAAGAAAAATTACTGTAGTTCTTCTTTTTCTTGTTCTCTTCCCCCCCCACACACACACACTCTGCCCTGGAACTCAGAGAGGCCTCCTGCCTCAGCCAACAAAATGCTGGAATTACATGCATAAGCCATCATACCTGAATTTATTAAGTTTTTACAGAAACATCAGACAGGTAAAACAGATTTTAAGCCTGCATATATTTAACAAGATTCCCACAAAAATCTGCACTATTGATATACAAATACTGATGCTATATTTACAAATAATAAAAATTTCTAGATAATGAGTGATCTATTTAATGATACTGAAATGGCCTAATATCTAAGAAGAAAATATATTGAAAGTATTTCTACCAGTAAATGAGGACTTGAGATCTCATGTTCCTGAATTTAATACTTGTTAAGATCTTCTAGCACACACTTTAAACCTCTGTGGACTGCTGTCTTTTTATCCACTTGCAAAGTGTCACAAAATGTCAAAAACTAACATGTATTTCTTCTAAAATAATATTTGGATAATTCATAATGACAGTGTAAGTAGCTTTTTAAAAAATGTAGATGTTTTTGTTTTGGTGGGAGGTTTTCTTTCTTTCTTTCTTTCTGTCTGTCTTTCTTTTTTTGGTACCAGGAATCAAACTCAGGACCTTGCACTTGCCAGACAAGCTGTTGGGGGAGGTTTTCATAAGCACACTTTTTGTAATCAGTAGACAGGAAGGCACTGTGTGCTGCTTCGCTCCTATATAGGCTTTACTACCACTAAACATGCACCTATCACAACAATTTAAACACTAAAAGCTGGTTCCTGGTTTTAAAGGTTATAGTTAGTCATCCTATCGTTAGTAGTTAAACATCCCAGTTTAACTACGTTTCTATTAAAATACAGATAAAGCAGGGTGTGGTGGCACACGATGGCAAGTCCAGCAGTCTGGAAGGCTGAGGTAGGAGAATCATAAATGAGTCCAGCCTAGGATTTAGCAAGACTCCCTATATATACCAAAAGGGGCTGAGGATGTATCTCACTAGGAAAGCCCTGGGTTAAATTCCCAGTACCACAAATAAAATAGGCCAGATAAGCCAAATTAGCATCAATAACATTATATAT
>NW_004524740.1:5253550-5257472 GCF_000260255.1 Octodon degus
TTTTTCAGGAACTGGGGATTGAACTCAGGCCCTGAGCTAGCTCCCCAGCTCCAATAACATTATATTTAACTATCAACTTTTTAAAACTTTGCTGCTTTTTAAGGGTGAGACTAGGATAACTATTGAAGTCATTCTTTAGAACTGTGTTTAACACAAAATTATACAGGAGAATGACAATGCATTTCTATGACATTAAAACTTTCTTTCTGCCCAATACTTTTCATAATAGTGGCTATGATACTAGCTCAAGTTATAGACTGTGAATTCCTGCAATTTACCATTAGCCTATAAATTTCAAGCAATTTTAAACTGGTGTTACATTCATCCCCAAGGAGAAGTTAAAAGTGATTGAAACAAATCAATTTCACAACATTTTATGTATTATGCTTGAAATATAATGAAGTCAAACTGTAACATAATGAAACGACAAAGATGTGACTGTCTAGAGATCTGAGAGTGGACTACCTAGCTTCTTTATAGCTAGGTACTTTTTCAAAAGAAGAATTTCCTTCATTTTTTGAGACAGAGTCTCACTGTGTAGTTCAGGCCACCCTGAACTTCTTACGTAGTTCAGGCTGGCCTTGAGCTCACAGCAACCCTCCTGCCTCAGCCTCCCAAATGCTGGGATTACAACTGCGAATCACCTCACCCAGCAAGAAAGGGTTTCTTTGTTCCGTTTTTTAAAAATACTTTCCTGCCATAAACAAAATCATTTTTCTTTTGGAAATCCACGTGAGATGCTCAAGAACACACAACACAACGAAACACAACGTAGGTAACTGTGACACCGGAAAAAACCTCTCGCGCGCGGACTCGGTTTCTCTCTCTTCTCAATTTCGAGGGCTCTATTGTGAAGGTGGGACTGGCCCCAGCGCAGCTCAGCGCAGACAGCAGGGCCGCGGCGCCTCCAGGTACGCGCGGACGGAGCTCAGCTCCGCTCTCGCCCGGCCTCCCTCAGCCGCCGCCGGGCCGCCGACCTGCTAGGAGCCGTGCGCTCCCGGCCCCCGCGTACCCCAGGCTCTGCACGGCGCTCCCCCTTTGTGCCCGGCTGCTGGACACGGATCTTGCGCCGATCCTTCCAGCCGCGGGGAAGCGGCCCGACCGCTCTGCGCTCGCATCCCAGTCTCTTCCCCTCACCGAAGCCCCGTCGCCGCCGGAGCCCGGCCGCAGACCGTCCCCTCCCTCCCCGCGCCTTCTCCTCCGAGCGAGTCGTCTCTCCACACAGCCCCGTTCTTCCTCAAACTCTCACGTTATTTCCATTCGGCCGCCTTCTGCACATCCCCCCAAGGACCCTCAGTTCTCTCGGAACGCAGCCGCCCCCACCTCCGCCCTCGGGCTTCGGGGACCCCTCTCACCTCCGCGGTGAGAGATGTGTTTACTGAGGAATCGCTGCTTCTTTTTCTGGTGCAGCAAGGTCGGGTATTTAAGCAACAAGAATGAGGTCACCAGGTACCCTCCCAGGGTAGAGAGAAGGCAAAAGGCTGCGGTGGACGACATCTCAGTTACCGAGGGGTAAGGCTCCCACCTCCCGGACCTCTGGAACCCCGCTGCGACGGTCACAAAGGCCGCGGCGGCGCGCGAGGTCTGCTCGCCCCCAGCCGGCGCCGAGGGGGTAGCGCACTTGTGCGCGCCGGCCCACCGCGCAGGCGCAGCGCGAACACCGTGCCCGGGCCACAAAGGGGCTGCAGTGCGCAGGCGCTCTCCGACCCTCCCCCGAGAGCCTGCACAAGTCCAGCCCTGAGTGTTTGTCGCCTAGCCTGGAGGTGAGGCGGGCAGTGCTTCCTGAAAGCTCCCATCTGAGGCAAAAGCTTTTAATCCTGCCAGTGTTTCCTCAAGCAAAGACTCAAGAAAAAGACTATTCAAGAATTGCTTTGAGGAGGGGCCGGGGAGATGGCTCAGTAGAATAAGCGCTTGCCTGGCAAGCGCAAGGGTCTGCGTTCAATCCCCGGTTCCGTAAACAAACAAAAGAATTGCTTTGAGGGTCGAGGAGATAGCTCAGTAGAATAAGCACTTCCCTGGCAAGTGCAAGGACCTGAATTCAATCCCTGGTTCCACCATATTGCTTTGCGGGCCGGGAATGGTGGTGCACACCTGTAATATCAGAGCTGAGGCAGAGAAGCGTTTGAGAGTTTGAAGCCAGCCTGTGCTACAAAGTGAGTTCAAGGCCAACCTGAACTGTATAGCAAGGTTTCATAAATAAGGGGCCGGGAGATGGCTCAGTGGAATAAGCGCAAGGGCTGGCAAGCGCAAGGACCTGAGTTCAATCCCTGGTTCCGCCAAAAAATAAAAAATAAATACATAAATAAATAATCAATTCCTGGGAGGGCAGGTGAGATAGTTCAGTGAACTAAGCACCTGCTTTGACAATAGCAGGGACCAGGGTGGTAGCACACGCCTGTAATCCCAGTGCTGGGGAGGCTGAAAACAGGAGGATCACTGAGTACGGGCAGCGTTGTGAGACCCTGTACCAAATACATTTTTTTTTATTTTTATTTATTTGAGAGAGAGAGAGAGAGGGAGAGAGAGAGAGAGTGTGGTGTGTGTGTGTGGCCAGCTCAGCCCACCAGGGGGCGGGGCTGGCTGGCATGTGGTGCTGGGGGATTGAACCGCGGTCCCTGATGCTTTGCCAAGCTTGTTCTAAGTAGGTGCCTTAGACCACTGAGCCATCTCTCCAGCCCCCAAATACATTTTTTAAAAAAAGAAAATAAATAATTTCTGGTGTCTAGCAATCCTACACTTCAGTCTCTGCACTAGCTTGGACTTGGGCACTCCGTTTTTCGTTTTTGTGTTGGAATTAGGAACTGAACCCAGGGAGCATTGAGCTATTATCACCAGCTTTTTATTGCAGTCTCCCCCTATGCCAGTCTGATCACCAGCTTGTAGTCCTGCTGCCGTGGCCTCTGGAGTATCTGGGATTACAGGCATGAGCTACTATACCGTTTTCCTGTGGTTGGTGGTACTGGTGATAGGCTAAGTGTTCTACTGAGCCACATCTCCAACTTGCTTCCTTGTATATTTTTCTCTTTCTTTCTCTCTCTCTCTCTTCTCTTTTTCGTATCAGAGATTGAACTTAAGACCTTGCACTTGCCAGGCAGGCACTTAAACTGCTGAGCTATCTCCCCGGCTTCCCTGTATATTTTTCAATGGGAGGAAATAAAGCTTTAAAAGTAGCCAGATATGTTCATATATTTCAAACTTGGACTAAAATCTCCAATTCTAGGGCTCCAGAAATTCAAAATCTGTGTCTAGAAAAAATATAGGCAATTACATAGTTTTCATATCGCATTTTGTACTTTATGTAAATGACACATAACCAGTGATTACGTGGTGGTTATTTATGCTGGTAAAAGTTACCATAGACTGGTAAGATTTGTACCGCTTAGCAAATTACGGTATAGGATGTTGTTTTTGAGACAGGCTCTTGCTAGTTCAGGTTGGCCTTTGAACTCACTGTGTAGTCCAGGCTGCTCTTGAACTTGATTATGGGTATGTGCCACTACACCCATCTACATTAATATCTTCACTTTAAAAATTTCAGTTCAGAGAGTGGGGATGGTGGCGCAGGCCTGTAATCCCAGCTCTTGGGAGGCTGTAAAACAGGCAGATCACTACAAGTCCAATCTAGTAGTAAGACCCTGAACATTCTGTAGCCTCTTCCCTAAAGAAAAAAGAAAAAAAAAGCATGTCCAAAAATTTCAGTTCAGGTAACACTGGCATCCAACACGGTACCTGGCCAAGCTGGGGTATAGCTCAGTGGAACAGTGCTTGTGTAGCATGCAGGAGGCCCTGGGTTCCTGTCCCATTAAGACAAACAACCAAAGTGAAATAAAACAATCAAACAAAAAGACCTCATTGATCCAAGATTGAAGTGGTTAGGACAAAACAAGCTAACTAAAGTATTAGAATTATGAGCCAAAGCAAT
>NW_004524740.1:5257572-5268805 GCF_000260255.1 Octodon degus
TTTTTTTTTTTTTTGCGGAACCAGGGATTGAACTCAGGCCCTTGCACTTGCCAGGCAAGCACTTATTCTACTGAGCTATCTCCCCAACCCCAGCAATATACTTTTGTTTGCAATGAATCAGTCATCATAGCATTGCCATATAGTCTAATGGTTCACTTTGTTCTGAAGATAATTTTAGGAGCAGGAAAATCTTGACTACATATCGACTAAAACATTTTATGTTTATTGACTAAAACATTTTAGCCAAAAAAAAAAAAAAAAAAGTTTTGTTCAATATGGTAATACAACATTCAGTTGTGATGGAAACATTTCATTATAGACAGTAAAACAAAATACAAAAGAGGTATTAACCATGTATTTTCTAGAACAACCAATCTTTATTAAGAAGTTGTTATCTGCTTACAATATTTTTTAATTTTATTTATTTTTTTGCGGTACCAGGGATAGAACTCAGGACCTTACACTTGCCAGGCAGGCGCTTATGCCACTGAGCTACATCCCTGGCCCTACCTGCTTACAATAAATATCAACAATCTAATGAAAGAATGAAATAATTACTGTCCAAATACTGAACTCCTATAACAAACACATTCTGGGTTTGAGAAAATACAAACAATATACACACACACCAAAAAACAAACACCACATACACACCAAAAGCAAAAAGTAGCTCAAGTTTAGGATTGAACTGTCTGAAGAACTCTTATTGTGTCACTGCTTTAAGAACACCACGGAGCACCTTATAGCTCATTAGCTGTACATTTTCCTTTGGAGGGAAACAAGGTCCTTTCTCAGTCACATATGCATAAGGAAATCTCAAAACCCAAAGGCCATCAGGCGGGAGAGTGATTTCTTGTTTTTCTGGGTAGAATACTGGACATGGTGGTGGGCCTGGTTGAACCTAAAAAAGACAAGAAGCATAATTATTTTTGCATTTCTCAATAAAAAATACCTGAAAGATAAGTACCTAAACAAATATTTGGTTCAAAGAGCATATAAGATTAAGCAGATGGTGGGTGTGGTGATCCATGGGTAGAACTATAACTGTTCAGGAGGCTGAGGCAGGAGGATTGCAAATACAAACCAGCCAGAGAAATTTAGAGACCCTGTGTCAAAATAAAATTGTAAAAAAGAGATAAGGATGTAGTTCATGTGAGGGGGTAGAGCACTTGCCCCTAGACTGCAAGAAGACTTAGGTTTGGGACTAGGAAGATAGCTCAGTAGAATAAACACTTGCCTGGCAAGCACAAGGATCTGAGTTCAATCCCTGATTCCGCCCAAAAAAAGACAGGTTTAATTCTCAAATATCATGAAGAGGGGGGCTAGGTGTAAATTCAGGGGTAAATAACATAGCATGTGCAAGGCCCAGTATCACCCCCCCCAAAAAAAAATGGGAGGGGGCTTAAGGGCAATCACAAATTTGAGCCTAGCCAGGGCAACTTGAGACTAGAGATCCTGTCTCAAAGTAAAACATGGTTCTAAAAAAAAAAAAAAAAAAAACCGGTTAGCTCAGTTGTTTAAGCCCCTGCATGGGAAAACCCAGTCAGGCTTGAGGAACTGCGGTTAGATCCCCCAGCTCCACATGCCACATCACACTTGCCCTTAAGGCAGCCTGAGCCAGCCAAAAAGGTATGCAAGGGTCTGCCAGATAGCTCAGCAGTCTAAAGTGCCTGCTTAGCTGGCCCCACTCACAGAATGAGCTGAGACTGAGACACTGAGCCAGAGAGCCAGAGAGCCAGAGAGCCAGAGAGCCAGAAAGACAGACAGAGAGACAGAGAGACAGAGAGACAGAGTCAAGCAACTATCTTGGCTCAGCCTGTCTAGTAGCTAGGACTACAGGCATGAGCCACTCTGCCACCCTTTTAATGGGTTCCCTTTTCACAACTCCTCTTGTAACAGAATATTAAGTGAAAAAGGTATTTAAGATATTTAATGAAGCAACTAGTTTTGTTATTCTCATGTACTTAAAAAAAAAAAAAAATCAGGCAAAGCACGGTGGCACATACCTGTAATTCTAGCCCTTGGGAGGCTGAGGTAGGAGGCTCAATGTGAATTCAAGGCTGGCCTGGACTACATAGGGATTTCAAGACCAGCCTGAACTATCAAGATCCTGTCCCAACAAACAAAATATACTCTCAAAAGAAGCATCACAAGTTCTTTCTTTGGGTGTGGGGAGGAGAGTTTTTCTTACCTGGGGCATTAGTATTATCTGCAAAGGAGCATCAGGAACCACAATGAAGAGCCTCATAAGTTGTGCATAATGAGGTTTTAGCCCTCTGCCCTGAGATGATGACAGAATATATAAGGGCATGTCACTGTTCAGGGCTTTTAAAGCAGACTCCTTTGGCCCGCTCCCCATCACTTTCATTACTTTGTCAGGCCCTGAGCACATGAATCTCCGACCACGAGAATCTTCATATTCAAAGCCCACGAAAGCCCGAGCGATATCATCTCGTCGTCTTCCTCTTCCCATTACAACTGCACTTCTCTTTCCGGGAATGGCTTTATTTGGAGCAGGCCAAGAATTTGTGTCCAAATCTCCTTCATCTTCAGCTCTAGTCCTGATGACAATGTCCCAAGGCATAAGATAGTTTGTTCCTGGAATGAAGCCCTGTTGATCCAAACCTGTATGGAAGTTGTAAGACTTGGCTGGGCCTAATTTAACCAAAGACCAGCTGGAGAATTTGGGCAGAAGACCTTTTGGGCAACTGGAATGTAGCATGCCTGGGAGATACTCAACTGTGGATGCTTGTCTATCAACCAAGTTTGGTCTCTTCTCCGGTTTTACTTCTCCTTGCCCATGAACCTCTGCATTGTCTCCTCCAGCTTGTGGATCAGCTGGATAAGTACCTAAGCTGTCTGTAGATTGGCCCAAACTCAGAGCTAAACTCAGGCTTGTGCTCTCTCCTTGGGTTTGAGGTTCTTTTTCTTTAAGTTTATCAGCATCTGAATCTGGAGGAGCAGGAGAGGATTCATTTTTGGCAGGAGCAGGATCTGGAGTACTTGGTTCAAACACTGGGAAATTGATATGATCCAACTTTCCACAACATTTTTCTTCCAGAAGCTAAAAAGCAAGAAAAGCAAAAGAAAACCCTATGAATTGTTCCATCAAAATGACACATTCTTTACCCTATCAAGCAAGATACAACAATTAATGTGTGAGCAAATAAGTTAGATGCAAAGAACCTGCCCTTCATTATATACCACAATCCAGTTGCATTTGCTTTTTTAAATGTTTTCCTTCTGAAAATATTTTTACTCAAATGATATTTAGCAAGCAAAGAGAACAGGAAGAAGAAAGAATTCAGAGCTTACCTGATAAAAGTCATAGTTAGCTGCCTTGATATCAAAGGGATCATCTCGAGGTGCTTGCTTCCTTCCACAGTTACAGGCACCGGTGGATCGAGCTCGGCTGTTGTGATAGAGCACAGGGGGATTCCTATCAGCCTCTGGTTTTTCTCCTGGAAAATGTAACGTCACTATTAGTATCACAAATATGATGCAGAGTCAAGTATACCTCACATTCTTTTTTTTTTTTTTAATTTTATTTATTTATTTGAGAGAGAGAGAGAGAGAGAGAGAGAGAGAGAGAGAGAGAGAGAGAGAGAGAGGCCAGCTCAGCCCACCAGGGGGCGGGCTGGCTGGCATGTGGTGCTGGGGGATTGAACCGCGGTCCCTGATGCTTTTGCTAAGCTTGTTCTAAGTAGATGCTTTAGACCACTGAGCCATCTCTCCAGCCCCTATACCTCACATTCTACCACAGCGCCCCAAATTCTTCAAATAGTTCTTTGGAAATAAGAAAAAATACACATTGGGGCTGGTGAGATGGCTCAGTGGTCTAAAGCACTTACTTAGAACAAGCTTAGCAAAGCACAGGGACCGTGGTTCAATCCCCCAGCACCACATGCCAGCCAGCCCCGCCCCCTGGTGGGCTGAGCTGCCCCCCCCAAATATTTTTTAAAAAATGTAAAGAAAAAATACAGATTAAATACACGTAACAGAAGAAACAAATGGAAATAGTTTTTTAGTTTAAAGGTTTTGTTTTTCAGTGCTAGGGCTTCATGCATACCACGCAAGTGTTCTACCATGGAATTACATCTTCAATTCTAATCCAAATATTTGAGTTTCTAAGTGAATTTTTTCTTTTGCTACATTCTGGTACATTTCATTATATTCATGTTAATTCAACCAGTACTTCAAGATAAAAATGCTGATGTAAAATTTCTGAAACTTTGTACTATTTAATAATTATCGGGGCCTAGGAGATAGCTCAGTGGAATAAGTGCTTCCCTGGCAAGCACAAGGGCCTGAGTTCAATCCCCAGTTCCGCAAAAAATAAATAAATTATCATTTACCAATTCACTAGGGTCCATTCTTTAAATATAAGAAACTATAATCATGGCTGATATTTTCCTTTTGCACCAGGAATGCACCGAAGTTTCCTTTTATAGCAGATCCAACTAAATTTCTGTAGGGCACTTTTAAAAATATCAATACAGAGTAAACCATCTTAAAAGAATAAAAAACACCACTCCAAGTTTTGATTTCAAAATACTGAATGACAACAAACACTAGGTCATGAATTAGATTCCCAGTACCAAACCAAACCAAACCAAAATCTGCTGAAAGAATTTTAGCTACCTGATTTAGGTAATGAGTGAAATTTATGTACACAGTGTTGATCAGTTAAACTCCTCTCCTCACAGAGCTGATGGCCGTTGCTCCAAAATTTGTAGCAGTCCTCATGTAACTGCATAGCATATTTGTGAAAGGCTGGACCTCTAGCATGTTGACTATACACTCGAAGAGCCTGGGCAAGCTGATTCTTATGGACAGTCATTGTGTAATTATGAGGCAAATTTGATTGGTAGGCACTATGGGCCATGGGTAAAGCTTTTTGGCACCGGTTTTCTGAGAATTTTGTGTCAATATCCAAAAACCCTTCCAAGACTTTAATACTGCTTAAAATCTTAGAAGTCAGCTCTCCAGTGGGGGACCCCACATCCTCCTCTTTCCCATCAATAGCCACTTCATACAGTTTTGCAGCTGCTGAGATCCACTTCTGATAAGTGGGAAGTTCAAAATGAGAAGGCTGTGGGTTCCTGCCCACGCTGTCATCAAAACCTTTCTTGCTTAGGACCAGCTCCACATGCTGCCATAGGAATTCCCGAAGAGTGAAATCCACTAGTTGCCCTGAAGAACTGGAACTGCTGCTGTCAATGTGGAAGGAAAGCTGCTGTCGGTTATGCTGCCTCATCACCTGGTATCGCCTGGGCCCAGAAAGGGGTGCAGGCACCAGCAAAGACTCAGAATCCTTCACAGTACAATGACTCCTAAGTTGGTCCAGCAACATGCCTACGGGGTCCTCCTCCTGACTTCCAGGGACTATGTACACAAAAGCCTGGTTGGCAGGTACAGTAAAGAGGCAGTTAATACTCTGATTAGTCAAGACTCGACTCTTACGGAAGATCCTGTAAATCTGATCCTCCAAGGCATGCTGCAACCTTCTTTTGGGTGAATGTTTCTTGGGCTTGTCTGGATGAGTGGTGTCCTGGCTTCGAGGAGGTTCCACCTTAAGGGCTCCATTGAGTTGAAAGAGAAAAAGGAGTCTAGGTGGGCAAGGTCGGCAGTTTAGCTTCCAGTCTTTGCCAACTGGACAATCCTTAATGGCTGTTTTGAGGAGAGGCAATACCTTCTGTCTCAGCCCATCCAGAGCTCTGAATACTCGATCATAAGTGATGTCAAAGGAACAAGTGGGATGGACCAGGAGTAGGATGTGACAAACGGAGAAAAGGTAAAGGAGACTGAGGCACTGCAACTTCTCCTGATGCTTCCAGAACTCATGCGCTTCTGCATGAGGTAAAGAGAGGCCTCCTCCAGCTTCCCCGCTCTGAAGTGCCCGACAGGCCCGCAAAAGCTGTGAATTATCACAAATGGAAGTGAGAAGAAGATAAAGAACTTTGCTTTCCTGATTGTAATAAGCCTGCAAAAGGCTAAAGTCCTGAGAACCTGGCTCACTTCGGTTTCCTTCCGCACCAGCTCCACGGACTGGATCCCCGGCGGCAGCCCCTGGGTCACCGGCACCCCCGGCCTCACCACCAACACCAGCTTCAGTCTTGGTTCCTGGCCCTGGATCCTCTGGATCTTGCTGGCGGAAGAGGGGAAAGATCTGTCGGTCGCACACCGTGTTGACTAGGGAGAACTTCTCGGAATTTAGGCGCAGGGCCGTCTTGCCGAAGATCCCCACCACGCAAATCTCATCCTCTCGCCACGGAGGCTCGGGTGAGCCACCTGCGTTCCCTCCGCCTTCTGTAGGGGACGCTCCGGGGCTTTCAGGGCCCATCCAGGCTGAGGCTCCCATCAGAAGCTCTCGCAAGTTAACAGGACCCGCCATTGTAGCGACTTCTCGGAAGTCCTTCCGGTCCGCCCTCTAAACCCAACCGGCCCTGGTCCAGATGTGAAATCCCCTCTCCACTACTTCAGTTCCGGGCTTTCTCTCACATTGGTTCCGCCTTCCGCTATTCCTTGCCAGGCTCTATGACCAGGGACTTCGCAAATCCTGATTTTCTTCAATTTGAGAATATAGGAATTGAGATGTGAAAAGATTATTAGATAGGAGGGGGTAGTGGCTCTAGACAATGACCCTGTCTAAAAATGGAGCAGAGTTGCAAATATACCTCAGAGGTAGGGCGTTAAGTACCACATACAGATTTTCTGTTTGCCTATTATTGATCTGTCCCTTCTCTCACCCCGTAGGTCCCGGCAACTACTAATCATTTTATGATCTACATAACTTTGTCTTTTCCAGAATGTCATACTCTTGGAAACATTCAGCACATAGCTTTTTTTTTTTTCTTTTACTTGGTAATACGCATCTAAATGCCTTCTAGTTTAGGTCTATGATCTGAGAGCACATTTCTTTTTAGTGCCGAAAGAATCTATATATGTATGTATCACAGTCCACCCATTCATCCGAAGGACATCTTTATTACCTCCAAGTTTTTGCCAGTTACAGATAATCTGTACTAGACATCTGTGTGCAGGTTTTGTGTAGAATCTTCTTGTACTTGATAGGAGTATTATGGAACTTTTCACAGTGGCTCATTTTCAATCTACAATGTTTAAAAATTCTGGGGTTAGGGTGTAGCACATCGGTAAAGTGCTTGCCTAACATGTGCAAAGCCCTCGGTTTGAACCTCAGCACCACTTATACGCAAAACATAATATTAAAATAGCCCCGCGTGGTGGCACAAATTTGTCATCCCAGCACTCAGGAGACGCAGGTCAAAGGATCACTGCAAGTTCGAGGCCAGGCTGAGCCACACACATGGTGAGACCTTGCCTCAAAACAAAGAAACAAACAAACCAAAAATATGTTTAATAAAATAAAAATTGTAGAAATTAGGTTTAGTAGTGTGTGCCTGTAATTCCAGCACTCAAAAGATGAGATTAAAGATGAGGATTATAAATTCAAGGACAGCCTGGACTACATAAGGATACTTTGTCTCAAAAAATTTTTTTTAAGTTTTAATATTTTAGCTCAATATTCAATTTGGCTAATTGGAAGTATGAAATTGCTAAATTGTTACTTTGGCACTGCTTGGGATTTAACCCAGGATCTAGCAAAGCACTCTACCTTTGAGTTACATCCAAAGACCAAATTCAATTTTTAAAATACTTCTGACTTAATTTATTCATTCATTTTTTGCTACTAGAAGTCAAATTTAGGGATGCTGTATGACTAAGCTACAATCCAATTCCACCCATTTTTGTTTGTTTTTGTATTTTTTTTTAATCTGGAGGTTTTAATATATTTATTTGAAAACCAAAGTCTGTGACAGAGCACACCAAATGGTCATGTGTTTTCTCTTTAGTCAGAGACTTGGAGACGAGTTCTTGAGGTGAGCACACAGCGAGGCCACATGCATGGAGGAGCTGGTCCTGCTGGTCCTGCGAGGGCTCCCGCCACACGCTCTCCACAGCCAGTTGCGCTCTCCACAGCTGGCCGGGCTTTGAGTGGCCAGAGCCCGTCTGGTCCCTTAGTCATCGATATATTCAAAGGGCTCTGGGGGCTCTGGCTCTTGCTCTTCCTCCTCAATTTTGGGGCCATGTGCTGCCACAGGTTCCACCAGCTCCTCAGTGTCTTCACTGGTGTCCTTCAGAATGATGATGCCTCCGATGGACAGTGGCTGAAAGATTGGCATCTACAGGTCTCTGGTGTGGTGAGGACCTTCAGCTTGGCAGGCATAACTAGGGCTGGGTTATCCAACAGCTGGAAATTCGGCTCAGGTTCCTTTTTCTTCTCTTTTTCTTGTTTTTTCTCTGCTTCATCCATTTCCATTTCCTCTTCCTCCTTTTTCTTCTTTTTCTTTTTCCTTCTTTTTGGCTTTGGCAGTAATAGACAACACAGCAGTAGAAACCTTTTCCTTTTCTTTTGGTACTTCCAGAGGTGCAGGATACACAAATGTGGATGGTTTTGTAAAGTCCAACAATTTTTTTAATTTTATTTATTTATTTATGTGTGTGTGTGTGTGTGTGTGTGTGTGGCCAGCTCAGCCCACCTGGGGGCAGGGCTGGCTGGCATGTGGTGCTGGGGGATTGAACCTTAGTCCCTGTGCTTTGCTAAGCTTGTTCTAAGTAGGTGCTTTAGACCACTGAGCCATCTCACCAGCCCCAATTTTAAGAATATATATGAGGTTAAAAATAAAATGTCTTTCAGTAAGAGGGCCCACCCACCTGTTTGTGGCTGTAGAGCCTAGGCAATCCATGTTCCGAAAACAAAGAGGACATAAAAACCTCAGATGGAGTCCTGTTACTTGGAAAGCAACTAAAACCACTGAATTAGCCAAGAAGTTGCCCTTGGTCCTTCCCTTGTTTAAATTCTTGCAAGAGACATACATTCCCAAACCCATGGCCTAACTATTTAAAGCCGTAACAACAGGATGTCCCAGGTCACAGTGCCCCGATTTCTTAAAAACGGTCCCGGAATGTGACAACCACAAGGTTGGTAGTCCCCCCAACTACCCCCAGACTTACTCCGTCTGGTCATCCAGTATTGTAATCCACCAATTATTTTAAAGGTCAACCTACACTAACCAATGCGATCTGCTTCTATAACTTGCTCCCACCCAATTTTGTGGTTTTCGCCTTTAAAAACTATGCCATGGGGCCGGGGAGATGGCTTGGTGAAATAAGAACTTCCCTGACAAGTGCAAGGGCCTGAGTTCAATCCCCGGTTCCGCAAAAAAAAAACAAAAAAAAAACTATGCCTGTTTCACTGAAAAGGGGGCTGTGCTCCTGCGTGTGCAGACCGCCCTATGTATACGTAGATAATAAAGCTTTCCCTTTGCGATTTGCATGAGAGACTGACTCTTGGGGTCTTCCTTCCCGGCGACTCGGCCCCTTACATTTGGGGGCTCGTCCGGAATTGTCTCCCATGGTGGGAGACCCCAACGGCCAAAGAGCCTCTCGGGGTAAGTACGGCCATATAACTTTGTCTCTTGTCTTATGTCTTGTCTTGTGGTTTTGTTTCATTCTCAAGTTGCGAGCGCTCAGTTTGTTTCAGGTGGCTGGGAACAAGACACGTGAGCCCTTGAATCGGTCCCTGGGTGCTTTACACTGTTCGGCCTTCGGGCATTTGGGCGATCGCTGATTTATCTATTGGCCGTGGTTGGTGACGGGACGCGTGAGCTCCCGCTGCCTGCAACCTGCAGACGTGCCTAAAGGTTGCAAGCCACTCAGCTGAGGGACGCCTCAGTGTGGTTCCGGATCCCTGGGGTGACCCAGTCGGATCCATTTGTGTGTCCTCCGAATGGAGGACTCTTGTGTGGCCAATAGAATTTGTCTTTTGACTAAGTTTTTGTGTTTGATGTTGTCTATGTTCGTGTGTCTGGCGCCATAACTTCCTTATTCTTTTCCTACAGCGCTTTCATTATTAATGACTTCTTTCTCCTCAGTAGGATTCCCCCTCCCGCCGACATCCTTCACGTATCCCCGTTTATTTATTTGCATCAGCCTTCACTGTTTTTGCCTGCCTCTGTCCTCTTGGACTTCTGTGGGATGTCGGTTATTTTGATAATATGGGACAAGTAACATCTGCTCCTCTCGCCCTTACCCTAGGTCATTGGTCGGAGATTAGGGGAACAGCACATAATCTTTCTTTGACTGTTAAAAAAGGAAAATGGCAAACTCTCTGTTCTTCAGAGTGGCCCTCCTTCCAGGTGGGATGACCTCCAGAAGGATCTTTTCACCCATCTCTGGTTCAAGCAGTAAAAACTGTAATCTTCCATTCCGGTCCCTACGGCCACCCTGACCAACAACCATATATTCTGGTTTGACAAGATCTTTGCGAAAATCCACCGGAGTGGGTAAGACCTTTTCTTCCTCCAGTTCCGCCTAAACCGGCTACCCTCTTGCCAGTTAAGGCTCAATCTTCACCTCCTGGCCTCTATCCACCCTTACCACCTCCTGTCCTACCAGAATCCCAAACAGATCTGATTCAATTCGATCTAGAGACTCCTCCTCCCCCTCTATATGCGCCCGCTCCTCCTCCTCCTCCTGTTGCCTCTCCTCAGACCCAACCTACCTCTTCGGAATCCTCTTCGTGGGATGACTATGGTGGACCAGCCCAAGGAACACGTAGAGCCCGAAGCAAGCGAGCAAAAAGCCCACAAGATGTGGCTGTTACTCTTCCCCTCCGGCTCTATGGGCCAATGATAGACAACGGTCACGGAGGGGAAATGCCAACACTTCAGTACTGGCCTTTCTCTACTTCAGATTTGTATAACTGGAAAAATAACAATCCCCCTTTTTCTGAAGATCCTTCCAGGATAACCGCACTGATGGAGTCGCTCATGTACTCTCACCAACCCACCTGGGATGACTGTCACCAGCTGTTGAGTACTCTGTTCACTCAGGAGGAAAAGGAGAGGATCCTCACAGAGGCCAGGAGATTGGTTCCTGGACCGGGTGGGGTACCCACCCAGATGCCGAACCTCATTGATGATGCCTTCCCCCTACGCCGCCCTGACTGGGACCCGAACACCCCTGACGGTAGGGAGCATCTGTCCATCTATCGCCAGACTCTTATGGCAGGTCTCAAGGCGGCCGCGCGTCGGCCTACTAATTTGGCTAAGGTAAGAGAAATTAATCAAGGTCCTGATGAATCGCCCTCAGCATTTCTAGAAAGAATAATGGAGGCTTATCGTAGATATACCCCCTTCGATCCTCAGGA
>NW_004524740.1:5269360-5273184 GCF_000260255.1 Octodon degus
AAGGAGATAGGGCACTGCCCTACGCTCAAACAGAAAAAGGAAAGGGAAAAACAAAAGCAACGAGCTCTTGAAACCCAAAGACGCCCACCTAATGTGTTGGCCCTAGAGGAAGACGACGACTAGAGGGAACGGGGCTCGGTCCCCCTCCCTGAGCTCAGGGTAGCCTTTGATGTGGAGGGGACACCAACTGATTTTGAAGTAGATACAGGCACGGTATTCTCTGCCCTTCAAGATCCCCTTGGACCTCTGTCCAGCCAGAGGTCTTTAGTTCAGGGGGCAAATGGCAGTAGATACCGGGCTTGGACCACAAAGAGAACTATGGATTTGGGAAAAGGAAAAGTACAACATTCTTTCCTAGTCATACCTGAATGTCCAGCTCCCCTCATGGGAAGAGACTTATTAACTAAATTGAGAGCCAGAATAACTTTTGAGCCCCAGGGGCCCCAAGTGACTTTCCTTAACCCTCTGGTGAGTCAACCCGTAGCAACTATGCTGGCCATAGCCACCGAAGATGAATATCAACTCTGTATTCAACTGGCTGTATACCCCCACTGGCCAAATTGGGATACTGAGCCTCAGCTAAAAAGGCTCAAATTTGTCAAAAGGAAGTCATCTTTCTGGGGTACACCTCAAAGATGGAAAACGATGGCTCACTGAGGTGAGAAAAAAGACTGTCACACAAATTCCTCCGCCCATAAACCGGAGGCAGTTTTGGGAATTCCTGGGAACTGCAGGATTTTGCCGACTATGGATTCCAGGATTCGCATCCCTGGCTGCCCCCTTCTATCCCCTCCTTAAGGGAGATGCCACTTTTACCTGGGGCCAGACCAACAACAGGCCTTTGATGATATCAAGAGGGCCCTGTTGTCAGCCCCTGCCTTGGCTCTCCCCAATGTGGACAAATCTTTCACTCTCTACATTGAGGAAAAACGGGGGATAGCACAAGGAGTATTAACTCAAGCCTTTGGCCCCTGGAAACGGCCTGTGGCCTACTTGTCAAAAAGATTAGACTCTGTGGCCAGCGGATGGCCCTACTGCTTAAAAGCTATTGCAGTTGCTGCCATGTTAACCAAAGATGCAGACAAATTAACTTTGGGACAAAAGCTAACTATAACAGCCCCACACACTCTGGAGAGTGTCATTCCTCAAGCCCCCGATAGATGGCTCTCTAATGCCAGGATTACTCATTACCAAAGTCTCTTGCTCAATAAAGACCGCATAACGTTTGGTCCGCCAACTGCCCTCAACCCAGCCACTCTACTGCCCGAAGAAACACTGGAACCAATTCTCCACACATGCCAAGAGATCCTGGCGGAATAAACTGGAATTCGCCGAGACCTCACAGACCAGCCACTCCCAAACACTGAGGTAACCTGGTACACTGACGGCAGCAGTTTCTTGCTAAATGGTAAGAGACATGCGGGGGCCGCGATCACTGATGGGACTCGGGTTATCTGGTCATCAGGATTGAGGGAAGGCTCTTCCGCACAGCGGGCAGAACTGATTGCCCTCACTAAGGCTTTAGAGCTGGCTGAGGGAAAAAGGGCAACCATCTATACCGACAGCCGTTACGCTTTCGCTACGGCACATATTCATGGAGCTATTTACCAACAAAGAGGGCTCCTCACTTCGACTGGGAAAGAAATCAAAAATAAACAGGAAATACTTAGACTTTTGTCAGCTATTATGCTGCCAGAAAAACTGGCTATGGTATATTGCAACAGTCATCAAAAGGGCTCTAGCCCCATTATAAAGGGAAACAATCTCGCTGATAAAGCTGCCAGCCAAGCGGCCCTAAGTGCTCCTACTGCCTTGACCCTAGAGGCAGCTGAGCCGCCTGAACTTCCTATACCGCCCCATCTGATGGAGGAACCAGAGCTTCTAGCCTATTTCCAACAGGTTCATAAATTAACTCATTTGGGCGTCAGAAAACTCTGTCTACTGGCTCGACATCATACCACCAGTAACCTACCTCTAGCTAAGGTACAAAGACTGGCTGAACAGGTCACCAAGAAATGTAAAGCTTGTCAACTTGTCAACCCTCATCCCTCAAAACTTGTTGAGGGAATAAGGTTACGAGGAGATCGACCTGGACAATTTTGGGAGGTAGATTTTACTGAAATAAAGCCTGACAAATATGGACTCAAATATTTGTTAGTCTTTATAGACACTTTTTCAGGATGGACTGAAGCCTTTCCTACCAAACAGGAGACTGCTCAAATAGTAGTCAAAAAGCTGATGGAAGAAATATTTCCTCGTTTTGGCATGCCAAAGGTAATCGGGTCTGACAATGGACCGGCATTCGTGGCTCACGTAAGTCAGGGAGTGGCCAAGGTAATGGGGATTGATTGGATATTTCATTGTGCCTACAGACCCTAAAGTTCAGGACAGGTAGGAAGAATGAATAGAACAATTAAAGAGACCTTGACTAAATTAGTCCAAGAGACTAGGCTTAAGGATTGGACCATGCTCCTACCTTACGCTCTGTTTAGAGCAAGAAATACTCCAATATCTAAACCACCTAACCTAACTCCCTTTGAGATTCTATATGGTACTCCTCCCCCCATACGAGACCTTAGTCCATGACCTAAAGACTTAAAAACACCCCAAACCCCCTTGACTGATAGACTCTTGATTCTTGATCAGATCCAGCAGATCTTATGACGGCAACTTTCCTCGGCCTACCAGCCCAGTGATGGACCCACTCTCCACCAATTCCACGTAGGAGACTACGTGTTCGTCCGCCGACATCAGACTGAGACCCTACAACCCCGCTGGAAAGGACCCTATCAGGTACTGTTAACCACACCCACAGCAGTCAAAGTTGACGGCATCACTTCTTGGATCCATGCTTCCCACCTCAAGCCGGCACCACAGCCATCTGATCATGAATGGACTGTGGAAAAGGTTGATAACCCTCTTAAAGTTCGGATTCGTAGGGTTACTAACCCTGCATCCAATTAGGGGTGATAACTCCAACCCTCACAAACCATGGAGATGGACACTGTCTAGGTGGGAAGATAAAAAATTATTACGGGCATGGGAAGGGATAGGAGAACCTTCCTTTCAGATATCTCCCTGTGACTTGGTGCCCTCGTTGGCATGCTTCAATTGTAAAGGACACCATATTTATATGTGTCCTGCTTCCAACCCAGACAAGCCATATTGTAATAGCCCAGGTCAATACTATTGTGCCCATTGGGGATGTGAAACTATAGCAACCAAATGGTACGTGACCACTCCTGATCCCAACCTGGACGTAAAGTGGACTCCAACTGGATGCCCCGAGTCGGATAAGTCCCAATGCCAAGTTGTCCTCAAGGCTTTAGGCCACACAGACCCAAGGTGGTCTACCGGGTGGACTTGGGGAGTCAAATTGTATAATTTACAACCTGGGGGCCTAATTCTTATACAAAGAATTCTGATTCCACAAAAGGCTATCGGAGTTGGTCCCAACCGCGCCTTAATCAAAGAGAAACCTCCCCTCCAACTAGAGCCTTCCCACAGCTACATCGGTCCCCTGGTTCCCACCACCTCCTCCCTCTCAGTCCCTGATAACCGATTATATAATCTCATATTAGGGGCTTACTTTACTCTCAATCATACTCAAGCTAATCTTACCCAGTCATGTTGGCTTTGCCTGTCTGTTTCACCACCATATTATGAAGGAATAGCTATAAATAAATCTTATGCCACCCTTACTTCCAGCACGACTTGTAATTGGGATAACAACCATAAACTCACCCTATCTGAGATTACTGGACAAGGAACCTGTATTGGAAATCCCCCTCCTCAAGTGAAACCCCTATGTGCCATTGTCTATC
>NW_004524740.1:5274389-5278860 GCF_000260255.1 Octodon degus
AAACCACTGAATTAGCCAAGAAGTTGCCCTTGGTCCTTCCCTTGTTTAAATTCTTGCAAGAGACATACATTCCCAAACCCATGGCCTAACTATTTAAAGCCATAACAACAGGATGTCCCAGGTCACAGTGCCCCAATTTCTTAAAAACGGTCCCGGAATGTGACAACCACAAGGTTAGTCCCCCCAACTACCCCAAGATTTACTCCATCTGGTCATCCAGTATTGTAATCCACCAATTATTTTAAAGGTCAACCTATACTAACCAATGTGATCTGCTTCTGTAACTTGCTTGCTCCCACCCAATTTTGTGGTTTTTGCCTTTAAAAACTATGCCTGTTTCACTGAAGGGGGGGGGGCTCTGCTCCTGCGTGTGCAGACCACCCTACGTATATGTAGATAATAAAGCTTTCCCTTTGCGATTTGCATGAGAGACCGACTCTTGGGGTCTTCCTTCACAGCGACTCGACCCTTACAGTTTACAGTTTGATTTATACTGCACCTTCAGCATCTTTAAATCCTTGTTCAGGCCAATGACACAGGTAGGGGTATAAGCCAATGACAGAAAGTGTGAGGGAGGAAACCAGAACCAGAACTGGGTAAAGACAAGGACGCCAACCACAGAAGGCATATGTGTGTGCCCGGTTCTGGACTGTAAGGAGATTGTAACGTTATGGCCACCTGCATCTAGTATGCCCTGGGCCAGAATAGCGCCAAACTTGGCCATGATATCATCATGCTTATCATTGATAACTTTGTGGGTTTTTTTTAAAATTTAATTTATTTGTGTGTGTGTGTGTGTGTGTGTGTGTGTGTGTGTGTGTGTGGCTAGCTCAGCCCACCAGGGGGCAGAGCTGACTGGCATGTGGTGCTGGGGGATTGAACCGCGGTCCCTGTTCTTTGCTAAGCTTGTTCTAAGTAGGTGTTTTAGACCACTGAGCCATCTCACCAGCCCCCTTATCATTGATAACTTCGGAATACAGCTGTCGGAACTGATTCACTTTTGGACATGTGATCTCAGTCTGCTGGATCATGATGAGCACGGAGGCTATGAGAGCCCCTTGCCTCACATAGCTCACAGGGTCATTTGTCATTGGTTCTAGCAAATTAATCACTTCCTTGTTTCCTGTACCAGCACAGCAGATGCCCAGGGCCACTGTGGCTCCGTAGTGCACATGGGGGTTGTAACTCTTGGACAGCAGAGAGACCACACTGGGACACTGCTCAGGGGTCCTGAATAGAATGAAGCCAAGGGGCTGGTGAGATGGCTCAGTGGTCTAAAGCACCTACTTATTATTATTTTTTTTTAAAGCACCTACTTAGAACAAGCTTAGCAAAGCACAGGGACCACAGTTCAATCCCTCAGCACCACATGCCAGCCAGCCCCGCCCCCTGGTGGGCTGAGCTGGCCACACACACACACACACACACACACACACACACACACAAATAAAATTAAAAAAGAATGAAGCCAAGTGATTCAACTGCTGCCCTCCTAACATCATCAACATCGCTGACAGCAACATGTAGCAGGTGTTGAGTAGCTTTGTTGTTACCAGAGCCACAATAAGGGATGTCCACTGTATACATTCCAGATCTTTGAAGAATTGGGTCCTTATCCCGACAGAGAGACTCAATGAGTGCATCAGCCTCTTCCATCCTCCCATACATCACTAAGGCAATGCCGACAGCGAGACCACACAGGATCTTCTCATGCTGGGTTTCCTGGGCATAGACAACCATGTCCTTGATAGCCTAGGCATTTTTAGAGCCCAACATAACCAAATCTAGGGCCAGGCCAGCTGCTTCTCCTGTCACAGCATCATCCTGGTAAAGGTTGGTTTTTAGCAAATCATAAACATCCTGCCGTGCAGTTCCCATGGCAGCCAAACCAAGGCCCAGGCTGCCTCCATGCAGAACAATATCGTTGCTGGCATTCTTGAGCTGATTCAGCAGGTAATCGATTATGTGGCCACCATGATTGGCATGGATGAGCCCTTGTGCATAGAGCCCCCCGCCTTCCTGGTAGGCTGACCCTGGAGACGTGTCTTTGGGAAGGTAGGTTGCCATTAACTGCAATGCCTCCTTCACGTGACCCTCATGAATTACACCCAAACTGGCTGTAGCAGTAAATTCAGCCCAGTTAGTGGCTCCGGCCAACCATTCCAAGTTATCTCTAAGAAACTGGTCACTGGTAGTCCCACAGTACATGAAAGAGTTTGCTATGACAGTTGCTGTGTGGCATACTGAATTCTGTACTGCATCCTTTGTGTTTTTTAGAATCATGAGGACTAGGGGCTGGGTATTTGGCTCAGCGGTAGAAAGCTTGCCTAGCAAGCTGGAAGCCCTGGGTTCAGTCCTCAGCACCAAAAACAAAAAATAAAAAGAATCATGAGGACTGTGTTATTATTCCATATTAGAAATTGCAGATGTAACTCAATAGCCATTTCACTGCTTGAAATTTTAATCATTTTCAAAGTCTGGTCCTTGGGCCTGGACTTGCATCTGGTGTCTTTCCAGCAAGTGTATGGCCTGTCTTGTCTTCTGTCTCCATCATCTCACTGTCTTTCTCAGAACCTGGAACAGTGCCTGTGTTAGTGGAGCCAGGCACAGAGGCAATGGGGGTGCCCACAGTGCCAAGATTCTGGATCACGGAGGACAGAAACTTCTGGCTGGCACTTTCATACAAATCAAGGCAGATCTGATAGGCCATGAGGAGGTTGTCTTCCTTCACCAGTTTTTCTAAGATGTCACTCACAGCTTGAGGATCATCTAAGAATATTAAGCACTGACAAACATTGATGAAATCAGGTTTCTCCAAGTTCATGTAGATTTTAACTAGGACTCTCAGTACTTTATTCTGGAACTGTTTATTTTGCATTAAAGACATACAGAGCTTGAGGCTATAAGCTAGCATTCCCGGGACATCATTCAATTCTAGTATGGTTACATAGTGAAAAAACCCTGTCTCAAAACATCTTCAAAAACCTTAAACTGAGTGTGGTGGCACATGCCTGTAATCCCAGTGCTAGGGAGGCTGAGGCAGGAGCTCCACAAGTTCTGTAAGGGCTACGTAATGAGTTCCAGTCCAGCGTGGGCTACACAGAAAGACCCTAACTCAACCACAAAAAGCCCAATAGTCAAACTCTATAAGTTATTGTTAATAAACATTTATTAACAATATGTGAATTAACTAGTTTCACACGGAAGAAAAATCTATACCATCACACAATAATATGGTTGTCTTTAAAAAATACTGAAAAAAAAGATTTTTTTTTTTTTTTTTTTTTTTACCAAATGACACTATTTCTACAGAATTCAAAAGCAGAGGAGTTAAAGAGATGATAGGAGATGGGAAAAAAAAGAATCAAGTTATATTACGTACAGGTACAAACTCCCTATAATGAATGTGATCATTATATGTACCTAAAATGTACCAATAAACAAAAAATTTCAAAAACAAGCAAAATAAACCATGACACTTAGGAATGTACACAGACAGAGGCTGGAGCTATTTAATGGTTTGTTTTTGTTTTTGGAACCAGGAATCAGATTCAGGACCTTGTGCTTGCCAGGCAGGCACTTATGCCACTGAGCTATATCCCCAGCCCTGGAACTGTTTATTATAAGGATCACGTCAGTAGTTATTTAGTGAGGAAAGGGATTACAATAGAGGAGGCAGGCAAGGCAGAACTTCTGAGGATACTTATATCTAGTTCTTGATGTTTGTATGACTCTTTGCTTTGGGATTTGCTAAGATATTTATGTTTTACATGTTTTCTATATGTGGGGTTTTCTTTTGTTTGGTTTTGTTTTTGGTTTTCATGAGACAGAGTCTTGCTATATAGTTTCAGGCTGGCCTGGAACTTAGTATCTAGCCGAGGCTGGCCTCAAACTCATGTCAATCCTCCTTCCTCAGCTTCCCCATTGCTGGGATTACAGGCATATACCACCATGCCTGGCTGTGTTATATTTTTAATTAAAAAAAAAAAAAAAAAACAAAGCCAAGTATGGTGGCCCACTCTTCAGAAAAACCAAAGGTTCTATTAGTTTTCATTTAAAGATAAAACAAAATGCACCTAATTTATTTACATTCACTGGTAGGAATTTGGGCTCCAAATAGCCAGGCATGTTGCTGCAGACCTGTATTCCCAGCACTCTGGGAGGCTGAGGTAAGAGGATTACAAGTTTGAGTTCTGCCTGGGCAATTTACCAACTTAGTGAGATTCTGTCTCAAAATAAAAAAATAAAAAATAATGATGGGGAGGTAGGTCAGTGTGAAGGTTCTAGGTTCAATACTAACCACCACAAAACAAACATTCAAACATTGGGATTATATAATATGTAATACTTTAATGAGGCCATACCATTTACAGAGTAAATAATCACATTATAAAATCTATCTTAAAAATTAGTAAAAGGTAGGACACATTTTAATACTGATATCATGGCAGTAGTAGCTTTACAAATATTT
>NW_004524740.1:5279120-5280792 GCF_000260255.1 Octodon degus
TTTTTTGAGGAACCGAGGATTGAACTCAGGCCCTTGCGCTTGCCAGGGAAACACTTATTCCACTGAGCCATCTCCCCGGCCCTGGGTTTTTAATATTTTTTAATTTTTGTATTTAATGCAGGGTCTACAGGGTCTCACTACACAGATTGGACTTGTAGTGATCCTCCTTTTTTCAGCTTCCCAAGTGCTGGGATTATTGGCATGTGCCACCATTCCCAGTCTCAATTGCTATCTCAGCGTGCCCAGGACAGCCAGGCATGGCAGGCTGGGGATTGAACCTCCGACACTTTCATTTGCCTCAGTAGGAGCTTTAATCCGCTGAGCTAGCTGGTCAGCCCCTATAATATATGAGCACTTTTCTTATGATCCTTTATCCCACAAAAATGGTCAAATTAGCCAGGTATGGTGGTGCACACATGCAATCCCAGCACTCAGGAGGCTGAGGCCAGGTGGACCATTGCAAGGTCAAGGCCAGCCTAAGCTACAAAGTGAGCTTAAGGCTAGCCTGAACTGTATAGCAAGATACTGTCTCAAAAAGACAAAGTGAGTTCAAGGCCAAGCTGAAGTATACAGTGAGGCCCTGTCATAAAAACAAAAGAGAACAAAAGAATGATCAAATCATTTAGATTACACTGGTACAGTATATAATGGCCTGTTAATATTATAAGTGCTCCACAAAATATAATTCTGTTATAGCTGCAGTATCTCAACAGTTATTCCTTTCATTCCTACATAATACAGCAGTAATTATCAGGCTGTTAAGAAAAAATTTCTACTACAAGAAGCTACATTCCTTACTTCACTGTTTCATTTTCATCCATAAATGTGTTATACACACACATGTGGGTCTCATAAACAGGACTGCCTTTTATATGCTAGATATTGTCACTTGGGCTGTTTTGCATTCTGGTCAATTTCTAATATCACTCTATTTTGCACCTCAGCAATACTTTTCTGTTGAAATATAGGCATTTCTGGGAAGTTGCTCAATTATCTTCCTAGCCCAAGCCAGTGGTGGCAAACCTATGGCACATGTGCCGCAGTGGGCTGTTTGTATCATTGGAAGCTCTAAAAGGTTCACCATCTCTGGTAAGCTGACTGAAGGATATTATAAGAATATCACCTGTGTACTGGCTTCTTGTCAGAGTAGAAAATTCAATGAAGATCAGAAATCCTTATTTCCTACAGATGAAGCAGCTGCTATCTTTATTCTTAGGACCCAGAGGAGGATATCAGCTTCATTGGGGCTAGGGAAGTAGCCTAGTGGTACAGCCCTTGCCTACCATGTGTAAGATCCTGGGTCTGATCTCCAGTACTGCAAAAAAGACACTTAATTGTTTTCTTTCTTTTTCTTTTTCTTTTTATTCAGAACTGAGGATTGAACTCAGGCCCTTGCACTTGCCAGGGAAGCACTTATTCCACTGAGCCACTTAATCATTTTCTACCAGGTAGACACATCTGGAAAACTGAAAGCAGAAATACTTAGCAACTTGGCAAGAGAATGCCTAAGAAGGTTGTTAAGCAAAACATAAGATGCTCAGTTAAATATGAATTTCAGACAAATAAGAACAAAAAAATTGGCAGTGTTGGGAATCAAAACCAGGACTACACACATGCTACTAGGCAGATACTCTGCCACTGAGCAAAACCCAGTCCTGAATTCTTTTTTTTT
>NW_004524740.1:5281182-5282992 GCF_000260255.1 Octodon degus
TAGCATATTAAAAAAACTATCTGGACGAACCTCAAATAATTATTTATTTGTTTGAGGAACTCTCAAAAATTATTGCTATTTCATGTGACATTTATATTAGGAAGTTAATTATTGTTAATTTGAAATTCAAATTTAGTTGGGCATCTTGCATTCTTATTTGCTAAATCTGGCAAGTCTAGACTGGTAAGAGAATAAAATCCAGTGAAATATACATTATTATTTTACTGGCTATATAAACTAATGAGAACAGGGAGCCAGGTCTCAGGGGGAACCTACCCTGGACTTCGGAAAATATACAGCAGGCCACCATGGAAAATAGAAGGTTCGTGTCAAAGTTTTCATGACATTTTTATTTAGCAGCATGATGTGCTAGCAAATGTAGAAATAGAGACTATAAGGGGTGGGGTAGAGCTCAGTCGGGGAGCACACAAGCCAGGCAGCGCCCTGGGTTCCATTTCTAACACTAACATCAACAAGAGAAGTGAGGGATATCTCAGACTACACGGCGTCAGCCAGAACTACCTACAGAAGGTCACACTGGGCCTTTTGCTTCAAAGCCTGTTGGAAAATAGTTATATTTGGATGAGGAATAGGATACATTATTTCTAGGGGAGTAAAATCTAAAGTCTTTTTTGTAGATCATATTTGTAGCAACCAATGCATGAGCTTTATGAGACAAAAGCCTTCTCAGGCCGGGTGTGGTGGTGCATATCTGTAATCCTAGAATTCAGGAAGCTGAAGCAAGAAGATCTCTGGGTTTAAGGCCAGCTTGGGTTACATAGTACGTTCAAGGCTGGTCTGAACTAAATAGCAAGACACTCCTTCCCCTACACACACACAGCCAAAAATGCCTTTTTAGTTACCTGAAATAAATAGGATTAATATGAATCACACTTTTGTCTTTTTTTTTTAGGAGGATTTCATTATGTTGCCCATGCTAGTCATAAACTTGTCAGCTTGAGTGATCTTTCTGCCTCAGCCTCTCAAGTAGCTGGGACCACAGGCATGTGCCACCATGCCTATCAGATTTATTATGAGACAGGCTGTCACTAAGTTACCCAGCCTGGCCTTCAACTTGTGTTCCTTCTACGTTAGCTGCCTGAGCAGCTGGAATTATATGCCTGCATCTCCACACCCAGCTTTAGACATTCTTAAAGTCCTAATTACACCTATACAATACAACCTTGAGTTAGTTAGATTTCAACAACCGCTCAATGCAACCTAAGTTGGGTAATACCAGGATAAACACCACTTTGCAGACTGTATTTTCCCATCTGGTTCTTTAACCATCATGTAAATTAGAAAACACCCAATATGCATAGGTTTTACACATACTCCATCTGGTCTTCAAATGGAATTATATTAGCATATTTCACAATCTATATTAAGAAAGATTTGGGTGCTTTTATCTGTACATTTGGTGGAGCGTCACATGGAGTCAGAAGTTGGCATCAGTTTTGTTCATCGAAGCTGCTTATAGTAAGTGGCAGAGTTTGAGTTGGGCTTCTAGGGTGAGCCAGCTATGGAGGAAAAAAAAAATTATGGTCTTGTGGCCAGCATGACTCTCATTCCTCATTAACAGAACCTCATTTGTTGTTGTGGCTACAGGACAATATGACATATAGAGTCTAAAAATCACTTTTCCCAGCTCTTCTAATGTAATCAGAAGTTCTTGGATGGAGCCTCTCCAAAGAAAGGAGGAGTGAGCAGGCATGGTGGCACAGGCCTGTAATTCTAGCCTTCAGGAGGCAGAAGCAAGGGGAAACCACAGGCATGTGGTCAGCATGGGCTATATAGAGAATTCAAGGCC
>NW_004524740.1:5283622-5284716 GCF_000260255.1 Octodon degus
GCTGTATGATTAAACCACTGCAGCCATAGTCAAATGCAAACAGTTGCTTCAGAATTAAAGGAAAAGGAATTTCTCAACAGATAGCACTAATTTTGGGGTGGGACAAAGACAACAAGGGCCCCAGAGCTAAAGAGAGAAAGCAAGGGGCTAAGTCTCTCACGGAGGCCTTTGCCCCATGCCTTTCGTGATTCCAGCTCTCGCTCAATGAATGTGGTCTTGGGGGTAGAATCTAACTGGATGTTCCAAGAGGTGGGAGGCGCTTGGTCACACTTTCAAGGGGTCACCACTACTCCTTGAAAACTTTTTAATTTGCCTTTTTGAGCCAAGGTTTTGCTAAGTCACTAAATTAACCAGGCCAAGCACGGCACATCGAGGATAGAACCCCAGTCGCTGGGCCTGCCTAAGCAGGTGCTTTAGTCTGCTGAGCTATCTGGCCAGCTCTAAAAAAGCTATTTTAGACTATGACACCGGGTCTTATGATTCTAAATAAAATGTTTTATCTAGTTATTAGTGCTAGGAATTGAACTCAGGGTCTTTCTCATACATGCTAAGCACATACTTTTCCATTCAGCTATATACCTTTAGTTCCTACATAAATTATTTTGAAGAAAAATAAACTTTTATTTTTCTTAAAGGCTTACCTGAAATTTTTTCTTCAAGGCCCGGGTCATTACAGGGGTAAGCCCGGTTCCTGTTTCCATATTTTCTTTATTGATCAGAGGAGTTCCCCCTGGGCTTCTGGAAAGATATTAAAAACATTAGGGGTTGTGTTTTTTGTCTACTTTTCAGATGGATTTGGAAAACATACAATAAGAGACCATATTACCTTTCCACATTGACTTTTCTAAGAAGTTTCCGCAGATCTAGCTGGCTTTTACTTGGAGTACTAATAAATAAAGGCATACAAATTAGAACTTAATGCATTTTATCACTTCTCCCAAAACAAAGTGGTCATTACAATAGGCGACTTTCAAAATATAATTCTGGGGTTTTGTTTGTTTGTTTGTTTGTTTGTTTTTTGAGACAGGGTCTCACTATGTAATTCAGAATGACCTTGAACTCACTTTGTAGCCTGGGCTGGCCTTGAACTTGCA
>NW_004524740.1:5285091-5287013 GCF_000260255.1 Octodon degus
AAAAAAAAAAAAAAAAAAAAGATTAGATGATGATAGTAGAATAAGGTGATACTGTATTACGGTTTAAGTAGATAAAGTGGTGTGGCAGTACACATCTATAATTCCAGCCTCTGGGGGGCTAAAGCGGAGGATTACAAATTGAGCCCAGCCTGGACAACATAGCAATTTAGCAAGACTGTCTCTTAAGAAACAAACAAAAAAAAATTTTAGGGCCAGAGAGATAACTCAGTAGAATAAGCACCTGCCTGGCAAGTGCAGGGTTCTGAGTTCAATCCCTGGTACTGCAAAAAAAAGAAAAAAAAAAGAGAAGAAAAAAAGAAAAGTTTAGCAGAGCACCTTAAAAATATTTAATCTTAAAAAAGAGAAAATTTCAAAAGGGGGAAAAGAGAGAGAGAGAGAGAGAGCTGCCTTTTTTGCCAGGGAGATAGTTCAGTAGAATAAGTGCCTGTCTGGCAAGCACAGCATTCTGAGTTTAATCCTCAGTACCATAAAAAAAAAAAAAAAAAGAAAAAGAAAAAAAAAGAAACAAACAATTTTTATAGGCTGGGGATGTAGCTCAGTGCCAAGTCCCTGGTTTGATGCTCAGTATGGCCAAAAGAAAAAGAATTCCCTACAGGCTTGTATATTGAAAGTCTGATCCCAAGTGCAGCAGTGTTCAGAGGTGGGGTCTTGAGAGGGGACAGGCTCGTGACGACCCCATCAATGTACTTGTCCACTCATGAGTTCCTAACTGCATGAGCTTTTAGGAGGTGGAGCTTAGTTGGAGGAAGTAGGTACCAGGGAGTAGATCTTTGAAAGGTATACCTTTTCCCTGGCTCTTTCATGTCTCTGTCTGTCTGTCTGTCTGTCTGTCTGTCTGTCTGTCTGTCTCCTTCCTGGCTGTCCTGAGGTGAGCAGCATTTCTCTGCTATTCCCTTACATCACAATGTTTATGCTTCCTTTAGGCCTAAAAGAAATGGAGCCAGCAGAGCATGGGCTAAGCCCATAAAATCATAAGACAAAATAGACCCTTTGTCCTTTAAATTGACTTTTTTTTCTTTTTGTATTTTAGGGAAGGGTCTATAGGGTGTTCAGGGTCCTACTACTAGATCAGCCTCGTAATGATTCTCTTATTTACAGCTTCCCAAAGGCTGGGATTACAGACATGTGCCACCATGCCCAGTCTCAGTTGCCATCTCAGCATGCCCAGGGGGCCTGGCCGGCATAGCAGGCCCAGGGATTGAACCCCTGGCTCCTGCGCCTGCTCGCAGGTACTTTAATCCACTGAGCTATTTGGCTGGCCCATTGACTTTCTCAGGTATTTCATTCCAGTGACAGAAAGTTGACTAGCATTTATCATATAGACATTCTAACAATTAATATTTTCTTGTTCTCTACACGGTGCAGGGGCTCAAAACTTGCTTAGCCTCAGGCATGCTGAGCAAGTGCTCGTCCACTGAGCTCTATCCCCAGCCTAAAGTAATAAATACTGCTTTTTTCTCCCTTTGCTTTGTTTAATGAAACAGGGTCTCCCTAAGTTGTCCAGGCTGGCCTTAGCCTCCCGAGTAGCTGGCATTACAGGTGAGTACCACCCCACCCAGCCAAGTAATACTTCACCCCATAACCACATCTGTAAGAATACATCTACGTATGCAGATGATAGGAAGGGTATTTACTGAAGGGTCACAGAAATAAAGAATCATAAACCACCTAAAACAGGATTGTATCTATGAAATTTACACACAGTGGCTACCTATATTAAAGAAGTCAAAATGATTCTTCAAGCTAATTGCTAATAAGATGAAAAGACATATTAAATAGGAAAGGTGGTCAGTGCAGCCACAATAGGATTATACACAAGCACTCTTCCTCTATAGTTACTTGATTCTAGACTTGCTAATTTCGATATTTATTATTTCTGAAATCAAGCTGTTCTAAAAGTT
>NW_004524740.1:5299348-5300527 GCF_000260255.1 Octodon degus
GGTCTTGCCTCTAGCCTCTTTGCAGGGAGTTCTGCTGCAGGGTTCCTCGCTGGGCCTGCACTCTGGGTCGAATGAGGATCCACGGGCCCTGGGTGGTCTCACTCACTCGCCGGGCCTGCACTCTGGGTCTCTGAATTCATATTTTGATATTTTAATATCTAGTATTTCAAAATGGGACTATACTTGCATATATGGCCTTCAAAGAAGTGATTAGTTAAAATGAGCCTGAGAAGCTGGGCATGGTGGTGCGTGCCTGTAATCCCAGCATTTTGGAGGCTGAGGCAGGAGGATCATAGCGAGTTTAAAACCAACCTGGGCTACAAAGTGAGCTCAAGGCCAGCCTGAATTGCATATTGAGACCCTGTCTCATAAAGACAAAAAAAAAAAATTTTTTTTTTTCCTGTCCTTACTACTGAATAGGTATGATATGTCCAGAACACAAAGCTCAGAAGGCTAGAAGAGTACACAGTGTAAAATCCAGTCCCACCTCTCCACTGGGGCAGAGCGTGGGATTTCTTGTGTGCTGGGACAGAATACTATTTCCCTGGTGTCTCCACTTTACTTGGGACTCCTGAGGCTTTAGCACATAGATCACATCTCAGGGCCTCTGGTCACCTGGCTTGTGGCTGGAAACCAGAGTAATGGATCTTTCTTTTTTTTTTTTTTATCTTTCAAAGGAAATGTTTACTGCTCTTTGCCAGGCAGATAGCCCTTTAGGACTCCAGCTTCTGAGAAATTTCCACTCCTTTGACCTGCTGAGACCTAAAGTAGCAAGGGAACACCACTGTTAACAGCAGGCTTCAGAAGAATAGTACATGATCTTTTGTGTTTTCCTATGTTCCATTTATACCTTTGGTTCAATTTCTTTAAATTATCCTAATTTGAGTGTTTTATTTTCCCCTTGGTCATGAACAAATAAGGTTCATTCTGAAGAATGCCCTCCCACTCCCTTCCCTGCTGACTGAATCCAAGGCTTCAAGCATGGAGGCAAGCGCTCTATCAGCTTCATCTCCAGCTGTGTTTTAAAATTTTATTTTGAGGCAAGTCTCAATTATTTGCCCAGGCTCACCTCCAACTTTTTTTTTTTTTTATGTGTGTGTGTGTGTGTGTGTGTGTGTGGCCAGCTCAGCCCACCAGGGGGCAGGGCTGGCTGGCATGTGGTGCTGGGGGATTGAACCG
>NW_004524740.1:5301060-5305827 GCF_000260255.1 Octodon degus
TTATTTGGCTGACGCTGAGATAGGGTTTTACTATGCGGTTCAGGCTGACCTCAAACTCACTAGCCTTGATTCTTCTGCCCCAGCCTCCAAGTGTATGCTACCACGCAGTGCCTGGCTTTTCTTTCTTTTTTGTATTTAGTACAGCTTCTCACTACACGACACAGATCGGACTCGTAGTGATCCTCCTGTTTTCAGCCTCCCAACGGCTGGGATTGCAGGCATGGGCCACCATGCCCAGTCTCAATTGCTATCCCAGTGTGACCCCGGGGTGGGGCCAGCATGGCATGCCGGGGACTGAACCCTGGTGCATGCACCTGCCTAAGCAGGTGCTTGGGTTCGCTGACCTATCTGGCCGGCCTGAAGCCTGGTTTTTAGGTTAATATGTTTGTTAAATGTGGATACATACTTTCTAATTATATCCATAGAGGTTTTATGAGTTTATGCTCTTCTCAACAAAGGAAGAAAACATCTGTTTCTCTAAGCCTTTCGCTTTTTATGTTCGTTTTGCAAATCGGATGAATTCAAAATGTTACTCATTAAAATTTATTGTGCGTTTGTGTTTTGTGTTGGATAGTGGAGATTACTACTTTCCTCTCAATACACGTTTTTGGTTTTCTGTATAGTACTAGGATTTAATTGGTCTCTTTCTTTTGGCTCCTGTGTAGTATTTTATAATAGCAAAAACTGAAAACAGCCTTATATGTCTATTCACAAGAGAAATAGGGAGCAAAGTGTGGTAGGGTCACATGATGGCAGTCACAATTACAGAGGATTAAGCAACATGCACGGATCTCAAAACACTGTTTGGTAAAGAAAGCAAATTGGAGAACAAGTCAATGTATCATTTGCATTGGATACAAAACAAATTGGTCCCTTTCTGCCTGATGTTCTCATTTTCCCTATCGCAATAGTATTTTTTTTTGGGGGGGGGAGTACCAGGAGTCAAACTCAGGACTTTGCACTTACCAGATGGGTGATTGTGCCATTGAGTTATATCCCTGGGTTTGCAGTAGTCTGTCTAAAGTCTCTCTTTACCTAATTGGAGGGTGTTTTTTTTTTGTTTTTGTTTTGAAATAGGGTCTTGGTATATAGTTCAGGCTGGCTTTGAACTCACAAGGAACTTCCTGCTTTAGCCTCCTAAGAGCTGTGATAACAGGGATGTGCAATCATGCTTGGAAAATTATTATTATTATTTTTGGAGGAGCCTGGGATTGAACTCAGGCCCTTGTGCTTGCCAGGGAAGCACTTATTTTACTGAGCCATTTCCCCAGCCCGAAAATTATGAATTTATGTTTTATTTGACAATACCAACCTTCAGTGTTTCCTGGAGCTTGCATAATTCACTTTCCAAAATGCAAACTTGTTGTCTTAGACTATGAAATTCTCGGCGGCAGCTTCGAAGTGGGAAGATGGCATCTTTCAATATTTCTAAACTCTGAAATTCATAATAAACAAGTCTGAATTTTATGAGAAATATGGTAAAGAGGGAGGAAAAAAATAGAACCAGAAAATAATTTGATATATTTCTTACAAAGGCACACAAGATCCCCAAAGTTCATCTTGCCTCAGCCTAGCTTGAGCATTCTGCTCACCTAAGTGCACATAAACAAACCCCTGGTCTGCCAAAAAACCCACACTGCTGCAAACAGGTATGCATACCTGTGTTACACAGCTCTGGCACCAGCTGTATACTGACCACACTCTATTTGTCCAACATTTTATCACTTCTTTGATGTAGGGAAATTTGAAGTTCCAGGATGGTCTGAGCCAGTGTGTACTATGGGGTACATCTGTTGAAGAAATAATTGTTCTGTGGGAAAAACAGAAGCAAACAAAGTGAGTAAAAAAAAAAAAAAATCCTAAAAAATCAGTTCTGTTTATTTGTTTTTGTATTTTATACAAGGTCTACAGGGTCTCACTACACAGATCAGACTCGTAGTGATCCTCCTGTTTTTAGCCTCCCAAGCACTGGGATTACAGTGTGCACCACCACGCCCAGTCTCAGTTGGGGGGGGGGACGACACGGGACAGACACAGCACACTGGGGATTGAACCGTGGTCGCTGCGTTGCCTAAGCAGGTGCTTTAGTCCTCTGAGCTACATGGACAGCTCTGTTGGGTTATTTTGAGACAGGGTCTCATTTGGTGGTTCAGGGTGGCCTTGAATTTACTATGTAGCCCAGGCTGACCTCAACCTGGGGGCAATCCTCCTGCCTAACCCTCCTGAGTCCTAGGATTGCAGGCATATGTCACCATGCCTGGCTTGATTCTATTTATATATATAAATAGAATATCTATCTATATATATCTATATCTATCTATCTATCTATCTATCTATATATATAGAGAGAGAGATTAGGAATTAAATCTAGGAAACTGCATATTAAGTATCATCTCTCCCACTGAGCTACAACCTCAGCCCTAAGAAGCTGGTTTCACAATGTGAAGCGATCAGGGTCTTTCTAAAGCCAAACCCTTCATTAGATTCCCAAATTCATGGATTCGGCTAGGTATGGTGGCACACACCTATAATCTCAGCACCAGGCACTGGGAAGGCTGGGGGAGGAGGATTACTCCCAGTTTGAGACAGCGTCTACTTATATAGTCTAGGCTTGCCTTGAACTCACTATGTAGCCCAGGCTAGGCTCAAAATCTTCACAATCCTCCTGCCTTAACCTCCGAAGGGCTGGGATTACAGATGTGTGCCACCATGCCTGATAAATTACTGCTTTCTGAGGGCCTGATTATTTTAAAAACGTTTTATAAAGAAAGCTATGGAGGGGCCTACCCTTAGCTCAGTTGTTTAAGCGCCTGCAAAGGCAGTCAGGAGCAGGTGCCTGTGGTTTAATCCCCACCTAGACCTGCCATTCAGGCAGCCTGAGCCACCAAAAAAAAGCTATGGAGCTGGGAGTATAGCTCAGGGGTGGGATACATAATGCACAAAGCTCTGGATTCAATGCCCAGCAATAACAATGTAAATAAATAAGATTTAAAAAGAAAGTGCTAAAAAAAAAAAAAAAAAAAAAAAAAAAGAGAGTGCTAATGTATGCAATGTGTTAATTGTTGAAACTGTCCTACCAGTTTGGTTTGAAACTGTCTCATTGCTATTTGTTTGTCAATAAAATCATGGAAAAAATAAAAAAATAAAAAGAGAGTGCTATAACAACAAAGAGCTATGTGATTGTAAAAGCCAACACTCTACCAGTTAGATTCTCTTTCAATAGAACATTTATCTTGTGAGTGCTAGAGAAAAATGACCAAATTTTACCCAAACCTAAGACTTAAATTCTATTCCCATGCCTCTTTCCATCACCTAATTGCCAGACTTACATGTGGGGAACAGGGTCACCAGCAGGGAGAGCAGGAGGGGTGGCCCTGCCTGCCTTAAGGCAAGGGTGGGGACACCCCCAAACTGCTCCCTGTAGCTGGGAACACGTCCCTTCCATGACCTCCAAGAATATGCCGTGAATGGGAGATCTACCAAGAGGAACTCGGCCTTGATTCCTTCCCGAGTTCTCAGTATAAAACAAAAACACCTGGTATTTGTAGCAAGAAAAATTCTGAGTTTAAATTATACTAGCTTCACCTCATGTAACCTCATATGCGACTGTATAAAAACTCTTTGAGAATAAAGAACCTTGCCTTTCACCTGAAGAGCGTCTGGTCCTCTCCCTTCAGCCACCCTCCCTACTCCCGTTGTCGAGCGGGACTCGACACTTACACAGTTGAAGTCACCTGGAAAAGAGACCATAGTTATGGTGCACTTGAGCACAATTTCTTGTGACTCTCACTTCATTTGAATATTTTTTCTCCTTTGGTCCTACCAGGGATTCTTACCTGGGCCTTGCAGCACTCCATCTTCCAGCTACTCCCCTGGTATCCTTGCCCTTTAAAAAAATACTTTGAGGGGTTGGGGAGATGGCTCAGTGGAATAAGCGCTTCCCTGGCAAGCGCAAGGGCCTGAGTTCAATCCCCGGTTCCACAAAAAAAAAATACTTTGAGCTGGGTGTGGCGGTGTATGCCTGTAATTCCAGCAGTGGAGAGGCTGAGGCTGAGTCCAGGAGGATCCTTGAAGTTCAAGGCCATCCTGGGCTACAAAGTGATATATATATATAGGCCCCAGGCCTTACACATGCTATACAAATGTCCTACCACTGAACCTTTCAAAATTTTGTTTTGAGGCAGAGTTTTACAGAGTTGCCCAGGCTGGTTTTAAACTTGTGATCCTCCTGGTTCAGCCTCCTAAGTAACTGGGATTACAGCTGAGTACCTGGCCCAAGGATGAATTTTAGCATATTGCAATATTTAATGGGACACATTTATACTAAAAGTTATTTACTGTTTTGTGAAATTCAAATCTGATTCCATGCTCTAAATTTTATTTGCTAACCCTGGTAACTCTGTATTTCTCAAATTGCTCTAATATTTTCTCTGTTTTACATTATATCTTACCTTTCTGGTGAGGGTGGTGGAGGAGGAGGTGTAACTAGTTTGGATTGGAATGGAGAGGCTTCTTTTTTTTTGACTAATCTTTTGGCTTTAGCTTTTAGCTTTCTTCTTCGTTGTTTGAACTTGGGCATGATTTCTGTGGAAAAAATTTTAAGAATATTTTAATTGAGGGGCTGGTGAGATGGCTCAGTGGTCTAAAGCACCTACTTAGAACAAGCTTAGCCAAAGCACAGGGACTGCAGTTCAATCCCCCAGCACCACATGCCAGCCAGCCCCGCCCCCTGGTGGGCTGAGCTGGCCACACACACACACACACACA
>NW_004524740.1:5305927-5310046 GCF_000260255.1 Octodon degus
TATATATGCTTGTTTATTTTTCTAGTGCTAAGAATCAAGCCTTGAACCTGCCAGGCAGGGGCTGCTGAGCTATCTCCCCAGCCCAATCAATAGCATATCATATGATAGTCAGCAGTGTGAAGTAAAAGCCAGAGTGTATTATATGTCCAGAAAAAAAGGTAAGTGCTTCCCTGCCAAGCGCAAGGGCCTGAATTCAATCTCTGGTTCCTGAAAAAAAAAAAAAAAATTGAAAGATAAGTAGTATGTTAGCTGTGGTCATATTCAATAATAGGATTCTGAGTAACATAGAAGTTGAAAGAGTTGCTCAAAGTTAAATTTTTTTTTAATCATTTATTTATTTGATACAGGGTTTCACTATGCAGCTTAGACTAGTGATCCTCCTGTCTCAGCCACCCCAGTGCTAAGATTACAGGCATGTGCCACTATGCTTGGCTTTGGTGGCCAGCATGGCATGCCCAGGGCTCCAGGGTGGGTATGGCATGTGGTACCAGGGATTGAACCCTGGTCCTTGTGCTTGCCAGGCAGGTGCTTAGACTGCTGAGGTATCTCCCCAGTCCCTCAAAGTTAAATTTTGCCTGAATTATCTAGATAATTTTAGCTGGGAGGCTGAGGCATAGGGATCACCATGCATTTGAGGTCAGCCTGGGCTACATAGTGAGTTCAAGTCTGGCCTGAAATGGACCCCATATCAAAAAGAAAGAAAAAAGAAAGAAAGAAAGAAAGAAAGAAAGAAAGAAAGAAAGAAAGAAAGAAAGAAAGACAGGCAGAGAGTTTTCTATAATTTCTATATATTTAAATTATTCTATAATGAGCATATATGCCTTTTAAAGATAGATATAAGCTAAAACAAAATCATTCTTTTAAGTAGCAGTAATAACACTGTGTAGTTTCTTACATTAAGACATTTGTAACTCGTCTTGATAACACTTCGGAGTTAGGTTTCAGGGTAACACGTTGCAGGTCAGAAAGAGTAACTAGTGGATTCCGTGCTTTCGGTGATGCTACAGGCTTTAATCATAAAGTGAGACATTATTAAAAACATATGTTAAAATATCATTCAAAATTTAAATGTGCTCAAACATTAAATATGACTTTTTAAAAAATGTATTTAGTACAGGGTCTACAGGGTCTCACTACATAGATAGGACTCGTAGTGATTCTCCTGTTTTCAGCCTCCTAAGCGCTGGGATCACAGGTGTGTGCCACCACGCCCAATCTCAATCATGCCCCGGGGGATAGGACCGGCACAGCATGCTGGGGATCAAACTCTAGCCATGCTGAACTCTGCCTAAGCAGGCGCTTTAGTCCACTGAGCTCTCTGGCTGGCTTGAAATATGATTTTTATTCCAAAATTTCAAAGCATGTTTCTACTTCTTCAGACTAATGGTTGGTAGATAAAGTCTGTTGAAATAATTTTGGAGAGATGAATGAACAAGAAAAATGTGGTATTTATACATAATGGAGTACTATACTGTCATAAAAAGATAAATTTGAAGCATTTACAGGTAAATGGATACAACTTCAGAACATATCAAGTGAGTTGAATCAAAGACATACACTTAAGTATCCCTTGGCTTCTCTTCTTCTTCTTTTTTTTTTTTGGTGGAACCAGGGATTGAACTCAGGCCCTTGCACTTGCCAGGGAAGTGCTTATTCCACTGAGCCATCTCCCCAGCCCCTGGCTTCTCTTCTATATGAAATATATATACAAATGAAGAGCAAAATAGAAGAAAAATAAACAGAAAATAGGGAGAAATTAAAACACTTCCCCAAATTACATATTCCATTGTTTAAAAAATGTTTTATGTATATGCTAATTTATTTCATTTATACTACTAGTTTATCTTAGTTCATCAAAAAGAACCTTTTTTCTTATTTTCTGTTTGCTTCCCCCCATATCTGTTTTGTTTTTCTGAGACAGGGTCTCAATGTACAGTTCAGGCTGTCCTTGAGCTCAATTGGTAAGGCCAAGCTGGCCTCAAACTCATGATGATCTGCCTGCCTCAGCCTCCCGAGTACTGGATCACAGGCATGTGCCACCACACCTGGCTTTTTTCTTCTTTTTGGTAAACTATCTTTTTGTCCTATTCCTATGGTGTGAATAACTACTTTGAAGATAATGATACATAGTGTATTAAACTATTGTTATTGTCTTACTAATATCTTAGGAAACTATTATTTCATAAAATAAAAAAAGAAGAAGGGCCGGAGAGATACCTCAGCAGAATAAACACTTGCTTAGGTAAGCGCAGGGGCCAGGGTTCTATCTTTGGCACTGCATGCTGTGCTGGCCCCGCCCCCAGGCATGTTGGGCCAGTAATGGAGTCCAGGCATGATGGCACATGCCTATAATCCCAGCACTAGGAAGGCAGAAAACAGGAGGATCTCTATGAGTCTGAACTGTGTAGTAAGGCCCTGCACACAAAAAAAAGAAAAAGAAAAAAAAAGAAAAAAAGAATGAATGAACTAACGTTGGGATCTGTACATTTCACATTAGGCGATCCAAAACTACTAAAATAAAACATCAAATATTGAATTTGAGTTGACTTCCATACATAAATTATATGCTTATTTTCCACAATGAAGAACTAGGCTAAAAGCAAGAAGACCAGGGCTGGCCAGATAGCTCAGTGGACTAAAGTGCCTGCTTAGGCAGGTGCAGGGACTGGGGTTTGATCCCTGGCGTGCCGTGCTGGCCCAGCCCCTGGGGTGCACTGAGAAGCATGCCTGTAATCCCAGCGCTTGGGAGGCTGAAAACAGGAGGACACTACAAGTCCGATCTGTGTAATGAGACCCTGTAGACCCTGTACTAAACGCATTTAAAAAAAAAAGCAAGAAGATCATGAAGGTGGTCAATGACATTTTACCTTCCTCCTTTCATCAGCACACTGTGTCTTCCTTAATTTCACAGTCAGTAGATCTTTAACTGTTATCTGCATGGGTCCATCTTTTCTTAATGCTTCAACCTTAAAATACATGGAGAAATTAGAATTCTTTTTTGAGACAGAGTCTCCCTATATAGTTCAGTCTTAACATATAGCCCAGGCTAGACTCAAATCAATAAGCAATCCTTCTGCCTCAGCCTCCTGAGTGCTGGGATTCCAGGCATGCTGGGATAATTGGCATGTTCTACCATGCCCAGCCCAGAAATTAGAATTTAAACTGGAACCAGGACATCTGCTGAAGTGCAAATCCAATTCTAACTTTTAAAGATTTAGAGTTAAAAGTTAACTTTTATTTACCCTTAGAGCTGACCAAAATCCACTCAAGCAAGAATAATCCTGTTTTTAGTACCCAGTGATACTGAAAATTATCAAAATGTAAGACTTGATAGTAAGTAGATGGACTAGTTTCCTACAAGAATGCAAGCTCTTTGGGGCTGGGGAGATGGCTCAGTTGAATAAGCGCTTCCCTGGCAAGTGCAAGGGCCTGAGTTCAATCCCCGGTTCTGCCAAAAAAAAAAAAAAGGATAAGAATGCAAATTCTCAGCCAGATACGGTGGTGTGTGTCTATTATCTCAGCACTTTCGAGGCTGAGGCAGAAGCAGCACCCTGTTCAAGGCCAGCCTGGGCTACACAGCAAGACCTTGTCTCAAAACAACTGAAAAAAAAAAAAAGAAAAAGTGGATCTTCCACGGGAGTTAAAGGAGTTGCTCAGATTGATGTGCACTCCTGCGTGAGTGACTTAGAAAGAGGATAACCTGGTTCCCACAGAGCTAGTAAATATAGTCAGAGAGGTGTGCATTACAGCAAATGTAACAAAAGGCTTGGGATGTTTTTGGTTCCAGGAATTGAACTCAGGGCTTCCTGCACGCTGGGCAAATTCTCCACCATGAGCTACTTTTCTAACATGGATACTGCCCCCTTTTCTGCTTCATTTAAATTTTGAGACAGGATTGCACTGACTTGGTTACACAGCCCCAGAACTTGAAATCTTCCTGCCTTAGTCTTCCAAATAGCTGGGATTACAGGCACACATCAAGTTGCCTGGCCTTTTTTTTTTTTTTGTACTGGGGATTGAATTCAGGACCCTGTACTTGCCAGGCAAGTACTTATTCTACTGAGCTATCTCCTCAGCTCTTACCTGGCTTTAATTTAGCTATTTTATTTATTTATTTAT
>NW_004524740.1:5310265-5311554 GCF_000260255.1 Octodon degus
TTTTTTGTCCCAGGAATTGAACTCAAGATTATTGAGCTATCTCTCTGGCCTCCAAAATTCAGGTTTTAAAAGACTCATGCCTATCTTAGTGATTCACAAATATTCTAGTCCCCTTGACAGAAGTAATGGTAACAAATACTGATTCTCCAGCCTAATGATAACAAAACGTCATAAATCCACCCACTCTTTTTGGTCTGGTGTTATTCACTCAGCAATATTTTTTTCTTAATTTGTTTTCCTAGGGATATCTTTCTTTCAGTAATAAGACATGCTGAATAGTCAATAGGAAACATCTACTTTACAGGATTTCTTTCACTTTTGTGTGGTAGCAGGTGCCTGGAGTCTCAGCTACTTGATCAGCTGGGACAGAATTGTTTCAGCCCAATAGTTCAATATCAGCAGGGGAAATTCAGTGAAATCACATCTCCAAACAAACAAATGACATCTCCAATCACATCTCCAAGCCTTTAGCAAGACTGTTAAGAGGCCAGCTGGCCTCTCTCCCCGATTATCCACTTCCCACATCCCACTGTTCCTGACCGTTTCCTACCTGAAGTGCTTTAGAGAGGCCAGGTTTTCTGACCAGTACAGGAGCTGGTGGTGGCAAAAGAGGAGGCGGCGGCGGTGGCGGAGGAGGAGGTGGTGGGGGAGGAAGGTGGCTGCTTGGTGGTGGCAGCGTGGGCGGGAGCATGGCTGGGGAGATTCCAGGGCTGGTTAGGGCACAGACAGACACATTTGCAAGTTTACCACTCGTGTGACACTGTTGCCCACAGCTTGGACAAGACTCTTCCGTGAGGGTCTGGAAGAAGAAGACATTATATTAGGCAAATGAATAATGCGTTCATCTGGTTCTCCTGGGCAACCTGATATGAAAGCTACCACACATTTGAATGCTTCCTGACTGTGTTGCAGGCTTCATAATATTTTCTCATTTAATGATCATAGCTTTCACTGTTTCATTCATTCATTTGTGTAATAGGAGCCTCGCTGTGACTTTGAAGACAATAAACATACATAAATGCTGAAATCCTAACAGCCAGGGATACAGCTCAGCAGCGCTGTGCTTGCCTAGCAAGCACAAGGTCCTGAGTTGGATTCTCGGTTCAAGAAAGCAAAATAGTTCAAACATAACAAGGCCATAGGAAGAGCCATTAAGTGAGCTCTGAGCACAAACAGCTGGAGTCTTGGGGGATGGGAGCTATACCCCGGAAGGCTAAAGCAGGAGGATATACAATTTGAGCCCAGAATAGCCCACTCAGGGAGATGGCTCAGTGGAATAAGCACTTCCC
>NW_004524740.1:5321857-5339681 GCF_000260255.1 Octodon degus
TGTGTGTGTGTGGCCAGCTCAGCCCACCAGGGGGCAGGTCTGGCTGGCATGTGGTGCTGGGGATCGAACCGCGGTCCCTGTGCTTTGCCAAGCTTGTTTCAAGTAGGTGCTTTAGACCACTGAGCCATCTCTCCAGCCCCATCTCTTTTTTTTTTTTCTTGGGGAGGGAGTTGAGACATGGTCCTGCAATTCAGTTCAGGCTGACTTTGAACTAGCTATGTAGCCTATGCTGGCGTTGAACTTGTGTAGATCCTCCTGCCTCAGCCTCCAGAGTGCTGGGATTACAGATGTGCACCACCGCACCCTATTTAAAAGGATGTTTCTTTACCAAGAATATTCACTGAACATCTGAGTTAGCTGTGGGAGAAGGAAACAACATTTAGCTATTTATTTATAGCAGCAGTGAAGTTTATTCAAGAGCAAAAGTGAAGAGTGGGAGAAAAACTGGCTCGGCAAAGCAAACTTGGGCCAAGGAAACAGAAAAGAAAGAATAAGAACAGAGTAAAAGTACAAGATGCATCTGAGAGAAAAATATTCTCCCTAGTAAGGAGGATTTTATTTCCATTTTTACACGAGAATAAAATGAGGGTTAAAGAATTGAGATCATCCACTTAGTGTAATGCAATGCAGGATAAAGTCCAGGTCTGTAAATCTTCAAAGATCATTTTTATTTTACTAGACCACGGTGCAAAGTAGCTAAAACAGGCACTATATAATGAAATCATAATTATCCCAAGCCCAGGGTATAAATGTTTTAAAACATTATCGAGTATAATTATATTTTAATCTATATCTTTTTCTGAAGACAATTCATTCCAAGAGTTTGATCTCAAGCTCCAGAAGGACTTCGCTGCTTTCAGTTGTTGCTTCCTTAGATTGGATTCCAGGGAGGGCACAATCTCCTCCCACTCTGGAGCTGTGGAGGCGACCTCTAGTGGCAAAAGGTGGCAGTGCACATAACGGTTCTCCCAGAAAGGCGGAATCTTGGACATGATTAGGATTCATTTTGTCAGGTCCTGGATTAACAGAATATTTTCATACATTGTTCTTCTTTTTCTTTTTTTTTCAGAACTGGGGATTGAACTCAGGACCTTGTCATACGTTGTTCTTAGAAGTTTAGGAGACACATGTTACCTTTATTATCAAGTGTCCCCTCCTGCTGAAGAAAGACTAGGCAAGGATTATGAAATAGAAATCTGTGTATTATTTGCTTTTTGGTGGTACTGGGGATTGAACTCAGACCTTTCACTCTACACTACATCCCTTGCCTTTTCTAATTTTTTTTCTTTTCTAAAATTTTGAGGTAGGGTAATGCTGTTGCTAAATTTAGCTAAACTCTATGGTGGGTTTGATCTTGCAATCCTCTAGCCTCAGCCTCCCAGTGTTGGGATTATAAGTGCGCACAAATAGTCTTGGCTTTTTTTTTTTAACTCAAAATGAAATACTCCTTTCATTTTAATTTTTCTTCCTGTGGTGTTATGGATTAAACTCAGGGCTTTGAGAATGCTAGGTAAGAGCTATACCACTGAACCACATTTCTACTTCTATATATATATAAAAAAATGTATTTATGAGGACCTCCTAGGAAGTAGTAATCTTCTGGTTGCCTGGGGTGGGGGGTGAAAAAAATAAATCTCACCAGACCCATGAGAATTTTTTCTGGAAACTCCTATCCAAGGCTGAGTCCGCTGTGTCAGGCCTGGCATGAGGAACCCCCCCCCCCCCCCCATGCTTACTCTTGTAAACCATGAGAAGCAATAGTTTGCCCCTGGTAACTGAGAAGTAATGGTAATAAAAAATTAATGTCAAGCTACAGTAGTACTGCAGTCCCCCTCATGCCAGTTGTGTGCCAACCTTCACTTTGCCTGCATAGCCTTAGACTCCAACACTTCATCCAGATTCCTTAAAACTGGGCCCCCCCAAAAAAAATCTATATAAACTCAGTCCCCCCTTTAGATATGTGCTTATATTCACTCCAATGTCGACCTGCCTGAAGACAGAGGAATAAAATCTGATCTTCCCCTCCTCAGGCACCATTAATATACAGTTAGAATTCCCAGGACTGGATTTTTTTTTTTCTTTTCTTTTTAGGACAGGTCTACTTGGGTCCACAGGGTCTTACTATGTAGATTGGACTCGTAGTGATTCTCCTGTTTTCAGCTTCCCAAAGCACTGAGATTACAGGCACATGCCACCACGTCCAGTCTCAATCAGCTGTCTCAGTGAACCCCAGCTTTGCACTCTGCCTAAGCAGGTGCTTTAATCCACTGAGCTATCAGGCTGGCCCTTAAATACCAGTTGGTTTTTTTTTTTTTGTTTGTCTGTTTTTCAGTACCGGGGATTGAACTCAGGACTCTGCACTTGCCAGGTAAGTGGTTATGCTACTGAGCTATCTCCCCAGCCCCTGTTTGTTTGTTTTTTGTGGCCAGCTCAGCCCACCCTGGGGGTGGGGGTGGCACAGCATGTGGTTCCAGGAATCAAACCACAGTCCCTGTGCACTTGCCCAACCTTGCCTAAGAAGGCGCGTTAGACCCCTGAGCGCCGGCCCCAGGATTCCCAGGATTGGAGACTCCCACAGTATCCTTCATTTCCTTGGCTTTTATCTATCTCTTCAGTCTTTTCCTGTTTCCTTTCATTTTCTTCTTGATGTCTGTGGTGGATCGCCAACTGGTGGTTAACTTGTTCCACCTGGTTGAACTGAGCTAGCACGATGCTGGGTGTGGGAGATTCACTTTGCACACTGTTGGCAGCAGCAGAAGAGGCAGAACTAGAGGAGCTGTTAGGGAGCTGTTAGGGAAGCTGTTTGGAGAAGCTGTGAGGGAGCTGTTGGAAGCTGCTGGCTCTCATGGGCTGTTCTGCTGGAGGACCTTGTCATGCTGGCCTTCCTGATGAACTTGGCTGTTCTTGTTGGAGGAGCTCAGGACCTCACTGTAGCTGAGAATGGCTATGATTCATTTTGGGGGAGCTCTGGTCCTCACCTTGAATATTGCTCTCTGGCTCCAGAAGGGAAGATGGTGCACTGATCAGTCTTCTGGAGAAGCTTGTCGCATTGGCTTTCCTGATGGGAACTCAGCTTTCCTCATCAACAGAGGAACTTGGGACCTCACTGTTGCTGAAGATGGCTGAGGTACTTTTCAGGGGAGCTCTGGTTCTTAACTAGAACATCACTACCTGGATCCTCAGCCTGCTAGCACAGATCCTTCATCCCGCTGGCACAGACCTCCTAGCTTCCACGACTGGCCTTTGGGCCTTTCCAGTGCAGATCCATGAGGTGGGACTGCACGAGACATTGTTGGGGCTCTAGGCCTCCAGTTGGACTTGTGGGAGGCATTGTTATGAGCTCTAGGTTTCTAGCGTGACTCATGCAGGATATTAGGATCTAGGCCCTTAGCTGGATTCTTTGTTCTTTAGTGTGTGGACGGATTTGCTACACTCTATACATATGAATTTTTGGGTGATTCATTATAAAATAATCTTATAAAATGTGTCCTGTGTTGTATTGCTCACCTTGCAAAAAGCACAAGCCATGACAATGTCTTTTGTTATTGATCAAATTGGTCCACAGACCAGACCCAGCCACTTGTCCTTTTCTTTTTTCTTGTATTACCAACCCTTAAATTACGAAACAGACTTTCAAAAGGGAGATGAGCTTTCTAATTAAACCTGGTATATTGATTCTGACAAAGATTCTATTTGTGACAGAAGATCACAATTCTGTCAGGCTCCTGACCCCTTAAACATATCTACATACTCCCTCAGTTGTAGCAAAGAATGCTGCTAAATCAGTTTGGCATGAACCACCTCCTAACACCAATATCTTATTGGGTTTCTCATCCTCTACCATCTCCTAGTTGATGTCTGATTACTGTGACCTGTCTCAGGAGTCCTGTTTAGTCTCTGTAGGCAGAATGATAGAACCCCCTTCCCTCTGGTGTTGTCTCTTAGTTATTTTCCATCTGCTATGCTTGTTCTTTGTCTATAAATTTCCAGTTGTCTATGATGTATCTCATTAAAGTGGTCTGTATAACTATTGCAATGGTCCTGAATAAAGTCTGGCTTACTATACTTTATTTATTTTTTTGATGGAACTGGGGATCGAACTCAGGCCCTTGTGCTTGCCAGACAAGCGCTTATTCTACTGAGCCATCTCCCCAACTCCATTGCTTACTATACTTTAAAAAGTGTAATCAAAGAATCTTTTCTTGGGGCTGGGGAGATGGCTCAGTGGAATAAGCGCTTCCCTGGGAAGTGCAAGGGTCTGAGTTCAATCCCTGGTTCTGCCAAAAAAAAAAAAAAAAAGAATATTTTCTTTAGCAATGGTAGGGGTCAGGGGCTGGCAAGATAGCTCAGTGGTCTAAAGTGCCTGCTTAGGCAAGTGCAGGGACCACAGTTCCATCCCTGGTGCCACAAAAAAAAAAAAGCTAGGGGCCAGGTGGGCAGCTCAGTCATAGTTTTCCTAGCACATGCAAGGTGCTGGGGTCTAGCCTTTGTACAAATAAACAACCCCTAAATAATTCCTTATCATGACTCCCAAACCTGTTCACTTTTTAGTTGTAATGGTCTTTTGCAGCATTTGTTCCAGCATTCAGAATTTTTTACTTCAGATCTACCAAGCACTTTCTACAGCGTTACCAGCTTTTCCTTCTATCTGGGGTTTTCTCTTCTGGGTCATCTTACCCTAGTCTTCAAGATTTTGTTTATTTATTAATTTATATTTGGTGGCACTGAGGACTGAACCCAGGGCTGGGTTCACTGAGTTACATCTGCAGCCCTTTAATTTTTATTTTTATTTTATTTTAAGACACGGTCTCAGCTGGGCATGGTGGTGTACACCTGAAATCCCAACACTCAGGAGGCTGAGGCAGGAGGATTACTGTGAGTTTGAGGCCAGCCTGGGCTATAAAGTGAGGTCAACACCAACCTGAACTGCAGAGTGAGATCCTGTCTCAAAAAGAGCAGCAAAACAAACAAATAAACAAAAACAACCCAACAACAACAGACAGGGTCTTACTAAATCACTAAGTTGTCCAGGCTGGACTCCAGCTGATGATCCTTTTTTTTTTTTAATTAAAATTTTTTTTTCATTATGTCTGTAGTACAGAATGATCACATTCACACTCAGTGTTAGTATACAGACATAGCACATCTTTGTTTATTCTACTTCCCTTATCCATCCATCCATCCATCCATCCATCCATCCATCCATCTATCCATCCATCCATTTACCCTTGAGCTTGTTATTCTCTTGCCTTAGCCTTCAAGAACACTGGGATCAGAGGCAAGTGGCACTATGCCCAGATAAGATTTTATTACTTTTGTTTTACAGATATTAGTTGACTAGTTCAAATGCTAGTTGTCGGGATAAAATTCTAAATAAAATCAACAGTTTCTGTCCTTATGGTACTTATATTGGCAGAAATGTCATCTCTTTTGAGTATCTATAGCACTTCATATACTTTGCTGGTTTTTTTTTTTTTTGTATGCATTTTAGGACAGGGCCGACAGGGTCTACAGGGTCTCACTGAGTAGATCGGTCTCATAGTGATCCTCCCGTTGACAGCCTCCCAACCACGTCCAGTCTCAACTGCCATTTCAGGGCGCCCAGGGGGCGGGGCCCGGCATGGCGGGTCCAGGGATCGAATTCCAGGCCCCTGTGTCTGCTGAAGCAGGAGCTTTAATTGCTGTTGTTTTTAAGGTACTGGGGACTGAGACGGAGGTCTTCAACCTGAGCTACCCTTTGAAATTTTTTTGTATTGAGGAAAGTTCTCACTATATCATTAGGCTACTCAGGTTGGGCTCCTACTCATAATCTTTCTGGCTCAGCCTCTAGGAGTGCTAGTATTACAGTTGTGGATCAGATGCATGATCAGATATGAACTTTTATTATAAACTCTATTACATTACGCTGTAGTTTTGGTTTGCATGTTTGCATCCCACTGGACCATGAACTTTTTTTTTTTTTTTTTCTCTTCTCTATAAATAATCAAATTTTAGGGCCAGCCAAATAGCTCAGCAGATCAAAGTGTCTGCTTAGGCAGACTCAGGGGCCCAGAGTTTGATCCCTGGGCCTGCCCTGCCCGCCCTGCCCCCTGGGCAGGCTGAGAGGTTGATTTGAGACTGGCTTGGTGGCGTGAGCCTGTAATCCCAGCACTTGGCAGGCTGTAAACAGCGGGCTCACTATGAGTCTGATCTATGCAGTGAGACCCTATAGACTCTGTCAAAAAAAAAAAAAAAAAATTGAACATTAATACTAATGGGCTGGTGAGATGGCTCAGTGGTCTAAAGCACCTACTTAGAACAAGCTTAGCAAAGCACAGGGACCACGGTTCAATCCCCCAGCACCACATGCCAGCCAGCCCCGCCCCCTGGTGGGTTGAGCTGGCCACACACACACACAAACAAATAAATAAATAAATAAAATTAAAAAAAAAAAAGAACATTAATACTAAAAAAGCAGAAAAAATCAGAGCCATGAGCTTTTTAATGTTAGGATAAAATTTAAGTCATCTTCATGTCATTAGTATCTAGGAGATAACAGGCATTAGGTAATGTTTCATTTAATAAACAAATAGAAGAAATTATTCCAAGTGTTAACTAGCAAATGCTTTCTTTTTATTTATGGAATATACTTTTATACATTTAAATGCTGTGAAATGTTTTTATTGGCAAAGTTTTAGTTTTTCAGGTTAGCATGCATCCTAATATGCTTAAAGAATGGGTCCAAAAGTTTTTGAATAGAAAAACTTTACAAATAGAAGGATGCAATATACAAATAGAAGGATGCAACAACAGAGTAAGACTTACAGTCCTTTGCAGGAGTTGACACTGCTGCTCCTGCTAAAACTCCATTGGACAACATGAAAATTCTATAGTCAAAGCACTTCCAAAGCTGAGTCAGTGAGGAAATGACAGTTGTACTATATTATATGCTACATTTGTGCTTTAGCCAGGTCTTTTTTTACTAGTTCAATCAGTTCATCTTGAACACCATTTTTTTTTTTTTTTGTGGAACCAGAGATTGAACTCAGACCCTTGCCCTTGCCAGGGAAGTGCTTATTCCACTGAGCCATCTCTCCAGCCCCCAATAATGCTGTTTTTGATAGTAACTTAGATTTAGTTTTATGCTTTATGTTGTACAGCATTACATTTTTATTTATTTATTTTATTTTAATTATTTTATTTTATTTTTATTTTATTTTTTGAACTCAGGTCCTTGCGCTTGCCAGGGAAGCGCTTTTTCCACTGAGCCATCTCCCCGGCCCTAGCATTACATTTTTAGACTCTGTCTTGTTTCCCAAAAGAGACTGGTAAAGTCTATCCAGCAATAATATACTGGGCAGATGATTTAAAAAAGCACATTTTTAAAACTGATACTCATTGAACGTGGGACAGCATTAATAGTACGTAACAGAACACGGTAGTGTTCCCAAGTAAAGAAATGTTCCTCACGGGAAGGAACATTTGTTAAAAATGTATATTCAGATTGAGTAAATCTGGGTGGAGCCCGATAATTTGCATTTGCAACAAGCAAAAGAGATTCTAGTTCGAGGACCCATTTTGAGTAGCAGAGATGTAAAGGAATGAGTAAAAGGAAAGCAGATATTTTGTTTTAAAACATATTTTACGGAGTGTTAATCAGAAGTGTAATTCGGATTTTTTTTTTTTTTTTCTTTTTTTGGGAGCTTGACCCCAGCACCTTCTCTATGAGCTATATTTCTTCCCCCTTTTTTTTTTTTTTTTTTTTTTCAGAACCAGGGATTGAACTCAGGCCCTTGCGCTTGCCAGGGAAGCACTTATTCTACTGAGCCATTCCCCGGCCCTAGAAGTGTAATTCGGAAGGAGTGAAGTGGAGCACTTCTTCCCCAGCCCCAAACCTCTCCCTTTTCTGCTCCATCTCTTCCCCTAGCCCAGCCAAAGTCCTCAGCTCCTTAAGCAACAAGAACACAAGCAGCAAAAAGCTCAGTTGCAGAAGATGCGAGCCCATGTAACAAAAAAAGGAATCATCCCTGCACTTACTAGTCTAACAGCTTGGGGATTAGACGCAGTCCGGACGGCAGCCTCTTCATGCCCTAAAGAAAGATTCAAAATTAAATTTTCGTCATAGAAGGACCAATAGTAGTTGTGCTCTCTCTACGATTCGCTTTGGTGGGACCGTAGGAGCCCAGCCTCGCTTATGATTGGCTGAAGGCGCACCACCCTCCGGCCAATCAGAGCTGAGGCGCTTCTGGTATGAATAAGAGGAAGGCGGGAGAGAAGGGGTAGGAGAGCCGGGGAGAAAAGAAGGTGTGTCACGTCCCTTATGTTATGGGTGGAAGCTTTTGTGTAATTGGTTGTTTCTTCTTCTAATTGTTCCAATAGCAAGCTCGTCTCTGCGGAGCCCTATGAAATTGAAAGTAGAGAACAGAGGGAAACCAATAGAAAAAAATATATATACATCAGCCAATCGCCCTGCGGCGTTTTGTGCCTTTGTCCAACAGGAAATTGTGTTTCATGCGGAGGGGCGTTGCCAAGTTGCCAATGGGCGGGCGCAGATGAAATAGAAGAGCCAATGAGTGTAAGATGTTGAATGACAGCTGTCCAATAGAGATCCTCAGTGCTAGTAAGGTTTGCAGCTTAAGCAACGCCGGGGTCTGAGGAATGTCAACTATTCAACATGGAGGCGGAGGTCGATAAGCTAGAACTGATGGTGAGTACAAAGTGAAGGAGACCTACTGGATAATTCATTTTCCCTCTATGGCCTCGAAGCTAGGACGCAGGTTGGAGTCACCGGAAACTCTGGGTGGCGGAGGCTGGACCAGAATCAAATTCCCTCCTCCTGCACCAAAGCGAGCCGCCACCGTCTTGGTCTCTTAACCGCCTCGGGGGAAGGGGTTACATCCGGGAAACTCGTGAGGGAAATGGCGGGAGATGCTGAGGGTGTGGGGGCCTCAGGAATCTTTTGCCTCCCCCTTTGCTCCGGGCAAGTCGCTACGCCTGGTGCAAACAGCACTATACGCATCCACCAAAGGGGGAACCTGCTTTGTGCCCTAAGAAGGGGACCAGTCCCTAAGCGCCCTAAGAAGGGGAGAGATCTTTCCTACTCCTAGAAAGGGGCTTGGAGGGTGGGGTAGAGGAATAAAGGGGGGCGGGAAGCAATCTCTTTCGGGCTGAGCCGGTCTTGCTCTCAGAGGCGGGCTGAGAAAGTGTGAGAAAGGATGCTGGACTTGCGAGTGTAACTTCCTAGCGTCCCAGGAAGTCCTCACACCCGTTTGTGCTTGGGCCAGAGGCAGCAAGCCTTGGTGCGGGGAGGAGGCAGCGGGAGGGATCGCAACCCCGAGCGCGGGCGGGATCGGGACCGGCGAGCACCTTGCTCCGGAGTCGCCCGCTCTCCTTCTTCCCTGAATGAAGAGCGCATGGGAAGAACTGCAAAGGCGCCCCGGTTGCTGCTGTTTGGCCGGCGCACGAGCGCCGAGCAGAGGCGTCGCCCTCGTTTTCAGGGTTTTCCATTTTCTTTCCCTTATCTCCCCGGAGTACCAGCTCGATAGCCCGCGCTTTTTTCTTAGTTCTCTAGTTCGGTCTTCAATCTTCTCGAGTGTTGTTTCTCCAGTTTGAGCTGGCTCCCTTAAAAATGGACGGCTTGGAGAAAGTATTTGATTAAGCTCCTGTCGTTTATTTCTGTTAGAGGAACTCACAAGATTAAATTTTGCCAAGTGGGAAACTTCTTTCTTTATCCACAATCACGGCTTCTCCACCTCCCTTCCCGACTTGGGTTAGTTACTACGGTATCGGTGCCTAAGCTGCTCCCTCCAAAGCGATCTTGGGTCCCTCACGCCTGGAAAGCATTGTGGGGATCTTGGGAGATACCGACTACTGCCCTACCCGCCCCCCCATTCTCACTCCAGATATCTGAGATCTTGATTTATCTCATTTCCCTTTAATGTATTAATGAATTGAAGTGCTTCTCGTATACAGATGACTTGAAGGCTTTCAATTACTTTTAAAATTTTGCGTTTAAAATGTGTGTGTGTGTGTGTGTGTGTGTGTGTGTCTGTCTGTCTGTCTGTCTGTCTGTGTGTAAGGGGTGGGAATGGGGAAAGGGGGGCAGGATGGAGGGAGCAATAAGACGCAAGAATTTTATGTAGCTTTTCAAGCCTCCAAAAAATAAATATTTAGTTCAGGTTCTTGGGTTTTAAAGCTATTCTTCTATTTAAATGCAAAATATGTTATTTTAGTTTGATTCTATCAACTGGTGTAGCTGTTGTATCTTGCCCCCCTATTTTGAACTCCTCCCTTAAGATACAGATATTTTTGCTTAATTATTAATGGTAAATGATGCTAATTCTGCTTTTAACAGTTTTCTTTCTTTCTTGAGTTTGGTGTTTTAATTTTCAGGTTCTTTGTAGCGTTTGCAATAGGGTTAATGTTCTTATAAGACTTTAGGTTGCACTAATTCTATTTTAAGGGAAAAACAAGTAATTGGAAAAAGGCAGGTTTTAGAAGCTTATGAGGCAGTGAAACTTTCAAACATTTCAATAGTATTTAAATTGGGAAAGTTAAGATTTTTTTGAGGAGAGGAAAAAAATGAAGCAGGTTTTTTCTTAAATTTCTTTCAAGTAAATTACTGGTAACATCCCCTGCCCTTTTCAAGTTACTGTTTTCATAATTTGAGTTTAAAACTCTATACTTTACAAATGTACCTTTTAATCATGTTTTTTTGTATTACTGCTTTGTATTGACTGGATAGTAAAAGATAGTACATCTCATCTGCAAATTTTCTATGTTCATTAATTTTTTTTTTAATCTGTGAACCAGTATAGTTTATAGGATTCCAAAAGCAAATGATTTCTTGTGCAATGTTCAGGTTTTTGGTTTTGTATTACTTAAATAAAGGATTTGCCATGGAACTAGTGTTGAATAGTAGGTGAAAAGAGAATGCATTACTATTTAACTTTGAAAATGACTAGTGATCCTAATTTTCTAAATAGCCTTATCCTCTTTTATTTTTTAATATTTTTCTTATTCATATTAGCTTCCAAGTCAGAAAGTTAAACATTTGCTTTTATTTGACTTGCAAACCTGATACTTGGTTTAACAGAGTTAAATATCCTAATATTTGAGTTATAGGGCCCAGGAGTTGAGGCCAAGACTCAAGTTCCAACTGTTCTGAATTTGAGTCCATTTCTTGGTAGGCTTAATCCAGCCGAGTAGCCGAACTGGACCATTTAAAAGAAGATTGGTGAAAATAATGGAAATGTACTTCAGCCTCAATCAATATTACTAATAGAGGAATGACCTCATTGTGGAGTAATCTTTGTCCTCTTTTTCCCTACACTCACTGAGTGGCATTTGTCTAGGGGCCTGTTTTTGTCCACTGATTGTATATAAAAGGTAGTATAATGTGATACTGTGACACTATTTCTAGGTTTAATCTGACTTTTTTTTTTTTTTTTGCGGAACCAGGGATTGAACTCAGATCCTTGCATTTGCCAGTCAAGCGCTTATCCTACTGAGCCATCTCCCTGGCCCTAATCTGACTTTTAAGGAAATTCTTTGTTAAGGAAACTTATTTAAGTCTCAGACATCCTATTGTTATTTTTCTCTTGTTATTTCTACATCAAAAAGGAATCAACATGTCTTCTATATTTGAGAGAATGTGAAGGTTAACTGAAATATTAAAAACCTCTTCTATAATGTTCAGTAAAGTTAGTTTGATAATGTCCAGTTTAGCACCAGTTGATTCCCTAAGTGTCCTCTTCCTTATAATAGACCTCTTCTGTAAACTTTTGAGATAAAAAGCTGTAAGATGTAAGTGTTTTTTGTGTTTTTCAAAGTGTAGTTCAGGATCTGCAGTAATTAATTTGGTATGTAGACATTTGAAAAATTTATTTTACTTTTCGTTTTCTTTGACATATTTATTGAAAGGGCTTATTTTATATGGCTGGTAATGGAAAATGAGCTAACCAAAAACCCATCTCAATGGAAAATGGAAACATTTAACGCAGCTTTTAGTAGTAATTGTAACTGGTTTTGTTAATACTAATCCAAAGGTATTAATAATACCTGTCTTAATTACTACTAAGTTTTAGAACATATTTACAAAATTCTCCTACATCTCTGTATGTTTCTTTTTGAATGTTATGTATAGGTTAGTCTAAAAAAAATTATCACTTTGATATTTTAAGTCTCATCCTTTTTTATTTTTAAAAGAAAAATAAGCATTGATATAAATGTTTTTTAGGTTTTTGGATGTCTTCTGACCAAAATGGCAAACCAACATTAAATTCTTTTTACACTGAAGCTTCAAGTGATGCAAGATACTTTTGTGTTCCTTCCCTACTTATTACTGCTAACGAATGCTCTGACTTTATTGCACTACTGTACTTTACAGCTAGCAGTGCAATAGTATTGTCAAAGCATCTGAAAGCAGGGTACACGTCAGAAGTTTTTATTCTTGCTTTACATCTTTCTTCAGTATTTTGAATAACACAACCCTTGTTGCTAAAAACTATAATTTTGTTACAGTATATCTTTTAGAAAATCGTAATTGAAAAATTTAAAACTATTCAAAGCTCACTACTGCATTGTGAAACAATTACATTTTCTATTTAAAGTTATTATGCCTTGTGTAAATGGGTAATACTTTGCAATTTGCTTCTTTTAAAATAATTTTTTTGGTAGTTTTTTTTTTTCTGTGACACATTTAGATTATTTCTGACAAATCTTAGGTTTTCTTTAACTTAGCTTTATGACAAATTAGTAATTGATGAAGATAATCTGTGCTGTATATGACCTCTGGTGACTTGCCCCGTCTTAATTAGGGTTAATTTTGGTATTATGTAGGAAATGCTTCAGTTTAAAACTCAAAGATGATTTATTTAGTAGTGAGACTCTGAACACCTGTAGACCCTTCCCTAAAAATAACAAAGACAAAATGATTGATTTAAAATTCATTTTGTAGTTATGTCTTAAAAACTGTGAATTCACCACTATTTTTAATAATGAATTTTATTGATATAATATAAATACAATAAGACCGACCAATTTAAAGTATATAATTTGCTAGGCTTTGGTAAATATATATGATAGTGTAATCATCACCACAGGCAGGATATATAGAATATTTCTGTCACCTGAGTTTTTGTAGCTGGATATGGTGGCTCATGCCTGAAATCCCAACTCTCTGAGGGGCTCAGCCAGGAGGATAAAAACTCCAAACCCAGCCTGGATAACTCAGTAACTTAGCAAGACCCTGTCTTAAAAATTTTTTAAAAGGCCTGAGTTTGATTCCCAGTGAGGGGTGGGCGCTATTGTGCTTTGTTCCTATAATCCTAGTTCTAAAGGAGGCTGAGGTAGAAAGATTACAAGTTTGAGTCCCACAAGGCAATCTTGTCTCAAAATAGTGCAAAAAATGACTGAAGATGTGGCTTAGTGGTAGAATACCTCTAGGCTTAGGCCTCAATTCCACAAATAAATAGAAAATAAGGGGCCGGGGAGATGGCTCAGTGGAATAAGCGCTTGCATGGCAAGTGCAGAGGCCTGAGTTTAATCCCTGGTTCCGCAAAAAAAAAAAAAGAAAAGAAAAGGAGGAACTTTTTTGGGGGGTCTACTTTTGTAGTTGTCCTCTTCTCAAATTTCCCAGCATCCATCTAGGTCCCTAGAATTTCAAATAAGTGGGAAAATGGTATGTTGCCTTTTGTATTTAGCTTCTTGCATTTATGAAAATGCTTTTGTTATTCATCCATATTGTATCTATTTAGTATTGGACAGTTTGTTTTTTTTCCGACTATAGTTCAGGCTGGCCTTGAATTCATGTTGTTCTTCCTGCCTCAGCCTCCTGCATGGTGGGGTTAGAAGTGTGTGCCACCGTTCCCAGCAGTGGTTGGACAGTTTTTATTGCTAAGTAATAGTCTGTTGTATAGAATGACAAATTCATCCATTCACTAAACTATAGACTTTTGTTCATTTCCAGGCTTTGCCTTTTATGAATAAAATTATGAGCATTGGAGTATTTTATTTCTTTTGGGTAAATAGATTGCTAACATGATAAATGTATGCTTGCTCTTATAAGAAACTGCTAAAATCTTTGCTAGAGTTCTTAAATGGCTAATAATACTGAACCTCTTTTCATGTATTTATTTGCAGTTGACATCTGTAGTGATATCTCTGAAAAAAATTTTTTTTGCCTATTTTCAAATTGAGTTATTTTTTAACTATTGTATCATGAGAATCCTTTAGTTTTCCATCAGTTTTTTTGCTTTCCCCTTTAGCACTCTCATTTACATCCCTATACTGGAGATTGAGCGCAGGAAGTGCTGCGCTACAACCTGTCACAGACAGTTTATCTTGAGTTCACAATGTAACCCAGGCTGGCCTTGAATTTAGGGTGATGGGGTTACAGGTGTATGCCACCATACCTGGCTGTCATTTAAAATTTTGATGAAGTCCAGTTTATATATTTTATTTATTTTTTTTAAAGTAGTGTTTGAGAGTTCTTATTTTTCCATATCCACACCAACACTTGTTGCTGTCCCTTTTTGGTGGGTGGGGGTATTGGTTTCTAGAAACAAGGTCTCACTATGTAGTCTAGGCTGTCCTTGAACTTACTCTGTAGCCGGGGCTGCCTCAGACCCATGGTGATCTTCCAGCCTCAGCCACCCAAGTGCTGGGATTACAGGCATACGTCATCATGGCCAGCACTATCCCTTTTCTTATTATTTGTATTTTTGAGAGAGGGTCTCATGAAGCAGGCTTAGTTGGCCTTGAACTCATGGTGATCATCTTGCCTCAGCCTCCCAACTGTACTTGGCTTGTTGTTATCCTTTTTATCATAGCTATTCTGTAAGAGCTTAAGTATATCTGTGGAGTTTTTTCTTATAATTTAGATATGCATAGTGATAACGTTCATCGTAGGGAATTGGTGCCTGTGCATGGTATGTTTCGCTTCTTTTTTTCCATTCCATTCCCCTCCCCTCCCCTCCCTTCAGCCTCTCTCCCCCTCTTTATTTACAAGAACTTTGTTTGCATTTTTTCCTTCTATTTTTTTTTTCTTGACCCTTGTTTCCTCCCTTCATCTTGTTCACCTTCTCATTTGAACATTTTCTCCCCATTTCCCAGTATCTGTTATAGATTTTGGCCCTTATTTACACTTTTGGTTTCTCACACCGGAGAGGCCATACAGTATTTATACATTTGTCTGATTTATTTCACTGAAGAATATGCTTTCAACATGCATCTATTCACCTATAAATGTCTCAAGTGTATCCTTTCTTATTTTTTTGGTGGCATCAGGGAATTGAACTCAGGCCCTTGTGCTTGCCAGGCAAGCACTTATTCTACTGAGCTATCTCCTTGGCCCCAAGTTTATCCTTCATTATGTGTGAGTAGTACATTTTATTAATAAACATTTTTATCCATTCATTGGTTGACAAACATTTGAGCTGTTTCCAAGATTTAGCTATTGCAAACTACAATTTATTCTGTTATGTGCTTTTTATGTTCTAATAAATATATTTTCAATCTAAGGTCACAAATATTTTCTTCCTAAAGATTTATTATTATTTTTTCCTTTATTTTAGGGAAGGGTTGATAGGGTGTTCAGGGTCTCACTGCTAGATGGGACTCCTAGTGATTCTCCTGTTTACAGCCTCCCAAGTGCGGGGATTACAGGCGTGCGCCACCACGCCCAGGCTCAATGGCTGTCTCAGCGCACCCTGGGGGTGGGGCCAGCAAGATAGGCCTGGGATCAAAGCCTGACCCCTGTGCTTGCTTGTAGGCGCTTTAATCCACAGAGCTATTTGGCCAGCCCTTTCTGAAGATTTATAGTTTTTGGTTTTTACATTTCAATCTCTGTACAAGTTAATATTTACATATGGTATAAAGTGTGGAGGGTCTTTCTTTTTCCTTCTCTTCCTCCCTTTCTTTCAATATCACATTGTTCCAGTACCATTTATTTAGAAAAATTTCATGTCTTTTTTAAATTACTATTGAACACACCAGTTGAAAATGTATATGTGGATTGGCCTATTTTTGAACTGTTTTGTTCCATTATGTTTTTTTTTTTGTGGTGTTCCATTATGTTGTACCCCAATGTCATAATGATTGTATCTTCATAGTAAGTTTTGAAATCACCTAGTGTAACATCTTAGTCTTTGTTCTTCTTCTTCTTCTTCTTTTTTTTTTTTTTTTTTTTTTTTTTTACTTTTTTTTGGTGGAACCGGGGACTGAACTCAAGCCCTTACACTTGCCAGGGAAGCACTTATTCCACTGAGCCAGTATTAAGTGCTTTTGTTTTAGGTACTGGAGAATGAACTCAGGATCTTGTGCTTGCCAGGCAGGCACTTATGCCGCCGAGGATAAGTGCTTGCCAGGCAGGCACTTATGCCCCTCTTTTTTGAGGGGTGGTGGAGGTCAGGGTCACACTATGCAGTACAGGCTGGCTTTGAACACTCAGTGATCCTCTTGCCTCAGCCTACTGAGTTTGCTAGGATTACAGGCATGAGGCCTGTGCTTCCTTGCCCAGGTCAGTCTTTGCTCTTTTTTTCTAAAAGTGTCTTAGTCGTTTTGTATTTTCAGGTAAGTTTTTTGAGTCAGTTTCTATTTAAAACAAGTGAACAGCCTGCTGGGATTTTGGATCTAAAAAAAACCAATATGAAATGAGTTGATATTGTATAATATTGAAACTCAGGATGTGTGAAAGTTATATATCTCCATTTGTTAAATCTCTTAAAATTTCTATCAAAAGTGTTTTGCATTTTTCAGAATATAAGTCTTTTTTTTACCCCTATATACTAGGAATTGGACTCAGGCAAACACTTTATCACTGAGCTACATTCTGCAAGGTCTTGTTGTAGAAACTGTAGCAGACCAGATGGAAAAACACTCTCAACCAAGGAGTTAGAAAGGCAACTTTATTAATGCAAGTGGGCTGATGGGAACCAGGTCCAAAGCACTGGCCCTGGCTTGAAGTAAAATAGCAATTTATATACATTTTGTAAGCAGGAAGCACAGAGTTGATAACAAGTTAGCCTACAATGTATTACTTATATTTGGTCACGCATTATTAGGCAGATGTGTATGGGGCGGTTTTAATTGGAGGGAGCCATTTATCATGAAGCAGGAAGGTCTGGGGGAAGTCAGGGCCCAGGAAAGTGGGCGAGATTTAGTGTGACCTTGACAGCTTGTCTGCCATGGGTGCATAGTGCTTGGAACAGAGTATGGGTGTAGCATTCTGCAGCTGGTCAATAAAGCCGAGGCACATTATCTCTGATTGCAGCTGGAAAGGCTGGCTGAGTCTGATAGCCCAATTACGAAACTATAGTTTTAAAATTCTTCACTATAGTCTTACTAATCGTCCAGTCAGACCTCAAACAAGTAGCTGGGCTTACAAGTATGTGAGGCCATGCTGGTTTAAACTGTACATCTTCAATTTCAGAGACTGAAGATCTACCCTAATTTCCTTTAGGGTGGGAAAGGCTATCTATTGTGAGTTAGTTTGAAATCAAGTGGGAACCATATGTGGTTGTAAACATTTCACTTGCACACTTAAGATTGTGTATTCCAAAGCTGCTTGGGCTACATAGTAAGTTCAAGGCTAGCCTAGACTATGTAGCAAGACAGTGTTTCAGGGATTGGGGAGATAGCTCAGTGGCCTAAGTGCTTGCCTGGCGTCCATAAGGATCCAGGTTCTATCCCCCGTACAGCATGCCATCCTGGCCACTAAAACTGGATGTGATGCACATCCTATAATCCTATTGCTGGGGAGGCTGAGACAGAAGGATCACTATGAGACCAAGCTACATATCAAGACCCTGTACCAAATAAATAAATAAATAAATAAATAAATAAA
>NW_004524740.1:5339781-5343810 GCF_000260255.1 Octodon degus
CACACACACACACACACACACACACACACAAAGAGGGAGAGACAGAGAGCAAGAACACTTGTCTAGCATGTCTGGTAGACAAGCACTGACCCCCCCCCGAAAGAAAAATGTTATATTTTCTAACTTATCTCAATATATGATATTTTAAGTTTGAATACATTAATCCTTAATTTTTTGTTTTTTGGCGGAACCAGGGATTGAACTAAGACCCTTGCGCTTGCCAGGGAAGTACTTATTCCACTGAGCCATCTCCCTGTCCCCCATAATCCTTAATTTAAAATATTTTATAAACAAATGATCTCAGCTGATTTTGCTAAAATTGTCCTAAGATTTTAGTGACTATAAATATTTTAGAAAAAGTTATTTTTGTTAGCTTTTATGAACCCCTTGTTGGGGTAAACTGAGACATAGTTTTGTTTTGTTTTTTTTAATTTTTTAATTTTTTTATTATTATTATTTTTTTTAAACTGAGACATAGTTGAGACCACTGAAACAGGCAGAGTTTAAGCAAAGTGCAAAGACTTTATTGCAGACTGGGTATGGCTAGGCAAAGGACAAGAAGACCGTTGGTCCTGAGCCAGGGGTGGGAGTATGTTTTATAGGGGAGTTTAGGTAGTGGAAGGGTGCATTACTGAGGGGGTTGTAACATTTTGGGTCTCTTACTAGGGGGTCTAGTGGTAGCTGATAGACAGGGCAGTGTTAGGGTGCAGGGTAACTGGCAGGCACAGCATGTCTTGGGTTTTTCAAGGAATCAGTTCTCTGTAAATTGAGCTGTGTAGGGCAGCTGCTGGCTGGATGAGCTACGTGAGGAAGCTGCTGGCTTCCTGTTGAATGCAGTGCTACTGAAGGTAAGAGTAAGAGATCTGCTTAGGTAGTTTTTCTCTCCTACCTGGGAGGGAGTCTAGTTTGGATACCTGATACTCCTCTTTCCTTTTGATTTGCCTAATAAGTGCTACTAAATCTGCCTAATATTAGGCACTAAAGACAGTAAGACACTTATCTGGAAGACAGAAATATATTAATGTATCTGTGATTAAACACATAGGTAAGTACAGATGCTATGATGGTAAAAGTAAATGCCAGGAGGACCGGGGATATAGCTCATTGGCACATTTCCTGCCTGGCAAGCATGAAGTTGTGAGTTTGATTCCTGCCAAAAAAAAAAAAAAAGAAGGAAAAGAAAAGTAAATACTAGGTGTTTGGAGGGCACATTGGAAGGAGACACATAACCAGGGGAAGATTTCTTTTGAGAAAGGTGAGATATAATCTGTGAGTTGAAGGATGAGTAGAGTTTAGAGATTACTCAAGTGAGAGAGAGGGAAAGTGTTTCAGGTGTAAAAAATAGTATGCCTGAAAATGCAGAGATGAGAGATTTATAATTAGGAGAAATTCCAAGTGTCCCAGACTGTCAAGAGGGAGAGTTGAGAAGAACTTGTGAGATCAATATTCTAGCTTTTAAGTTGGAAGCCTCTCCATATTTTGTCTTTATTATACTCCTAAAGATTTTTCTAATTTGTTAAATTGTGTTAAAGTGCACACAAAATTTCCCATCTTGGCTTTTTTTAAAGTGTACGTTGTAGTGGTATTAAACCCCTGCTTATACTTCTCCAGCCTTTTAATTTATTCTTTTGAGATAGGGTCTTGCTAAATTGCTTAGGCAGGACTTGAACTTGTGATCCTCCTGCTGCAGCTTCCAAGAGTGCTGGCTTCATAGGCGTATGCCATCATGCCTGGCTTGCTGACTTCTTGCTGGGCAGAGTACATTTCTCCTCTTGATATGCTTTGGCTAAAGGCACATGGATAGGACTGTGCCAGCAGGGAATATAGGTCTTTAAATGTTTCTGCTCGTTCTTGTGTATCTGGGATCTCCATGAGGACGTTGTTGCCTGGTTCAAGGAAGATGAAAAACACCTGAAACAAAGGCTGTACCAGGCAGGCAGCCCCCAGAACTGCAGTGACAAACAGCCATCAAACTCAGCTCAGTCCAGAGTGCAGGCTCACAAGAATACATGATGCTTTTTAAACCACTTGGCATTGGGGCTGGTGAGATGGCTCAGTGGTCTAGGGCACCTACTTGGAACAAACTTAGCGAAGCCCAGGGACCACGGTTCAATCCCCCAGCACCACATGCCAGCCAGCCCCGCCCCCTGGTGGGCTGAGCTGGCCACACACACACAATAAATAAATAAAATTAAAAAAAAACAAACAAACCACTTGGCATTATGTGATAAGATTTAGAAATTCCTCAAATTAAGGTTGCTAGACTTAGTATGTACCTAAAAAATACAGGATTCAAGCCAGGTGTGGTGGCGCACACCTATTGTCTCATTGGTTATGAGGCTGAGGTAGGAGGCTAACAACCAGTGCAAAACCAGCCTGAACTGCATAGCAAGATCCTCCTAGGTATTTTCTGCTCAGAATTTTAATTTTCACCTTATTACCCAAGCCCGAATTCTTTCCATTTTGTTTCCTGTACAAATTCAGGTAAGCTCTGAAAGGGAGGAGATAGTTTCTGTCAAAGGTGCACTTTATGTGCCTAGCATTGTGCTTTTTTAGTACTGGGGTTTCAAAAGCAATCAAACTTTTTTTGAATGACAGAGAAACAGGATATTCTTGGGCTTACTGTACCTTATACTTTCCCTTCTCCATCTTTAGGAGTATACAGGTTCAACTTATTCTTAGAGGAACTTCTCCCTAGGAGAATGTGTACACATACATAAAATGACCAGATATTTGCAGGGATTTGTACATAGCCCTATGTGGTAAAGGTTTGGTTCACCCTCTGGATGCATTTGGGAGGTTGTGGGACCTTAAAGTTGGGGCTGAGCTGGAGGAAGTTAGGTCCTTGGGAAATGCCCTTGAAGGGAAAATTTAGATCCTGGTGCCTTCCTGTCTTTACTTTTGCTTTTATGGGGTAAAACCATGAACTGAAAATAGATCTTTCTTTCTTTCTTTTTTTTTTTTTTTTTGGTGGTACCGGGGATTGAACTCAGGACCCTTTGCTTGCCAGGCAAGCACTTATTCTACTGAGCTATCTCCCCGGCCCGAAAATAGATCTTTCTTATAATTATTTTGGGTACTTTGTCAGTGTCAGACAACTGACCAACAACCACCACCCCTCTCATAAGCTTAACATCTGCTGGCTGGGCTGCAGCTCTGTAAAAAATCATTTGCCTAACATGTATGAAGCCCTGGGTTCAATTTGTGGTAACACACGCACACACACACACACACACAAAATCTGTTATATAGATATTAAAGTGATTTGAAATTAAGTGATTAAGCATCATAAGTCTTATATTTTTTTTCATTATCGGTATAAGCAAGAACATTTGCTGCCAAACATACACATAAGACTACTAATTTACCTATAATCTCAGAACTGTGGATCCAAAGCAGGAGGGTCCAAGTTTAAGCTTAGCCTGGTCAATTTAGTGACATTGTCTCAAAAATAAAAAAGACTACACTCTATTCGACCATAGCTCAAAAACCGTGGAGTTTTAAAAATGCAATTTGACAATTTGATTACAATTTTTCCTAGATGGAGACTTTGAGGGTAAAGATTTACAAAGAAATAGAAAATCTTCAGGTCTTACTTGGTCATGGTAATTAATCACCCACCTGTTTGGTGACACAATCAATGGTGCACTAACTAACTAAGCTCTTGCAAGCAGAGAAATACTACTGGGAATAAACACTAATTCCAGTGAGGGGAAAGGAAGACAGAAGAAAACTCATTAAATTTGACATTTTGAAAAACTTTTTGTCCCACAAAAATGGGCTTGGTAACTTACAAATAAAGAAACAGAAAAAAAAAACTTTATGTTATCTGAATTCTTCTTTAATAATCTTCATTTCAAAATTCTCCAGGTGTACATTCAAAACTTCTGAAATCTGCATTTTTTAAAAACTATCACACATACTTATCTTTTATTCCATTATATTACTTCACAGATTTTATTAAAATATATACTTTATCTCCTTTCTAATGAGACTTAATATTTTTGTCTTAAGGCTTGCAGTCTATTG
>NW_004524740.1:5344890-5349679 GCF_000260255.1 Octodon degus
TTTATTATAGTAAAAGACACATTGTTATTTATCCCTTTCAACATACTCAAAATAGTCCCTTTTGAATACACTTATCCTATCATCCTTGGCAATGTTTTTTTTTTTTTTTTTGAGGAACTGGGGATTGAACTCAGACCCTTGTGCTTGCCAGGGAAGTGCTTATTCTACTGAGCCATCTCCCCAGCCCCCAGGCAATGTGTTGTTTATTGTAATAAATTTCTAAAAATGTAGCCAGGTGTGGTGCATGCCTGTAATCTCAGCACTTGGGAGGCTGATGCAGAAGTCACTGAGTTTGAGGCCAGCCTGTGTTGGTTATAAAATGAGTTCAAAGTCAACCTGTAACCACTAGGAAGAATGTATGCAATGTTGATTATTGAAACTGTCCTACCAATTTGGTTTGAAACTGTCTCATGGCTATTTGTTTCTCAATAAAATTATGGAAAAAAAAAAAGTCAACCTGAACTGCATAGTGAAATCTTGTCTCACAAAGATTTTTTCTTTTTAAAGGGGGGGGGGGTGTTTTTTCTTTTTTCTTTCTTTTTTGTTTGTTTAAGGTAGGGTCTCACTATGTAGCTCAGGCTGGCCTCAAACTTATGGCGTTCCTCCTGTCTCAGTCTCCTAAGTGCTGGTGTGCACCACCATGCCTGGCAGTTTTTTTAGTCTCTTATTCAGTCTTGGCTTGAAATTCACTTTGGCTGCAAGTAGAATAGCTCCCCCTCTTTTTTTCCTGGTTTCTGTCACATGGAATATTATTTTCTATCCTTTGACTTTACTCTATGAATTTCTATTTGAATTAAATATGTTTCTTGTATGCAGCAAATTATTGGATCTTGCTTCTTGATCCCCTCTGCCAGTCTTTCTTTTGATTGATGAATTGAGATTGTTAACACTGATGGTTATAACTAATCTGTATTGACTTACCCTTGTGTTACTTTCCCGTTATTTGCTCCCTTTTTTTTTGCCCCTCTGTTTAATTGCTTGGCTTGCCTGGAAGATTCATTATGCTGTAGTTCATGGACTTGCAAGCCTTGTTATCTCTTTCTAGTATGTCCTTCAGAACATTTTGGAGTGCTGGTTTGGTGTTTATGAATTTCCTCAGGTGTTCTTTGCCATGGAAGTATCTTATTTCTCACCAATTTTGAAAGATAGTTTTGTAGGGTACATCAATCTGGGTTGCAGGTCATTTTCTTTAGGGCTTGAAATACTTTACTCCAAATTCCCTTTGACTTGAGAGTTTGTGTTGAGAAGTCAGCTGTGATTCTGATAGGCTTTCCATTATAGGTGATTTGTTTCCTTTCTCTAGCAACTTTTGATATTCTGCTCTTGTGTTGAGTTTCTGGAATCTTAGCTATTATATTTCCTTGGTATAGATTTGTTTTGATTATGGCTAATTTGAGTTCTGCATATGTCACTTATCTGTATGTCAAATTCTTTTTCCTGCCAGGGAATTTTTCTTGCATGACTTCTGTGAACAAGTTTTTTTTGTTTTTTTATATCATTTGCACTGTCTTCTCTGTTTTCATTGACTCTGATCAATTTTATATTATTCTTCTTTGCATCATTGAGCAGCTGCTGGATTGATTTCTCATGGTCCTTTACTATTTTTAAGAAATCTTTCTTTCATGATTGTTAACCACAGTCCTGTCTTCTTTATTTGAGATTCTGTTCTCACATTGGTTCATTCTGTGTATATTTTCAATGGGATTTTTAATCTCTTGGATGTCTGTTTGAATCTGTTTCATGAATTCCATTTCTTTCCTATGGTGGGCATTCTTGGTTTCCATCATTTTCCTATGCTCCTATTTTTAAATTTTATTTATTTATTATTTATTTTCAAATATTTATTTATTTATTTGATACAGGGTCTTGCTATGCAGTTCACACTCGTAGTGAGTGATCCTTCTGTCTCAGCCTCCCCAGTTCTGGGATTACAGATATGTGCCATTGTGCCAGTTTCGGGTTGACACAATCCCAGTACCAGGGATTGAACTCAAATCCTTGCACTTGCCAGGCAGACACTTAGACTGCCAAGCTATCTCCTCAGCCCTATTTTTAAATTTTTTTATTTTTGTGTGTATCTGCTCTAGAATCAGTAAACATATCTTTCATTGTGGTCATCATCTTTGTTGTTAGCTGAGAAATTATTTCTAATTTTTGTGTGTGTGTCTTTTTGAAACAGGGTTACACTATGCAGTTCAGGCTGGCTTTGATATCACTTTGTAGCTCAGTCTGACCTTGAATTCACAACAATCCTCTTGCCTCAGCCTCAGTGCTGGGATTACAGGCACATACCACCACATCTGGCTTGTATCTGATTTGATTTGTTCTAGAGCCTTATTTAGCTGATACCACTTCAGAGAGTCTAGGTGGGTAGCTTTTGGATGTTCTGCCTCATTGCCTCCTGAGATTGCCTTTGGTAAGCTGAAAGTCTGGGGTTGCATCTTGTTTAATTGTCTTTTCTCTCTCTTTCTTTCTTTCTTTCTTTCTTTCTTTCTTTCTTTCTTTCTTTCTTTCTCTATTCCTGGTTTGATGCTTTTAAATTGCCTATGGTGAAAACCTTTATTGCTAGTGTTTAGAACCCTTAGGAAATGACTACTTTTCAGAGATGTCTTCCACGTATAGCTGGCTTTTGAGTTTTGAGTCTGCCGCAAGATCCTACCACTTCAATTCATTGGGGATGAGAAGTTGTTGTCTATTTGGATCAGTCCCTGGTTCTCTGGCACTGGTTTATAGTATTTTTTTTAGGCCCCTTACTCTTGGTATATCAGGAAGAATAGCTGGTTAGAACAATTATGTCATGTTGGCTAAAGTGGTACAATCAGCAATAGCAATAACATCAAATACAACCTAGAACATGGCGAACTGAGGTAACTATTTATTTGCTACCTTTAATTTTGTAATATAACAAAATCTAAAATGAACCAGAAAATTGTATACAATAAATAAACCCTCAATATGGCAGTTTTACCCTTGGGAGAAAAGTTAAAATGAGTTGGGGGAAAAGGTAAAGAAATAAAGGGGGGGGGGAAAGAAATACAAGAGGAAAAGATTAGAAGTAAGGCTAGAGGACAAAGGAAGACCACACAAACTTGGAAACTGGTAAAGAATATCGAAGTTGCAGAGAAAGAAGATATAAAAATAAGAACAGAACAATAACAATTAAAACTAGAGGGCCAGCCGGGGAGATGGCTCAGTGGAATAAGTGCTTCCCTGGCAAGCGCAAGGGCCTGAGTTCAATCCCCGGTTGGGGGGGGGCGGGGGGGGGACGACAAAAAACAAAAAAAACCTAGAGGGCCGGCCAAATAGCTAAGCGGATTAAAGCACTTGCAAATAGGTGCAGGGGCAGGGGTTTTGATCCTGGGCCTGCCATGCTGGCCCCACCCCTAGGGCTTGATGAGACACAGTGGAGACCAGGCCTATAATCCCAGCTCTTGGGAGGCTGTAAACAGGTGGATCACTACAAGTCTGATCTAGTAGTGAGATCCTGAACACCCTGTAGACTATTCCAAAAAAAAAAAAAAATTCCTGAACTCTTCTCATACTCATGTAGCATCTTCTTTATAGTCCTGGTCTACTTCCCAGGAGAATGTTAATTGACTGTTTTGGATGCTTTGACAGTGATTTCTATATTTTTTTTCCAGTTAACTTGCATATTTTATTTATCACTCTTAGAAGCAACATAAAACATTTCCCCTTTATTACTAATGTAAGAGAAAACTGCAGTTTCTCAATGATGAATCTGTTGGGCTTAAATAAAATCACTAATTTTACTTTATTTTTTTATTTTATTTTTTTTGGCGGAACCGGGGATTGAACTCAGATCCTTGTGTTTGCCAGTCAAGCACTTATCCTACTGAGCTATCTCCCCAGCCCCTAATTTTACTTTAAATACTATGATGCCCCTAAAAATAATAAAGGTAGCTAAAATTAATGAGCAAAAAGTTAGTAGAAACAATAACTGCTGTTTTACGAGGCTTGTAGGAGGCTAACTTATAATGAGTGAAGTATTTATCAGTATTCTACAGACCATCATAAGTGATCAGTAAATTTCCTACTATGTAACCCCCAAATTTCCTGTTTATTACCAGATCCTAGAACCCTATCAATATTGTCTCTGCTGTGTAAATAGCTCTGAGTAGTGCAATATTGCTTATAGGGTTTTGGTATTTGGGAAAAACAATGGGCAGGCTGCAGAAACTACTATATATAGCTAAAACTGAAGCAAAGTATCCTTGTCTAGAGAGAAATAGTTGCAGTTAGATGTCATGATAAACATTAAAATCTGAGGTTAAAACATCAATTTCCTTTTTTTTTTTCCCCTTTGGTGGAACCAGGGAATGACCTCAGGCCCTTGCGCTTGCCAGGGAAGCGCTTATTCTGCTGAGCCATCTCCCTGGCCCCTCAATTTACTTTTTAACACAAATTCTTGGTATATAGTCCAGGCTGTCCTGGAACTTGCTATGGAGCTCAGAATGGCCTTGAATTTGAAGCAGTCCTCCTGTTTTGTTCTGTTTTTGTTTTTTTGCGGAACCAGGGATTGAACTTAGGCCCTTGCACTTGCCAGGCAAGCACTTATTCTATTTAGCCATCTCCCTGGCCCCTTGTTCTGTTTTTTGAGACAGGGACTTGCTATACAGTTCAAGCTGGCCTTGAACTCACACCTCTAGTTGTTCAGTGTACCATCATGTGTGGGCCGCCTGTGAGTGCTGGAATTACTAGTGTGCACCACCATACCTGGCTCTAAATTTTAGTTTACTGGAAGGCAGCATTTATCTTTTTTTTTTTTTTT
>NW_004524740.1:5349779-5352994 GCF_000260255.1 Octodon degus
GCTTATGCCACTGAGCCATATCCCCAGCTTTAATTTTTAACTTTTACTTGTTAAAGAGAGTATAAAATAGTATAAAAAAAATTACAAATAATATAGAACTTCACTAAACAAAATAATATGAATTTCACAGTATTTGTTGTATTGCATAGTGTTGTCTTCAAATTAGTTGTTCATATTAACAGATATACGCAAGCAAAATTGGAAGAAGAAAGAAAAAAATAAGAAGAGAGAAAAAGGAAAAAGAATTGAAAAAAGAAGATAAAACAAGTTAAGGATTGACTGCTCCTTTCCATAGACCAGCAGAAATCCACTACAGTTGTCCAAACCATCCTGCTTACATACATAGATATATCTCTTTCCCTTACTCCCTCTCCTGTCCTTCTCCTCAACCCAGTTATTCCTTCCTTTTGAACAGGTTCATTTCCTTTTCCCAGTATCTACTGTACCCTTTAGATTTTATTTGCTCTTTCAGGTTCTTGCACTAAGGAGATAATATGATGTTTACACATGCAGGTTTGATGTATTTCACATTTGCATATGATCTCATATAGTTGCATCCATTTACTGATAAAAGCCTCAAGTTGGTTCTTTTTATAGCTGAATAGTACTCTAGTGTGTAAATATACCACATCTTCTTTATCCATTGCTCGGTTGATGGGTATTAGGATTGCTTCCACGATTTAGCTATGACAAATTTTGCATCTATAAACATGGATGTACATGTATCACTGTAGTATGAGGTTTTCAGTTTTTCTAGAAAAATACCCAGGAGAGGAATAGCTGGGTTGAATGAGACCTCCAATCCTTGTTTTCTGAGCAATTTCCATACAGATTTCCAGAGTGGTTGTACCAGTTTGCACTCCCACCAACAGTGGAGAAGGGTTCCTTTTTCCTCACAGCCCCTTCAGCATTTGTTATTGGTTGACTTCTTGATGATAGCCATTCTTTCTGAGGTGAGATGAAATCTCAATGTTGTTTTAATTTGCATTTCTTGAATGAACAATGATACTGAACATTTTTTCATATATTTACTTGCCATTTGTATTTCTTCATCTGAGAAGTGTATATTCATGTCAGATGCTCATTTTTGGATTGGTTGGCAGTATTTATCTTTTGTAAATTTTAACATTTTGGTAAGTTAAACTTGGGCTCATATGTAGTATAAGGAAATAAACTTATAATGTTGAGAGCTCCTGATATTACAACTCTCATGTAATAGGAGAGACCTAGGGATATGAGGACTTACCACTTAAGGCCATGTGGCTGGTTAGTGACACTAGGACTAGAACTTCTACCACTTAATCCAATTCTTTTCATTATTCTGTGCCATGATATTAGATTGTGTTCAGAGGGAATTTTTTAATTGACTAATTTTCTAACTTTAGCAATATTATATCTAAAATTTTTCAAATGATTTTAAGAATGTATATTTTTCCTTACCTGTGTTTTTCTTTCCCACCTGTGTGGTATTAGAGATAAAACCCAGGGTCTTTGACCAGTTACATCTTTAGCTCTTTTTATTTATTTTGTTACAGGGTCTTATTAAGTTGCTAAATTTCCCAGGCTGGTTTTGAACTTGTGCTTCTTCTCCTTAGGCTAAGAGTGCTGGCATTATAGGCGTGTAGCATGACACCTGCTTTTTATTTGTTTTAATAGCATATATAATTTTAGTCTAACTACAGGGAAAAAAAAGTAATGAGAATTCAAGTATATGCAAGTTGCTCGGACTATTACACTTAACATCCTTTTTCTTTTTGCCCCCTGCTTATTATCGAGACCAGTGGTGGCAAACCTGTGGCATGGATGCCACAGCCAGCTGGTTGATCGTTAAAAGCTCTAAAATGTTTGCCATCACTGGCCTAGACCACTGACTTTAAAAACATGCAAATACTTGGGGGTTGAGAGAACAAAAGAATCAAGATATATTATTTACAGCTGCAAATTCCCTATCATGAATGCGATTATTATGTGTATCTAAAATACACCAGCAAAATTAAAATGAAAGCTGTAACCAACTAGCTATGGAAGTTCCTTTGTGAAAAAGTATATTATATTTGGCAAAGTGCACATCTCCCCTAATGATTCCAGGCCTGAGAGCAAAAAGGCTTTAATTCCTTTTTTTTTTTCTTTATTTTAGGGAAGAGTCTACAGGGTGTTCAGGGTCTCACTACTAGATTGGACTTGTACTGATCCTCTCGTTTACAGCCTCCCAAGATCTGGGATTACAGGCGCATGCTACCATGCCCAGTCTCATTTGCCTATTCAGCGCACCCTGGGAGGGTGGGGTGGCTTGGCAGGCCTGAGGATTGAACCCCTGGCACCTGCATATCCATTGAGCTATTTGGTAGGCCCTAGGGCTTGCTTGCTTGCTTGCTTTCTTTCTTTTTTTCTTTCTTTCTTTCTTTCTTTCTTTCTTTCTTTCTTTCTTTCTTTCTTTCTTTCTTTCTTTTTTAGGGCTTCCTTTCTTTGTTTTGCAGAACCAGGGATTGAACTCAGGCCCTTGCACTTGCCAGGGAAGCGCTTATTCCACTGAGCCATCTCCCCAGCCCCTAAAGCTTTAATTCTTAATAAAATCTACCCTCCATTTCCATGCTGAGATGGGATTCAGAAATTTACTCTATCCGGGCATGGTGGCGCATACGTGTAATCCCAACACTTGGGAGGCTGAGACAAAGGGAACATTGAGAGTTTGAGACCAGCCTGGACTACAAAGTGAGCTCAAGGCCAGCTTGAGCTGCGAGACCCTGTCTCAGAAAGACAAAAAACAAACAAAAACAAAACAAAACAAGATAAAACAAAGGAAAATATTTAATAGAATACTTAAAGTATTTTGTAAAAAAACAAAAAAGCTTTAGAGTAAAATGTTATCCTCTGTGGAAAACTGTACCAACATTTTATGATTGTGTATAGACAAAGTATTAGCTTTCCCCATCCCCTCGAAATATTAAGTTTCATGCTCTGCCAACTGAGCTAGTTGGGCACTCTTTCAAAATTTTAAAATGGGGGCCGGGGAGATGGCTCGGTAGAGTAAGTGCTTGCTTGGCAAACACAAGGCCCTGAGTTTAATCCCTGGTTCTGCAAAAAAAAAAAAAAAAAAAATTTTTTTTTAAAGAGCTGGGAATGTAGCTCAGTGTGAAGGCCCTGGGTTTAATCCCCAGTGCCCACAAATACATGCATACAGACACACAGCATAAAAATAGTAACTCTTTATTACA
>NW_004524740.1:5353179-5354876 GCF_000260255.1 Octodon degus
TTTGTATTTTAGGACAGGGTCTCCAGGGTCTCACTACATAGATTGCACTCATAGTGATCCTCCTGTTTACAGCCTCCCAAGTGCCATCATGCCCAATCTCAGTTGCCCTTTCAGTGTGCCCCGTGGGCCAGGGCTGCCACGGCACACTGGGGATCAAATCCCAGTCGCTGTGTCTGCCTAAGCAGATGCTTTCATCTCCTGAGCTATTTGGCTGGCCCTATATACGATATAACTTGATTCTTGTTTTTTATATTCCCCTACCCCCCTTCAACCCCTCTTTTTCTCAAAAACTCCTTTTTCTGAAAAGCTTTGCTTCCGTTTTGTTTTCTCATCACCTTTTGTCTTTTTCCTTTCTTCCTTTCCTCTTTTCCCTTCCCTAGTTCCCCTTCCCATTTGAACATTTTCTTCCTATTTCACAATATCTATTATACATGAAATACTGATTTTTTGAGGGCATGCTGGAAATCGAACCCATGGCTTCACACAAAATAAGCTAGTATTCTATCACTAAGCTACACCTTTGCTCTCAAATATTCATAATTTTAAGTGCAACTTTTTACTCTAATTTAGGCATTTTTTATCCCCTATATCTGTCGTGATGCTATCCTTTTTTTTTTCTTAGAGATTTACTGCAGATCAAGATCTTAGGTGGTGGGCCAGCCAGATGCTCAGTGGATTAAAGCACCTGCTTAGGCAGGCGCAGGGATGGGTTGGATCCCCAGCCTGCTGGGCAGCCCTGCCAGGCTGAGATGGTGATGGAGGAGGTGTGATAGCCTGCGCATATAATCCCAGCACTTGGGAGGCTGAAAAACAGGAAGCTTCACTACGAGTCTGTGTAGTGAGACCCTGTACATTAAAAAAAAAAAAAAAATCCTAGTGAGGTCTCAAGTTAAATAAATCAGGGTTATTTAGATTATATAATTTTATAACTCTTGAAAGACTTAATTTTGGTGGCATATATTTGTAGCTTATTACTTACTGTGGTTTATTTGTAATAAAAGTAACTGAATATCTCTGAAATAAAGTTGTTCTGTACTTTTAACTTGTAACTATATTTCCTGCCAGAGGTAGTAAAGTGATACTTACCTGATTATCACTGGCCCTAGGGAATTCTTCATGTTTTTGTATTACTATAGTATTTGACAGTGGCTACTCAGTCTATTTTGATTCAAAACTAAGAGACGTATATGGATGATGATTTCAAAATGTTAGCTAGTTTTAAATTTTTTATATACTTTTTAATTTTTCTGTTTGTTTTTGAGACAGGGTTTCACTGTGTAGTTTAGGCTGGCGTTGAAGTCAGTGATCTTGCCTTAGCCTCCTTAGTGCTGGGATTATAGGTGTGCACTACCACACCCAGCTCTTTTTTCTTTTATTATCTTTCTTTCTTTCTTTCTTTCTTTTTTTTTTTTCTACAATGCTGGTTATAAAATCTAGGACCACATGCATGCTAGGCAAGTACCATTCTACATCTCTAATATGATCTTTTCAAAGTATTTATCATATTAAAATAACAAAAAATATAAAACAGAAGGAAAGACCAAAGTACTTTGGTTACTAATATGTATTTTGATTTATAAAATAATTATTTGTGCTGGTTTTTAGTTCCAGAAAGCTGACTCTGATCTGGATTATATTCAGTACAGGCTGGAATATGAAATCAAGTCTAATCATCATGATTCAGCAGGAGAGGTAAT
>NW_004524740.1:5356287-5360792 GCF_000260255.1 Octodon degus
TACCAGGCAGGCACTGTACTACTGAGTGATATCCCTGGCCCAAGACATGCTATATTTTATAGTTTTCAAAAAAATTAAACACATTGAAATTTTTTTTTGATTGGGTAGAAGTACAAATTAAAGTGATATTTTATACCAAATCAGGAAAACTTCATAAATGCTGAGTTTTTACTGTTTAATTTATGTTATTTCAGAGTATAATGGGAGTGTATTTGAACTATTCTAGCTCTTGACTTTTTTCTGTCTTTTTTTTGTGGGGATGGGGGGATCCTGGGGATTGAACCTAGGGCCTTTGTACTGAGCTACATCCCATTTTTTGAAACAGGATTTTGCTTGCTAAATTGCCCCAGTTGGCCTTGAACTTTGAGCCTCCTGCCCAAGCCTCCTGAGTAGCTAGTAGGATTATTGGCTTATGCTTAATACTTTAAGGAATCACCAAACTATTTTTTGAAGTAGTTAAATCATTTTATATTCTTAGGGTATTCTTTTTCTAGTTATGATGAAATATTCAATATATAAAATTTATGGGTTTTCATTTTTTTTTTTCTTCTTCCTTGTTTTTTTTGGTACCAGCAATCAAACTGAAGATCTTGAGCTTGCCAGGCAGGTGCTTAGGCCACTGAGCTATCTCTCCAGCTTCATTTGTTTTTTTGAGATTGGTTCTGACCCTGTAAATCAAGCTGGCCTTGAACTTACTATGCACCAACATGGCCTAAAGCTCAGAACAGACCTCTTTCCTCATCCTCTGAAAGTGCTGGGATTACAGACATATACCACCACATTTGGCATTATATTTTTATTTTTATTTTATTTTCCATAATTTTATTGATAAATAGCAATGAGACAGTTTCAAACCAAATTGGTAGGACAGTTTCAATAATTAACACATTGCATACATTCCTCCCAGTGGTTAATTGCTGTACAAGATGCGGACATGATAGCCTATCTACAAACACTATTAGAACAAATCCCTCTATTCATTAAGAGAATGTAACTATATATCTATCCTAACCACTTTGAATACACAGATACAAAATGAACATTTATCTGTATACCCTTTTTTTGTTAAGTTCCGTTATTTGAATATTAGAGGTGTGTTAATTCAGCAAAATAATCTAAAAGAGTTCAGTAGTCCATAATAGTATTGGGTCTTCCGCCTGACTGGCAATGTCAGAAATTGTTGACCTGAGTTCCCTACAGCTCAACATAACAGCATGACTTTACTTATATTTCGTTTTTATACTTTTCTGCTGGTGGTTAAGACCAAGGTAAAGCAGGACCTATGCAACAAGAGATGTAGCTTTTGGGTCTGATAAGGTCCATGGAATGCCCTCAGGATTTATCCTGAGATCCTGTACCTCAGATTGTTTGTCTGTGTCAGGCATGTGGATGAGTCATGGCCATTGCTTGGCCAATGTGCTCTCTGTGAAAGCCTGAGAGAGTGTCTTCTCCCCATGTGACTCTCCTTAGGCACACTCTACATCATTGATCACTTTCCTCTTTGGCCCCATAATCTCCTTGATCAGAAAATTTGGGATACTACCGAGTTACATGACATTTCAGTACAAGTTCTCATATGTCCTCAGTCTTAATTGACCCTGGAAGGCTAGGGCCAAAATGTTGGCTTTCCTTGCAGCCCTCCTTTTCATCTAATTTTGGTCTGCAAACTTAGGTTGTTAACCATCCAGAAGACAAGCTTATTGTTATTACCATACAACTTAGGCTGTTAAGCTTAACCTCACTATCTGTCTGAATATCAAACATGTTAGGCATAATATGGAACAGGTATTTTTCATCAAGTATTGATATGTTGAACTTTAAGTCCCTACAGAATATTGTAAAAAACATTTAAAAATTAGAATATATTTTAATAATAGGCATAAATAATTATATACTTCTTATGTTTACACGTAAGTCGAAAAATCTCACCATATACAACCTTGAAGCAGGACAGTCCCACTCAGCATTATATTTTTAAATGTAGAGATTAGTGCACCCACCGTGGAATCAGCATTTTACTTTTGTCTTTATGGATTTGGCTTCTCTAGGTTCATCGTAGATTTAGAAGCACATATTTGTCTATTTGTGACTGGTTGATTTCACTTAGCGCACTGCACTCATTGTAGCAGTGTCAGAACTCCCCCCCTCTTCTGGTCTTTTTTTAGACACTTTGCTGTATACTTTAGGCTGGCCTTGAACTCAAAGCAGTTCTGCATTGGCCTCCTGAATGCTGGGATTACAGGTGTGTGTCCTCATGCCCAGCCACTTCCTGGCCTTTTTGTGGTAGAATAATGTTCCACTGTATGTGAGTACCATAGTTTTTTTATCCACTCATCTGTCAGTGGACATTTGGTTTGCTTTCAGCTTCTGGTTATTGTGAATACTGCTGCTATAAACACTTGCTAATAAATATTTGAGTACATGCTTTCAGTTCTTTTGAGTACATAGCCAGAAGTGGAATTGCTAGATCACATGATAATTCTACAATTTAATGTTTGGAGAATTATATATTTTTAATCACCTCAATATTTATCTAATAACTTTACCTTTTGTGGGTATGTGTTAAATTTGGGAACAAAATCATTGTTTTGTAGAGGATGGCAGCTCTCAATGCGTTAATTTATCCTGGCCAAAATAGCTTCATTTTAGCCTGTAATCTATCTTAGAAATAGATGACACTAATGCAGAGTCAACTCTTCATGACCCTGCCTGGACTGTCAGACTCCTTTCCCATACTTGTTAAGATATTGTAAACATAAAAGAGATAAAAGAGAGTAAACAGAACTAATTGCAAGAAGTGTGTTATACCATATGTCATCATAAATTACTGTGACCAGCCCCTGAGCTACCACAGTAAAAGTCCATGACCACCTGAGTCAATAATGGCAGCATTCCATTGTGGTTGCCCTAGAAAGAAGAAAGGTATTTAAACCGAGATAAAGAAAGAAAGGGGTCTACATTTCCTGACTTGTTAATTGGGAGGCGCTCAGTGGCTAGCCTTATTAAATAAACTCTCCCCAATCTTTGGTCTGGCATAGAATAATCTCACTCTGTTTCACTTTTCATGTTCATAGGTTTGCCCAATATTAGACCTAATGACTGTCAAGAGGAAAGTGCCGGGTGTGGTAGCGCAAATCCCAGTGTTCAGGAGGCTGTGGTGGTTAAGATCACTGTGAGTTTGAGGTCAACCTGGGCTACATAGTGAGTTCAAGGCCAACCTGAACTATGTAGTAAGACCCTATCTCAAAAACAAACAAACAGAAACATCCAACTAGTTTAAAAAAAAAAAAAAAAAAAGAAAAGAAAGTAAATCACTTTGTTTAATATTTATCATCTCCTTATACTGATATATTGTGTGTACTGGTAGTAAATATTCATTGGTAGTCTATGTCAGCCACTTAATGGTGAATGTGTGTGTTTACTCAGATCCACCTATATTCATATAATTTTATTTAGGTCCGTTATTCTCGTAACATTTATGACTTGGAGGCTGTCAATAACTGCATAAAAGTCAAATTTATTTGTCTAGGGCTCTTTACCCAGAGAGATGCAATAAACTATAAGTTCCTAGTAATGTGTTTTCATCCTTTTCCCAGAACAGTAAATTTTTGTGTGTGTGTGGGTAGCAGGCTCAGCCTGCCCTGGGGGCGGGGCTGGTACGGTATGTGGTGCCAGGATCAAACCGCGGTCCCTGTGGTTGCCTAAGCACTTTAGACTGCTGAGCTACCTCGCTGGCCCAGGGTTGGTCTTGAACTCACTTTGTAGCCCAGGCTGGCCTAAACCTCACAGCAGTCCTCCTACCTCAACTTCCTAACTGCTGAGATCACAGGTGTGTGTTACCACACCAGGCTTGTCCATTTTTTAAAGCTTAGTAAATAGTTCAGCTAATATCACATTTCCATTTGTTTCTTTAAAAGACTCGGCATTTAGCTGTGTGCTCATTCACTGGCTTTTTTCCCTCAAGAGCAGCATTATCATTAGCAAAGCATTTCTTCTATATTTTTATGATCTTTTACCACCCACTTAAGGTAAATAAATCCTAAAATGAACTTAGGTGTCATAGGCACAAATTAAAGTGCAGTACAATTTACAAATATTAATACAAGAACAGAGTGGCTCTCAAAAGCCAGTTATTTGAACAAAGCAGGCTGTGTACATTTTTTTCTTGATGATATGGTGTTAAGTTCTGTCCATAATCTAGTAACAGATAGGCCACATAATGTAAAAAATGTCATATTGATTTCATTGTTATATCAATGTTGTTAGATGCAGTTAATGTCATAGGAAACATATGATATGAGTAACTACCTAATTACTCTATCCTAATTCTTCAGCTCTATGAGCCACTTATTTCTTATACTTAATTCAACAATTCTCTTCCTAGTTTTTGGAGATGATCATAGATTAGTTCTTGCCATTTTTCCCCCTTCTATGAATATGTATTTGAGAATTCATTATTTTTTCCTGAACTTTTCACTATTGAGCTCCATTGTAGTTACCTAAAG
>NW_004524740.1:5361507-5373436 GCF_000260255.1 Octodon degus
CACACACACACACACATATACAGACACATTTATTACTTAAAGACATGGCCTCTGTGCAGTTCAAGGTGGCCTTGAACTCAGTGTATAGCCCAGGCTGGCATTGAACTCATGTGATCCTCCTGTCTTTAGTCTCTCAAGTGCTGGTATTGGCACACACCACCATACCTGGCAGTAGTTATTTATATTTTAAAATGAATGTGAGGACCGGCGAGCTAGCTTAGCAGTCTAAAGCACCTGCTTAGGCAAGCACAGGGACTGCGGTTAGATCCTCTGCACTACAGGCTGTGCCAGCCCTCCCCCCAGGGTGGGCTGAGCTGGCCACACACATACAGAATGAAATAAAATAAAATGAATGTGAAAAACCAATATAATTTATGTAGTTGTTTGTCTTGGCATGGATTTTATTTTATATATATAAAACATGGCAGTGTGTTTATTAATTTTATAATTAGTGGTTTCAAGTTATCCTATTCTTGAGAATAAATCAAAGTATTACCTTTAATTTCCTGAATGACATTTAAATTTTTTTTTTTTTTATTTTTTTGACATTTAAAATTGTATTTAGAAATAATGTGTGGATATGTAATGTGTTAACCATTATTACCCTCCTAATACCTTATTTTGAAAGATTTTTTCTCTTTAAAAGAAAAAAGGAAGATTGAAAATGAAGAAAATAATGTGTAGTTGTGGACTGTGCATCAAATGTATCTGTGTAAAATGATCTTATTTGCTGTTTAATATTGATGTGTGTGTGTCTGTCTGTGGGGGATTTCTACACCTAGACTATAAATTCCTTGATAATATGCTCTAGGGCTTGTACTGTTCCATCCTGTCATATAGTTGTAGACATATGAACAGTGTTCAATTAAATAGATAATAGAAAGTTTGATATATTTCGATTATTAAGAAGCTTCATTTGTCCATTCCATTATTTAATATTTCTGAACTTTTTTTCTTGATGTAGAAAAATCCAGTAACGCTCATAAAGGAATTATCAGCCATAAAGTCTCAATACCAAACTTTGTACGCACATTTTAAACCTGTTGCTATTGAACAGAAAGAGATTAAGAGCCGCATTTATACTACTTTGAATAAAACTATGACCATGATAGAAGAACTACGAAAGCAAACAGATGTGGAGGTAACATTTTCATTTGAAAAACTGGATTTCTATATTTTTTGTTCTGCGTGTTGTTTTAAAAGATAAACCCTCAGGAACTTGGGTTTTAAAATGTAGTAATTAGGGCTGGGGATATAGCTCAGCGGTCTAAATACGTGCCTGGCAAATGCATGGACCCAGGTTCAATCCCCAGTACACATGTTGTGCTTGCCCCCAAAACCAGGCGTGGTGGTGCACACCTATAATCCCAGCACTGGGAGTGGGGGCTGAGACAGGAGGACCACTATGAGTCTGAGCTGCATAGTAAGACCTTGTACCAAGTAAGTAAGTAAGTAAATAAATAAATGATGGTAAAAAATGTAGTAGTTAATTTGGACTACTGATAGAAATGCCAACTTTTGATACCCTGAAGTACAATTGCTTTTATTTTTAAGTAAGTGGACATCACATGATTAATGAAGAAGAAGAGAACTCTTGCTAATAGTTGTTTTTCTTTTTTGGTATGGGGAATTGAACTCAGGACCTTGTGTTTGCCAGGCAAGCACTGTGCCACTGAGCTACATCCCCAGCCTGGTAATACTAAGTAGGCTCACTCTGCTGAATCTTTTAAGTAGTAAGACTGAGAGGTCTAGAAAGTATTTATAGCAGAGATGGTTTGGGAGGCAGTATCAAGGATCAAACCTGGAGCCTTATGCAATCTAGGTACTCTATGGGGAGCTATACTCCCAACCTGTTCTGTTTTTTGCTTTTTTGAGACAGGGTATCAATATGTAGTTCAGGCTTGCCTGAATTCACTATCTAGTCCAAGGTGATCTCAAATTCTCAGTGATCCTCCTGCCTAAGCCTCATGAGTGTTGGGATTACAGGCATGATTCTCCTTTTCTTCATTTCGGTTTCCAAGCATGAGTAGGCCTGATCCCCTTTATTCCCTCAGTCCATTCGCCATCCCTATGTTATACATTGTAAGAATCTTTATAATCAGGAGGCCTGAAGCAAGAGGGTCACTGTGAGTTCAAGACTAGTGTGGGTTACATTGTAAATTCAAGGCTAACCTGAACTACATACATAGCAAGACTCTTGTCTCAGAAAAACCAAAAGCAAATGAATTATGCCTACTGGAGATAGTAAATATGTGGCATATTTCTGATTGAAACTATAAATTGGTATGGAAAAATAGTTATGATACTGATAGATGATTTATTATCTAGAGCTGGAGATCAAATCTAAGGCTTTGAGCATATTAGGCTTTTTTTTTTTTTTTTGGTTCCTCGGATGCCTTCAGGGCACTTTTGGCCAGCTGGAGAGGTGTGAGGTTCAAACTCCAGCAACCTGAGGCTGACAGCTTTGTGGAAGCAGCCACTTAAAGAGCTGAGCTAGGGCCAGGCCCCCGCTTTGAGCATATTAGTCAAGTGATCTAGCACTGAACCACATTTGTAGTCCCTAAATGATGGAGGCTTTAGATATCTAAAATGTTATAAAGATAATCATTTGGGAGAATATCTAAATGATATTCTTATCTGAAATAAGCAATTATATGTCAGAGACAGCTAAGAGAGCTTTGACTTTGGATTGGATTACAGCAAATGAAAAATTGATTAAAAAATAGGTTATAAACATTCCAAAAAGGAGGCTGGTTTTTTTTTTTTTTTTTTTTTTACGGTACCAGGGATTGAACTCAGCACCCTGTGCTTGCTAGGCAAGTGCTTTTTCTACTTAGCTATCTCCTCAGCAAGAGGCTGCATTTTAAAATCTTTTTTTTTTTTTTTTTTTTCAGTATCAGGGATTTAATTCAGGACCTTGCACCTGCTAGGCAAGCACTTAAGGCACTGGGCAATATCTCTGGCTTTATTTTAAAATCAGTGAAGACCAAATTTGGGAATAATGGTCCCTATATCTATTTATTCTATTTATAGAATTATACCTAATTTTTGAGACAGGGTCTTGCTGTTTAGTGCAGACTGGCCTTAAACTCACTTATGTAGCCAAGGGTGGCTTTGAACTCACAGTGATCTTCTTGCCTCAGCCTACTGGGAGCTGAGATTACAGGCATGCACCATCATGCCCAGCTAAATCTTTTAAAATTTATTTTATTTTTTGAGACAAGGTCTTGCTATATAGTTCAGGCTGGCTATAAATTTATGGAATCCTCCTGCCTCAGCCTCCTGAATGCTAGGATTACAGATAAGGATGATCACAACTGGCTGCTACTACTTTTAAAATGAGGTAAGTCTAGAAAGTTCAGAGAAAATACAAGTATGACATTCAGTCCCACCCCCCGCCCCTGCCCATTTTTTTTCTTTTTGGTACTAGATGAACTTAGCTCCTTGTGCTTGCCAGGTAGGCATTTGTGTTACTGGCACTTATCTTTCCAGCTCTCAACCTTTTTAAGATTAAAAGGGAGTTGAACTTGGTGACATGTACCTGTAGTCCCAGCACTTAGGAGTCTAAGGCAGGAGGATCGCCACGAGTTTAAGGCCAACTTAGGCTGCAAAGTAAGATCAGGGACAGCCTAAATTATGGAGCAAGACCTTGTCTCAAAAGATGAAAAGATAAAAAAGGAGACTTAAAGAATAAACCATTACAAGCTTGCTAATACATGCTTGTAATTCCAGCCCTCAAGAGGCTGAGACAGGAGGATTGCTGCAAATTCAAGGCCAACCTGGGCTACATAGTGTGTTCAAGGTCAGCATGAGCTTCATAGAAAGACCCTGTCTCAAAACACACACACATACACAGAGATACAAAACAACTGTTACACTGTTCAAGTTCAATGATGAAAATATAAAAGGAATACAGGGGCCAGGGAGATGGCTCAGTGGAATAAGCCCTTCCCTGGCAAGTGCGAGGGCCTCAGTTCAATCCCCAGTTCCACCAAAAAAATAAATAAGTAAAATAAAATAAAAGGAATACAAATACAATTTAGAGTTGTATAATAAAAAATCATTTTTATCCTACAGTTTAAGGGATATGCAACATACAAGGCCCCAGGTTCAAGGATATACGGGGTAGAACTTCCATCCAGGTTTGAAAATTTTCAAAAATAAGTGAAGACGCTTTAGAATTATTTGGAGAGCATGAAAAAAAGGTATAAGTCTGCTTAAGTAGTGTGTTACTTAAGACAACAGAAAAACTGTTCAAGTATTATCTTGCTGTTATCTTTATCAAATTAGCAAATGCTTTTCCATTTTATTTATTCTTTTAAAAAATTCCTTATGTATTTAGTAAAGGGTCTACACGGTCTTGCTAAATAGATCAGATTCGTGGTGATTCTCCCGTTTTCAGACTCCCAAGCACTGGGATTACAGGTGTGTGCCACCATGTTAGCCTCAATGCCAGCAGGTGCTTTTTCATTTTGAAAGGTAAAAAATAGATGTAGTGGTGCACACCTGTAATTCCAGATACTTGGGAGGCTGAGTCATTAGAATCATCACAAGTTCAAAGCCAACCTGGGCTACATAGTGGGTTCAAGTTTAGCCTGGACTATATAGTGAGACACTGCCACAGAAACACACACACACACACACACACACACACACACACACAGTAGAAAATGTACTTGAATTGATATTTAAAAAGAGTTAAAAGGGATAATTTTAAATGGTGAATAGGGAGCTGAGACTAGACAAGGAATTGGGAGAAAGAAACTACAGAGTAATTTTACTAGCTCTCTTAACTGATATTAAATGATTGCAGTTTAAATATAATAAATAGGGAGCTGAGACTAGAAAAGAAAATGGGAAGAAGAAACTACAGAGTAATTTCACTATCTTTCTTAGCTGATATTAAGTGATTGTAGTTTATTTTATTATTATTTTTTTAATTTTATTTATGTGTGTGTGTGTGTGTGTGTGTGTGTGTGTGTGTGAGACCAGCTCAGCCCACCAGGGGGCGGGCTGGCTGGCATGTGGTGCTGGGGATTGAACCGTGGTCCCTGGGCTTTGCTAAGCTTGTTCTAAGTAGGTGCTTTAGACCACTGAGCCATCTCACCAGCTCCCTTTTTTTTTTTTTATTGTAGTTTAAATGTACTTAATTGTAAAGTTGGCTAGCCAAAGGAAAAAAGGAGTAAATTTGTACGAAGACAAAACATAGCAAAACATGCTACAAAACAAAAATATAATAAGAGAAAGTAAAAAGTAGGCATTAAAAATAGAATGTGTGGTGTCTTCTTGATGAATGATTTTTGTTTGTTTTGTTTTGTGGGGGGTGGGTACTGGGAATTGAACTCAGGATCTTGCACTTGCCAGGCAGGCGCTGTGCTGCTGAGCTATATTTCCAGCTCCTGATGGATGCTCAAGATACTTAAATTTGTACAAACTTAGGCAGGTAAACTGGACTTTAACTTTTGCAAAACTTCGTTGAGGATTAAATGGATTGTCTGAAAACCCTTGCACATTGTTCATAGGAAACAACAGATTCATGAAGAAGTAACAAGGCTTGCTAAAATAATACCATTTTAAAATTTATTTTATTTTATTTTTAATTTTTTTTTTTTTTTGTATTTTTAGGGAAGGGTGTACAGGGTATTCAGGGTCTCAATACTAGATCAGATTTGTAGTGATCTACCTGTTGACAGCCTCCCAAGAGCTGAGATTGCAGGCGTGCGCCCGCACACCCAGTCTCCATTGTGTCTCATCGTGCCCCGGGGGTGGCGCCAGCACAGCAGGCCCGGGATCAAACCCCTGGCCCCTGTGCCTGTTTGCAGGTACTTTAATCTGCTGAACTATTTCGCCAGCCCTTCATTTTTTTTATTTCTTAAAAAAAGTATTTTTCAGTGTTAGGCCCTTGTGTATCCTAAGTGAGTGTGCAGCTTTTGACCCTCAGTTTTCATTTCTCCTTTTTCTGATGTATAAGTGGGATGTTCTGTAAATGTTTGGGTTGTAGTAAGGCATATGATTATCATTTTATTCATGTGATGATGTTGGGGAAATGTTTGTTTAGTCAAACCAGCTGCCTATTAAGCATTGGATAGCTAGGCTTTCAATAGCCATATATGGTTATATAAATTTAAATTCAGTTACATAAAATTGAAAATTCAGTTCTTCTCCCAATTGGATAATGCAGATATAGAATACTTCCAGCATAATGGAAAATTTTATTGGACAGTTTTGCCCAAGAGATTCAGATTCTGTAGGTCTGGGTGTTCTAGATTTGGCAGTCTCTCCAGAGATGACCTATATAATTAGGCAAATTTGTAACTACTTGAGGGACTTTTGTTGTATCTCATATTACTTCTCCATAGAACTCTATTTCAGCCAGCATATTTGTTGGATCTTGGTGAAAATCCTTTACAACTTTCCTTTTTTCCCAGCCCCAGTTTTTGAAAAGGAAATGTGAACAAAATTTGTTTGGGGGTGCATGCCTGTAATCCTAGCACTCAGGAACTTAAGGCAAGAGGATCCCTGCAAATTTAAGGCCAGGCTAGGCTATAAAGTGAGTTCAAGGTCACCCTGGATTGTATAGCAAGACCTTGTCTCAAAAGACAAGAAACAAAAATACCTTTTTTAGGGGGGCACAACTAGGGATTGAACTCAGGCCCTTGTGCTTGCCAGGGAAGCACTTATTCTACTGAGCCATCTCCCCAGCCCCCAAAATACCTTTAAAAATATGATATTCAAATACGATTTCTTTAATTCTGATATAGTTTTGAAATTATTTGGTTTCTTTTTTTTTTTTTTTTGCTTTGAGGCATGATCTCAGTATGTACTTCAGGCTATCCTTGACCTCACTATGTTGCTAATGTTAGTGTCAAACTTATAGTGACCCTCCTTGTCTCAGAGTCCCAAATGCCAGGATTATAGGTGTGGACCCCCATGCCTGGTGCCTGGTCTGGTCTCATTTCTTCATTTTAATTTCAAGTTCTTTGCAAGTCCAAAGATCATAGTACTTTTTCTAGAGAGAGCCAAAATTCTATTTTTTCCTTTGTCTTCCTAAAGTTGTGACAATATAATTAAATAAGCTTAGGCAAACACTTATAATGTGATAACTTTACTAATTTAATAGTGTTTGTAGGCTTTGGAAATAAAGGCTTTGTTATTTATTTTCTAGCTGTTACCACTGACTGAAGAAGAAAAAACTGGAACAGAACAGTTAAAATCTCACATGCCACACTTATGAAGAAATGGAATTGCAAAAGAGAACTCTGTTGAAGAAGAGATTAATTCCAGAGAAATATAAAAAGATGTCTTGTTAATAGTTCTTGAGTATAGGTGGGGAGGTCAAGGAGGAAGAGAAGGAGGAGGCTTGGTGTGAGTGACTAGGGAGTGATGCCTTTCCTAAGAGAAGAATTAAGAAGGGCAGATATTAGATTAATAAAATTCAGCCAAAGAGTGGAGTAGAAATAAAAGAATATATATATATATTATTTTTTTTTCCTTTTTTTGGTAATTTTAATTAAGGAAGTCCCTTAATACTAATTCTGTACCTGTTTTCTTTTTGTATTATTGGGATAATGGATATTCTGGCTTATCATAAAAGAATGTATATTTTAGTCTGTCATTGAGTGAATGAATGTGCATTGGGAATTAAAGTATACTATAAGCAAAATATTTGTGTTATACATTATATATAGTTGTATAATTTCAATTTTAAAAATATTGATGGCAGATGGGATTACATTATTGGTGAGACCACTGATATGTTCTTTCACCACTGATATATTCTTTCACAAAGTTTATTTATTATTTTGTTTTAGGGCCGGGAGATGGCTCAGTAGAATAAGTGCTTCCCTGGCGAGCGCAAAGGCCTGAGTTCAATCCCCGGTTCTGCAAAAAAAAAAAAAGATTTATTTTATCCAATACAGGGTCTCACTGCGTAGTTCAGACTCACAGTGATCTTCCTGTCTCAGCCTCCCCAGTGCTGGGGTTACAGGCATGTGCTACCACTCCTGGTTTCAGGTCCAGCGAGCCCTGGGTTCTGGGGCTACTATGGCATGCAGTACCAGGGATTGAAGTTGGGTCCTTGCATAAGCCCAAGACTGACAAGCTATCTCCCCAGCCCTCTTTTACAAAGTTGAATGTATTATGTTGGCTTTAATGTGATAGCCTCACTGTTGTTTATTTTTTTTTCCTTAATTCTTCTGTCTGCTGTTGTTGACCAGCATAAATGTGCTTAAAAATGCCATTTTTTATTATCTGTAGCTTCGATAATACTTTATTCTCAGTCTATATTTACAATTGTTCTCTGTAAAAGGTAAGTCAGGTGAGGTGATGTAAAAAAAAAGTATATGAAAAGTAAAAAATAAGTCACTGTGCATTTATCTATTTTTAAATTTAATTATATTTAAGTCCCTGAAAAGAACTTTCTTTGTATTTTTGAGACTGTTTTTTGTGGGTTTTTTTTGCAGAACTGGGGATTGAACTCAGGTCCTTGCGCTTGCCAGGCAAGCACTTATTCTACTGAGCTATTTCCCCAGCCCCTGAGACTGGTTCTTGGTATACAGTTTATGCTAGCCTTGACCTCACTATAGAGCCCGGGCTGGCCTCCAACTTGTGGAAGTCCTCCTGCCTCAGCATCTAGAAAGCTGGGATTATGGGTGTATACCATCATGCCATATTTATTTATTTTTTGATGTTTGATATTTATTTTTTATTTTTTTAAAGTTTATTATATATTTTTTATTTTGCTGAACAGTTTATTGACAATGGGTGTTGGATATTTTTCAAAATATGTCCTTTGTCTATTGAATCTGCTATATTATAATTATACTGATCCATTTCAAATGTCAATCTATTCCTGACTTCCTGACATCCTGATTTGGTCATACAGTATCACCATCTTTATATATTGTTGGACTCAAGTTCTTAAATTCTGTTAAAAATTTTTATGTCTACATTCTTGAGGGATTGTTTTATGAATTCTTTTTTTTTCTGTCTCTGTGGTTTGGTTATCATGGAGCTCTGGATTAGATCTGAAACATGTCCCCGTGGTCTCACGCATCAGACACTGAGCAACTGGAGGTGAATGGCCTGGGAACACTCCACTCAGCAGTGGATTAACCTGCAGATGCCTTCCTTGAAGATAGGAATACTTCAGAAAAGGTGTGGCATGCTGCGGAAAAGCATGTTCTTCTCCCTGGCCCTGCCCCTCACACTCTCTGCTTCCTAGCTGCCATGCTAGGCTCTTATTCTCCTGTGTTTGTTTTCCCTATTTGGTGGGTTCTTTCCATTCTCATTCATGGGGCTGTGATCAATTTGCTCCCTCTCTGGAGCATCATTTAGTAGTCTGTATAGGCTTGGCTTTGTCATCATGAAATTCTTTAGTTCTTTGTCATGGAAGTATTTCACTTCTCCATTATACTTGAAAGAGAGTTTTGCAGGCGATATCAGTCTGGGTTGGAATTTGTTTTCTTGCAAGACTTGAAATACTTTGCTCCATGCTCTTCCTGACTTGATGGTTTGTGAAGAGAAATCTGCCATTATTCTGATGGGTTTTCCTTTAAATGTGATCTGTTTCTTTTCTTTAGCGGCTTTTAGTATACTGTTCCTGTGCTGAATTTCTTGAATCTTGATTATTATATGTCTGGGTGTGGTTTTAATTGGTTTGATGTTCTTTGGAGTTCTATATGCTTCGGTTCCGTGAATGTCAGATAGTTTTCCCATATTTGGGAAGTTTTCTGCTATTACTTCTGCTCATATTCTTTTTATATCATTTGTATTGACTCCTTCCTTCTCATTGATGCCTATTAGTCTCACATTGTTCATCTTTGCATCGTCTTGCAGGTATTGAATTATGTTTTCCTGCATCCTAGTTGTTTTAAAGAGATCTTTTCTTACTTTTTCACTAGCTGCAATGGTGTCTTTCAGGTCAGAAAGTCTATTTTCACTTTTACTCAAATGGTTTTGCCAGCTTGTGATTGAGGTTTTAATTTCTTGTATATTACTTTGAACCTGTTTCATACATTCTATTTCTTTCCTAAATTGCTTATTCAGGGGTTCCATCAATTTTATATTCTGCTCTATTTTTTTTAATCAGTGTATTCCTTACAAGCACTTAGTACTTCTTTGATTATAGTTATCACTACATTTTTTAGTTCAGAAAATTTTTTAAATTTTATTTATGTGTGTGTGTGTGTGTGTGTGTGGCCAGCTCAGCCCACCAGGGGGTGGGGCTGGCTGGCATGTGGTGCCGGGCGATTGAACCATGGTCCCTGCACTTTGTTAAGCTTGTTCCAAGTAGGTGCCCCAGACCACCGAGCCATCCCACCAGCCCCCCCAGAAATTATTTCTGACCTAATTTCTTCTATACCTTTCTGCAGTTGTTTCTTTACTTCCAATGCTATTATTTCAGAGATATCAGGTGTGTGATTTTCAGTTTCCTCTATGCTAGTGTCTTCTGCATTTGTACTGGGTGGACTCGGGGCCTGAGACTGCATTTTGTTCCTTCTCTTTGTCATTTTGTATACCTGTCTTCTGACCTTTAGTGTAGAGCTTAGATAGAGTTATTATCTTAACACCAGGTTGGGATCTACGAAGTTCAGATTCCTCCAGGTGGGTGTTGCTTGGATCTGGCTGGGGTCTGGCTGCCGTGCTCCACTTCTTTCTGCTGCAGCCATTGGAGTTGAACCCTTTTTGTCACTCTGACAAGATGTTTTGCTCCTGAATCAGATGGGTGGGTCTTGCCTCTAGCCTCTTTGCAGGGAGTTCTGCTGAAGGGTTCCGTGCCGGGCCTGCGCTCTGGGTCAATTCAGGATCTGACGACCCCAGGTCCTCTCACTCACTTGGGCCTGCACTCTGGGTCTATTCAGGATTCGGTGGGCCTGGGGTTGGTCTCACTCACACACCAGGCCTGGGCTCTGAGTCTATTCAGGATCCAGCGGCCCCAGGTGGTCTAGGCCTGCACTCTGGGTCTATTCAGGATCCAGTGGCCCCAGGTAGTCTCACTCACTTGGGCCTGCGCCCTGGGTCTATTCAGGATCTGTGGGCCCCAGGTGGTCTCACTCACTTCCATCCATATTTATTTTAAAATAACTATTGTCAATAAGGCAATTGTCCAAGTAGAAACAGCTGAAACAGGTTTTGGGGATTAGGGTGTAGCCCAGAGGTAGCACATGTGCTTAGTATGTGCAATGTCCTGGGCTAAATTGCCAGTACTTAAAAAAAGTGAATTGCAGGATTATTTATAACAGTAATACACATACACTCTAATAGGTGAGTAGGGAATATATCAAGTTGCCAATACTTTTTTACTGTTAATATAGTAAATACTAAAACTGTACTTATTAGTTGGCGATAGGAGGTGTAGGTATTAGTTTTGTTAACATTGGCCCTTGGAGTCATACCTGAAATATAAATATGGTCCATCCTTATGTGCAGTTCTGCTTTCCACAGTTTCAGAGATCTTGTTCCAAAAATATTAAGTGGCAAATTCCTGAAATAAACAATTCCTAAGTTTTAAATTTCACATGAATAGCATAAATCGCATGCTGTACTGCTACATTTCTTTGTCCAGCTGATCCACGCTGACTACACTGCTCATTTGTTAGTTATTCAGTAGCCATGGTATTACAGTTACATTAGTCCAGGTTACTGTGTTCCACGAGTAATTTTTATGTTGTCTTATTTGTGTTTTTTTTTGTTGTTGTTGTTGTTGTTGGTGGTGGTGGTGGTGGTGGAACCAGGGATTGAACTCTGGCCCTTGTGCTTGCCAGGAAAGCACTTATTCCACTGAGCCATCTCCCCAGCCCCTTTGTGTTTTTTGAGGCAAGCTGTCACTATGTAGTTCAGGCTGGCCTTAAATTTGTGGTGAGCTTCCTGCCTCAGTCTCCCACTTGCATGGGATTATAGGTGTGTGCCAGCACATCAGGCTACAAAT
>NW_004524740.1:5373536-5376619 GCF_000260255.1 Octodon degus
TTTTTTTTTCCCCTCGGAACCGGGGATTGAACTCAGGTCCTTACACTTGCCAGGTAAGTGCTTATTCCACTGAGCCATCTCCCCGGCCCCTACAAATATTTTTTTTAATTGAAGTAAAATTCCTACAATGCTAACAAATGAGAGTGTATAACTGAGGAAACTTTAGTACAAATCATGTTGTGCAACTTCACCTTAATGTAGTTCCGAAGTCTTAAATTTTAGTGAAGACATTTTCAGCCCCAGATTAATTAAATGCATATCCTTGTCTGGGGTCAGGGAGCTGAAAATACACATAGTTGCTGTCTACTACTTAAAAGTTCCAAATGACTGATATCCAAGAATTTAATTCCCACATTTGTGCTTTCAATTAGGATAAGTATAAATAGCTCTGCCCAGTAAACTGGAAAAATTAAGGGTTTTTTTTGTTTTGTCTTTGGGTTGGCTCAGGATACCATCAAGGGCAAGTCTGGCAGAGCTTGAGGATCTAGGGATCGAACCAAAGCATCCTGAGCCTGACTGCTTTGTTTAAGCAGTCACTTAAACAGCTGAGCTAATGGCCAGGCCCCCAAACTGGAAAAATTAGGTTCAAATTAACAATTTTATGTACATACAGCCTTTTCTGTCACACTTCAACTTCTGCGGTGTGCACACATTGCTTCTTGCAGGAAACTTTAGAAAGATCTGAATTATAGGAAAACACAACAGATAAGTCTTTGCCCTTCGGAAGAACAAGAGCATTCAGAAAGGAACAGTGGAGCATGGTTCTGAAGACTAATTTGTGATCCAATCTTCATCAGTAAAAGGAGAAACACTCCTCCAGATTTCACAATATGGAGCTTTTCAACTCTCAGTTCCTTTGGTAAGGGGAGAAAAAAATGTAAAACCTTAGAATGCAGTCAGGTATGGAACATGTGCAGAATCTCAATTTCAAGGCCAATTTGGGCACTCAGACCATCTTAAAATAAGGGCTGAGAACATAGTTCTTGGTTGATGCTTGCCAAGCATGCACAAGCCCAGAGGCTTGATCCCTAAAAAACCACTTAACCACAAATACTCTTAAATTAGGACTTCGCCCAGTCAGCTGTAGCGGGGGACCCGGGCCCTTTCCTTCACTCTCCGAATCTAAACTCCTTGCGTTGTGACTGCCAAAGCTACGTTTCTTAACAAGATAGCCAGGTGGCTTCGATCTGGCGGGCTTTACTTCTTTTGAGACGCCCGAGAGCCACCACTCACTGGGGGCATGGCCTTGGTGCCCACGCCCACTTGCGGCCCAGCGCGCGCAACGCTGAGGCAATGCTGCACCAAGTCTCGTGTGCGCTCCCGCACCGCGGGAACTAATCGCCCGCCTCTGCTCCCTGCCCCGCCCCCTCGCGCGCACGCGCGTCGGGGCTTCTCGGGCTGCCCCGCCTCAGGCTGCCCTGGTTACCGTTGGTGTTCGGGAGTCTGCAGTGGTGCCTCCTTCGCTTGCTCCCCGCGCCTCCGGATTCCCGCGGCGGTTCGATCCGCGCGCGCCCGCGTCACGTGGGCCGAGGCTTCCTCGCGGTCTCTGGCTGACGGCTGAGGCGGGAGGAAGGAGCTGCGGTCGCTGCTCGCCCTTCCTCAGCGCCCCACGGCGGGCGCAGTGATAAAAATGGCGAAATGGGGGTAGCTGGCACAAAATCTGAGGCAATGGGTCGCGTTCGTGGGACAGTTGTTGGAACCCCTTGACGTGGGTGCCGGTTTTTCTAGGCAATTCGACCTGGCGACCTCGGGCCGGAGCCTAATCGGAGAGACCACGGACTCCGCGGGTCGCCGAGGGCCCCGCCGAGAGCCGGAGGCGATGGATGAACAGAGTGTGGAGGTGAGGGGCGTCACGAGGTGGTGGGTAGTCCCCGCGTCCAGCGAGCCTGTTTTCTGCTGGTGCCGTGCGCGGTCTTCTCTGCTAGGGCCCCTCAGTCCGGTCGTTGGCGCTGCGAGGCGGGCTGCCTCCGGGCGACCCTTCGGGTGATTCCGCAGTCTGGTGCTGCATAGCCTGGTGCTTTCGGGGCTGCCTTGGCTCCAGTACAGTCCTCATCACCCGGTATTTGCAAACTAAGCCTTTGCAGAGCAAAACTGCGAATTCATGAGATGGACGTGTTCTCTGCTAGCCGCTACTTAAGAGTGGTTGAGAGCGGATCTAAATCAAGCTTCAAATGGATAATTACCTTTCCATTCCAACTGTACATTTTATTTTGCAGGCTTCTACGCTTCCTAGATTGAATGAAGAGATGCGCGCGCGCGTGTGTGTGTGTGTAGTTTATATTTGTATAGTCTTATTTGATGTAGTTTCCAAAACAAGCTATTCCTTTTATGTAACTTGTAGGCTGATTTCACGTGGTTGGGATATTTCCACAAAGCCTTTAAGAGTTTTGTCTTTCTGAGACGGGGCCTGGCAATGCAACTCAGACTGGCCTTGACTCACTTTGCAGCCCAGGTTGGCTTCGAACTCGAAATGATCCTCCTATTTCAGCTTCCTGAGGGCTGAGATTACAGGCATGCGCCACCACACCCAGCTAAGATTGTGAATGTGATTATATAGACTTTTAAAATACTAAATCCTTCCTTGTAAGCGAGTAACCATGTTACTGAGCACTCCACTTGAAACTAGTTCACCTAGTGGTCTTTATTGTCCCGTCTGCAGCCAGTTGAGAGTCTGCACCTCACAGGCTTAGACCCCTGCAATCCTAATTTGAATCATGAGTACATAATTTTCTCCTTAATACCCTTGTGGAAATATTACATAGGTTTTGAAAACTTGTTTTTTTAGTATGGATTAAGTTGTTATTTTCACTTGGAGTGGAGTGAAAATAGTAACTTAAAAAATTAAAATAGTCAATAACTACATTTAATTTTACATGTTTTCTTGTCACTTTGTAAATGGATTCACTTGAGGCTTGCAAAATAATACTAGTTTACATTTTTCTTTCTTTCAAGGCCTCAGAATAGCTGCCAAATTCATTCTTTCAGACTGACTGACTGCCTTCTTCCCTCCCTCCCTGTGTGTGTGTGTGTGTGTGTGTGTGTGTCTGTCTGTCTGTCTCTTTCTGTCTCTGTCTCGCTGTCTC
>NW_004524740.1:5376719-5379781 GCF_000260255.1 Octodon degus
TCTCTCTCTCTCTCTCTCTCTCTCTCTCTCTCTCTGTCTGGTTCATGCTGGCCTTGAACTGACTGTGTAGGCTAGGCTATCTTTCAACTGCCTCAGCCTCCTGAGTGCTGCGATTACAAGTGGGCGCTGTTACACCCGGCCTGAAAGCTTTCAAAAACTAGTTGGTTGCAACATCTCTTGGGGACAAAATACACGGCCATTAGGATAGGTATATTTTTAAAACCATTTTTCTCTTCTTAACTATAATACAAATTATAATGGGGAAATTACAGGGGAAAGTCATATTGGGCATTCAGTCATAGTCTTTTTTTTCTTGCTGTTGTGTATCATAAGCGTTTCTCTGTCATTGTTAAATATTTTTAATAATTATGACTATTTTGTGGTATGCCAAACTCGGGACCTGGCTTGTGCTGCTGAGCTATATCCCTGGCCCTCTATGACATGATTTCTGTAACTGCTATAATATTCTTAATATTGTGACATCTGGGCTGTTGCCAGATTCTTGCCATTGTTATTAATGCTTTTGTACTTAAAGTCTGTCTTTTTTTTTTTTTTTTTTTTTAGGACAGGGACTACGGGTCTACTGGGTTTTTTTGCGGAGCCAGGGATTGAATAAAGTCTGTCTTCCTTAGAATAGAGTCCTTGTCAAACTTACAATAAAAGATGCATGTTGTCCAGGAGATATTTAGGCCTTGACCAAGTTCTGATGTGGAATGTGGTTAAAAACTAAGATATTAGCCCAAAGTAAATGTAATTGTTTCATGAATTTTTTCGTTTTTTGATTTTTTGTTGGTGGGTCTGGGTTTGTAGTGCAGATGGCCTTGAACTATGTATGTAGCCCAGGCTGACCTTCAATTCTCAGTGATCTGCCTGCCTGTCTATAGAGTGCTGACATTACAGGCATATACTACCATGCCCCACTCAAGTTAATTATTTTTGTAATGCTTTTTATTATTGAAGTAGTCTAATCTGGGACCCTTGCATCTTGTATTATTTTCAGAGCATTGCTGAGGTTTTCCGATGTTTCATTTGCATGGAGAAATTGAGGGATGCTCATTTGTGTCCACATTGCTCCAAGCTTTGTTGTTTCGGCTGTATTAGGGTAAGTTGTGTCTCTTTTAACTTGTAGTTAAATATGATGTAAGGATTAACCGTTTCACTTACCTTTTTCTTTGTTTTATTTTCTTCTTAAACATGTCCCTTAGATGAGGGTACCTTAATTAGCTTACTAGTTTGCATTGCTTAGTGCTTTGGTGGTGAATGAATAGTATATGATCATTACTATGAAATGTATGAAGATACTGAGGTGCTTCTATAAACAAAACTCACTGTAACTTTAATATATTTACATTATTAAGTGTGCTGCATATTTAACAAGTAGATCTTTTTGTTGTTGTTGTTTTGTGGTATTGGGAATTGAACTCAGGATGGTGCGCTTGCCAGGTGCTTATTCTACTGAGCTATCTCCCCGGCTCCTGTTTTTATTTTTGAGACACAGTTTTCTTATGTAGTTCAGGCTGGCCTTGAATTTGCAGTGATCCCCCTGTCTCAGCCTCCCGAGTGCTCTAATTACAAGCATGTGCTGCCATACCTGGCTAATGAATTCATTTAACAAATACTTGAAAACAACTGGTGTTTGCTTGCATATTTCTTGAGGTTGACGGATGACAAACACCTTCCTTGAAGGAGTTTAAATCCGATAAAAGAGACTTGAGTGTTTATATTGCAAACATGTGTAGCTTATGAAGAGGCACTAAAAAAAGTATTGTTCTCAAAAGAGGAATTTACACAGGCTTAATGGGTAAAATGGTGAAAAAGTGAGTAAAGAGTTTAAAGGCAAAGAATAAAATCTTGTATAGTCATAAACTACAGAGATGAATATGATGTAGTATCTTTAAAATTTATGTATTGGTAAACTCAAAGTTATGGGGAAGCATAAGATGTAAAACAAAACCTTGGGGCCAGGGAGATGGCTCAGTGGAATAAGCGCTTCCCTGGCAAGCGCAAGGACCTGAGTTCTATCCCTGGTTCCACCAAAAAAAAAAAAAAAAAAAAAAAAAAAAATCTTACTTTGTAATAAGTTGTTGTGATGTGGAGGTCTAGCAACACATCTACAGGAAATAGTTGGAAATTGACTGTCCTGCTCACATTACTCTTGAGACAATCTTTACTGAGAAAATCAAAGCCATCTAATGTTATTTTCACATTATATTTTGTTTCCTTATACTTGCCTACATACGATAAATACCATATCCTCTTGTTGAGAGTGATATCTGTAACGCTGAAATAAGTTTCTTGCTGCTAAACATGGTGGCACATGCCCACGATCTCAGCTATTTGGGTGACTGAGGCGGGAGAATTACAACTTGGAGGCCAACCTATGCAACTTAGACCTTTTATCTCAAAAGATAAAAAGTGTTGGAGATATAGCTTAGTGGAAAAGCTATGGGTTCAGGTCCCAACTACCACTGCCATCACACGGTTTCATACAGTCACAGAATTAGTATTGTCTTGAATCGTGAGTGTACTTTCATTTGTCCATTTGTTCAGCATAAACTGCTTGTGTACTTGGTATCAAGCATTGACTTCCCAAGGAATGCTAATTCTGATATATATAAAAAAGTAAATACATACATGTTAGATATGAGTGAGTGTTAGGAAGGAAAAACTGAATAGGGCTACAGAGGATTTTGAGAAGGTGATAAATGGTTTAGATTTAGCTGTTTTAGATAAGGCAGTCTGGAAAGATTAGGGGAGATGACATTTCAGCAGAGATCTCAGTGAAATGTGAGAGTGAACAGTGTGAATGTCTGAAGCAGTTAAATGGAAAAAGAGACTGAGTTAGAAGAATGCCCAGTATGTTAAGAAATAGCAAGAAAGCCAGTGTGGCCAGAGCAAAGCGAACAGAGTGAGAGAAAAACAGTAGTTGAATCCAAATTAAGGGCCTTGGTAATGACCTTGGATGGTAACCATTGACCTTGAGAGCTTGTTTGGGAGTTCCAGTAGGGGAACACAGCTACTCATGTACTCTTTTTTTTTTTTTTTTAATTGGCAGAACCAGG
>NW_004524740.1:5380461-5383306 GCF_000260255.1 Octodon degus
TGTGGCCAGCTCAGCCCACCAGGGGGCGGGGCTGGCTGGCATGTGGTACTGGGGGATTGAACCGCGGTCCCTGTGCTTTGCTTGGCTTAGCTTGTTCTAAGTAGGTGCTTTAGACCACTGAGCCATCTCACCAGCCCAATAGTGTTGTTTTTGATCAGCCTAGTTGTTCATTATACATCTAACTGGAATTGGAAAACAAATCTGAAATTGGGGCAGATATAGAGAAATCATTATTAGCCTTTACATGGTATTTAAAACCAAAGAGTTAGATGGAAAGAGATTTTAGGTATGATCTCAGAGGCACAGTCAACATTTAAAGGTCAAGACAAGTAAAAGGAGAAGATTAGCAAAGCAGAACAAGAAGTTGTAGTAATTGAGATGGGTAAAAATCTAGCAGGGTGAAGCATTACAGAAGTCAGGTAGAACTGTTTCAAAGGTAAGTTTATCATGGCTTCTGGCTTGGGAATTGAGCTTTGTGTTTGAGACAGGGTAAATCATTGGTGATTTTGTGAGTGATTTCAGTGGAATGGTTGGTATCTTAGTCACTTGCCTTTTGCTAGGACAAAACAATACCTACAATTTAAAGAAAGAGAGGCTTTTTTGGCTCATGGTTTAAGAGGTTCACTCCAAAGTTAGTTTGTTTCAAGGAAGAAAGGGCAGAGTAAAGCCGCTCAACTCATGGTAGCCAGAAAGCAGAAAAAGGAAGAGGTGGAGATAAGAATTTATTTTTACAGATCAGGCCCCTAATGACCTGCCTCTCACTAGGCCCCACTTCCTAACATGTTACAGGTCAGCTATGGTGCCCCATCATCTAATCCTAAATACATGAGGCTTTTGGGGGACACTACATCCAGACCCTAACAGTGGGGATGAAAATCTGATGAGAGAAGAAAAAATGACAGGAAATATTTTAAAAAATCAATTTTTACAGAATTGTTATTCTAAAAGTGAGAAAGATAGATGTATTGCAAGTCAACATAGTTTTTGCTTTGTTTAATTTTTATCTTGCTGAGACTTAATAGTTACATAGAGAATAATTGATACTGGACAAGGATGGATGATTACAGAAGCAAAGTACTTGGGAAACTGGACACCCCACCTCACCAAATTGTTCCAGTATTCATTTGAATACTTTCCCTTTCTCCCATGCTGTTTCATTTCATTTGACTATGGAAATTTGACTCTGATGGTCTAGATAATTGTGTCATTGAATACAACAGAAGTCCAGACTTGAAGTTTGATGACAGACCAGAACTATATTCATCTTCAGGCGAGTGTTTTACTAACTTTTTTTTTTCGTCCACATATATCCAAAGATGGGAACATCCATTATATTTTCAAGCTAGGTCTCATTCATCAAATTACATTTGATTATTTTTTAATGTCTTTTATTTTTTTGGTGGAACCGGGAATTGAACTCAGACCCTTGCGCTTGCCAGGCAAGCGCTTATTCTACTGAGCCATCTCCCCAGCCCTTAATGTCTCTTCTTATTTGTATTTTTTGCCATTTTTGGTACCATTTGTCTCCAATTCTTTTGTTATTATTTCCCCCCCCCTTGATCTTTTGCCTTGGTAGCCCTTTATATGTTTGCCTGTAATTATTGACTTTGTTTTCATTTTGCCAGCCATTTTTCATTAGATATAATTGACATAATAACTAGACATTTAAATTACACAGTTTGATAAATTTCTGCAGTTTGTTAAGTTTTAATAAGTCTATACTGTGAAGCTATCACTATAGTCAGGATAGTGAACATATATGCCATCACCAGAAGTTGCCATGTATGCTCCTACTATACTTGTCCTCAGGGAAGAAGATGGTCTGCTTTCTGTAATATTCTTTTTTTTTTTTTTTGTTGGTGGAACCAGGGATTGAACTCAGGCCCTTGTGCTTGCTAGAGAAGCGCTTATTCAACTGAGCCATCTCCCCGGCCCCTTGTTTTCTGTCCTATAGATAATTCTGCATTTTCTGTAATTTTACACAAATGAAATCATACAGTATGTACTGAAGTGCACTTGGCATTTTTCACTTAGCAGTGTTATTTTGAGACTCATCTACATTATGTGTATCAGCAGTGTTCCTGTTTATAGCTAGGTAGTACTCCATTGTATACATGTTACAGTTGGTCTCTCCATACTGATGGACATAAGATGATGTTTCAGTTTTTTACTATTATATAATAAACTGCTATGAACAGGTATGTATTAAGTTTTTGAATGGACTGAAGCTTATCTATCTATCTGATCTCACAATGCAATTCAGGCTAGTCCTGAACTCACTATAAACCCCCACTGATTTTTCTGCCTCAGCCTCCCAAATGCTGTAATTATAGGCATGCGCCACCACACCCAGCTTTACTGTATTTTCTTAATTAGGAGCAGAATGGCTAGATCATATGAATGTTTAACTTTTTAAGACATTGCCAAACTTTCTAAAATAGTTTTAATAGTTTATATCCTTAGCAGCAGTGTATGAGCTTATTTCCTCCAAATTAATGCTCTCATTGGATATGCTTACTTTAAAATTTTGGCTATTTGTATAGGTATGTAGTAGTATCTCATGTTTTTTTCTTTTTGATGCTTTTTTGAGGTACTGGAGATCATAGCCAGGGACATATGCACAATAGCAAGCATTCTACTGCTGAGGTATACCCTGGCCCCCCCCCCCTTTTTTTTTTGATGCAAGATCTCACCAAGTTGCTCAGGCTGAGTTTATTTTTATTTATTTATTTATTTATTTTTACAGACTTAATTCATTTTATTTTTGCATAAAAACTCTTTATGTTGTAGCTACTGCTGGAGCTTGAGTCCTCTGGACAGAGACTCTGGTGTGGGTTTTCACAAG
>NW_004524740.1:5383406-5385906 GCF_000260255.1 Octodon degus
GTTAGATGAATTCCAAGTTACTTCATTTTCCTCAGTGCTATTGTAAAAGGTATTGTTTCTATAGTTTCCCTCTGAGTGTGTTTATTGTCTGTGTAGAGGAATGCTATTGACTTTTGGGTATTGACTTCATAACCTGCTATGCTACTGAATTTCTGTATTGCTTCTTGGTGGAGTTTTTTGGGTCTTCCAAGTAAAGTATCATGTCATCGGGCCTGGGCTAGGACTGGGTCTTTAGGTTGCTTTTTAACTATTGACTGACTGTTAAGGTGCAGAAGTTTTAAATTTTGGTGTCCAATGTAATTTTACTGTTGTCATCTGAACTTTTGGTGTAACATCCATGAAATCACTGCTGAACCTATGTGATGAAGCTTTACCCTGTTGTGGTTTTCTCTCATTATTTTATTTCTTGTTTTTACATTTAACTGTTTGATTTTTGAGTTCATTTTTGTATGTAATGTAAAGTTAGGGTTCTAAATTAGTTGGCTTAGGGCAACTCTGACAGGACCACTGACTTCGTGGCTTACCCAACAGAAATTTATTTTTTAAGTTCTGGGGGCGGGAATTCCAAAATTAAGGTGCTACCAGAGTTCGTTTCTAGTGAGGCCTCTTTGACATATAAATGGCCACCTTCTTGCCTGTCTTAACATGATCTTTGTTGTATATACATGTTCACTTTATAAGGCCTAGTCCTAAAGTTTTTTTATGAATTTGTTGGACCTCAGTTACTTTCTTAAGGGCCCTATCTCCAACTGGTCATATTGGGGAGTAAGCCTTCAACATGTGAACTTTGGGAAGACATAATTCAGTCCATAACAGAGTATAACTCCATTGTTTTGTATATGGATATCTGGTTTAAGAGAAAACTTGAAATTGTATTACTTCTCATGAGATTCTAGTATTACAGTATGCAATGAATAGCATGTCAACTATTATTACCATTGGTCACATGTAGGAAAAGTATGTGTGCATGTATTTTTCATGTACACATACTTTTGTATGTATAAAGATGTCAGTCTGAGTATTAAGCCTAAAATAGAAAGGTAGGCTAGTATTAACTGTAATGATATTAGGAAATGATGCTGTATTTGTACATCGTTTAGAAAGATATCTGCAGTTTGCCTATGTTTATTGTAATGGAACAGTATTTTAAGAAATTTTGTCAAGGTATAATTCTTTAGCTTGATTCTCCAAAGCTATAGAATAAATTATTTATTTTTTAGTGTATTTGGTACAGGGTCTCACTACACAGCTCAGACACCTAGTGATCCTCCTGTTTTCAGCTTCCTAACTCTGGGATTACAGGAGTACGCCATTATTCCTAGACTCAGTGGCTGGCTCAGCGGGGCTAGCATGGCATGTGGTATGGGGAATCAAATCCTGGTTCCTGTGCTTGCCTATGTAGGTGCTTTAGTCCACTGAGCTATCTCGCCAGCCCTAGAATAGATGTTATATTGTATTTTTGGAGACATAGACATTTAAAATTGATCTGTTTGCCCAGTTTAGGAATATATTGATGCAATTATAATTCAGTTTTAATTTACTTAATTTATAACTGTATTTTCTTTTCAAAATATATAGATGTGAAAATCACCATGAAAAGCTTAGTGTATTTTGCTGGACTTGTAAGAAGTGTATCTGCCATCAGTGTGCACTTTGGGGAGGAATGGTGAGCAGAATAAATTTTAGCATACTGCCTTTAGTTAGTGATATGTTTTTAAGTACTTGTTTGATTTAGATAGAAACTACTTTTATTACTCTACAGAATGAAAATTACATTGCTTTATTAAAGGTATTACACTTCTTATTCTAGAGGAACTTCTTTGAATGGTGTTGAGGATGGATGGATGGATGGATGGATGGATGGACGGACGGACGGACGGACGGACGGACGGACTGACTGATTGATTTGAGACAGGGCCTTGCTCTGTAGTTCAGGATGGTCTTAAACTTTATGTAGCCCAGGGTGGCCTCAAAACTAGCAGCAATCCTCCTGTCTAGACCTCCCAAGTGCTGGGATTATGGGCATGTGCCACCATGCCCAGTGAAATTTGAAGATAAGCAAGAAAACTAGTGCTGTCCAAGAAAAGAGTGACTAATAGGCTTTGACAATTAATTTGGACTGTGGTTATTATTTTCCTTAAGCCTGGCATTGTAGCCGATGCCTGCAATTCCAGCTCTTGGGAGGCTGATGTTGAAGAATCACCCTGAGTTTGAGGGTACTCTGAGCTGCATAGTGAGTTTAAGGCCAATCTGAATTATATAGTGAGGTCCTGTCTCCAAAAGCTGGAAGAAATGTTTTTTTTCTTTTCTTCTGGGGTTTTTTTTTTTTTTTTTTTTTTTTTTTGCTGTTTTTTTTTTTTGAGTGGGTTTGTGTGTTTTGTTTTGTTGTTTGCTTTGCTAGGGAGACAACCCCGGGTCTTATTTGTGCTAGGCAAGCAAGTGCTCTGCTACTGAGTTACACCCAATCCAAGATTTTTATAAACCAAGATATCTAGATAAA
>NW_004524740.1:5386006-5390249 GCF_000260255.1 Octodon degus
GCATCAAAGGTGGCCTTAGCAAAGTTGCCCAATCAGGCTGAGTTTAAATTTGTAATCCTCATACCACAACCTCCCAAGATGCTGGGATTATAGGTCATTTTCTTTATTTTATTTTTTGAATCTTGCTGTGTAATTTAGGCTGGCTGTAAGCTAACTATAGCCCAGGCCTCAAGCTCAAGGCAATCCCCTTGCTCCAGTCCTGAGTGCTTGGATTAACAGGCATATGCCACCATGCCTGGGAGGTAATTATTCTTTAAATTAGTATTTCTCTGATGAATAAAGATTCTTTCAAGGGTTTGTCATTCATATATTATGTTTGGATAATATTACCTGTGTATCAGTATGTTACTGCTGGTTCTTGTCTTTTCTTTTTTTGTATCAGGAATTGAACTCAGTACCTTACACTTGCTAGACAGGTGCTGTGCCACTGAACTGTATGCTTAGCCCTTTTTCCTCTTCTTTGGGTTTGGGAGAAACATTGCTTTTTTTAGTATTAAAATTGCCATATTTAGCTTGGTATGGTGGCACATGCCAGTAATCCCAGCACTTGGGAGGCTGAGGCAGGAGGATCTCTGCAAATAGGCCTGGGCTACAAAGTGAGTTCAAGGCTGGTTTGAATAGCATAGTGAGACCCTGTCTCAAAAAGACCAAAAAAATTTTTTTTTCATTTATGTATTTGGTACAGGGTCTCACTACACAGCTCTGACTCGTAGTGATCCTCCTGTTTTCAACCTCCCCAGTGCTGGGATTATAGGCATGTGCCACCACGCCTGGTCTCGTTCTCAGGTTCAGCATGCCCCGGGGGCAGGGCTGGCACAGTATACAGAACCCAGGGTCTGATCCTGGTCCCTGTGCTTGCCAAAGCAGGTACTTAGTCCACCGAGCTATCTGTGCAGGCATTTAAATTAGATTATAAAGGGCCAGCAAGATAGCTCAATGGACTAAGCACCTGCTTAGGCAAGTGCAGGGTCCAGGGTTTGATCCCCCACACCACCTACTGTCCTGGCCCTGTTGAGCCAGCTCCTGAGTCCAGGCGTGGTGGTGCATGCCTTTAACCCCAGGCGCTGAGGAGGCTGAAAACTGGAGATTCACTGAGTTCGAGCTGAGTATTAAGACCCTGTACCAAATACATTAAAAATAAAAATAGATTATGAAATGTAAGGTAAAAATACCACAAATGGAAAGCTTAATTCTAGCCTAGAATAGGCAGGAAAATTCCTGTGGGATAGGAAATGGAAGGGATTATATATGCATATATGATATGAATGTTACATGTTGCAGCATTTGACCTGTTTTGACCATATTTAAAATCCGATCTGGCCTTTTTGTGGGTGGCAGCAAGCGAGAAGGGAGCGCCATGAAGGCCTCAGGCACACTCCAGGAATACAAGGTGGTGGGGTACTGCCTACCCGCCCCAAAGTGCCACATACCGCCTCTCTGCTGCATGCGGATTTTCCCATCCAACCATGTTGTTGCCAAGTCCCATTTCTGGTACTTTGTGTCCCACCTGAAGAAGATGAAGAAATCTTCAGGGAGATCACCTACTGTGGGCAGGTATTTGAGAAGTCTCTGCTGCAGATGAAGAACTTCGGCATCTGGCTGTGCTATGAGTCCTGCAGTGGCACCCACAACATGTACCGGGAGTACCGGGATCTGACCACAGCAGGCGCCAGGCACCAAGCCCGTGCCCACTCCATCCAGATCATGAAGGTGGAGGAGATTACAGCCAGCAGGTGCTGCCAGCCCTCTGTCAAGCAGTTCCATGATTCCAAGATCAAGTTCCCACTGCCCCACTGCGTCCTGCGTCACCAACACAAGCCTCACTTCACCACCAAGAGGCCCAACACCTTCTAGAGGCAGTACCAATAAGCCTGGCGCCACTCCACAATAAAAACAACAACAATCTGATCATTCCCAGTCATGGTCCCAACCTTTAATGAGATTATAATCTAGCAGTACAAGTGAGACCAATGCATATATCATGAAAGTATTATAAATACAACGAAGGGGAAAGTATGGATTGCTGTGGGAAAGCATAGCAATAGCGTTTAAGATGGTCTGCAGTGTGAGAAACAGTTTTTAAGAGGAAGTGACAAACTGGCGTGAATGGGAGTGTTTCAGGTGAGGTTGTGGATGATATTCTGTGGAGAGAGGAAACATTTAAAAGTATTTAACCGGGGCTGGAGAGATGGCTCAGTGGTCTAAAGCACTTACTTGGAACAAGCTTGGCAAAGCACAGGGACCGCGGTTCGATCCCCCAGCACTACATGCCAGCCAGCCCTGCCCCCAGGTGGGCTGAGCTGGCCACACACACACACACACACACACACACACAATAAATGTTAAAAAATAAATAAATAAAAAATTTAAAAGTATTTAACCTTGTTGGGTTGTAGGGTTGTAGGGTATAGCCAACAACCTCCACAGTCCTTGTAGAGCTATGGCCTGAGAATACTTCCTGAAGAGAAGTATGGAAAAATAAGATTTTAGCAGAGGAGTAGCATGGTCAGAGTGTGGTTTTGTTTTTTTTTTTTTTTTAAAGTGTTTGTTTTGAATTTCTTTTTTTAAACATTTATTTATTTAGTGTGTGTGTGTGTGTGTGTGTGTGTGTGTGTGTGTGGCCAGCTCAGCCCACCAGGGGGCAGGGCTGGCTGGCATGTGGTGCTGGGGGATTGAACCGCGGTCCCTGTGCTTTGCCAAGCTTGTTCCAAGTAGGTGCTTTAGACCACTGGGCCATCCCGGCAGCCCCCAGAGTGTGGTTTTGAAGGAAGATATCTGACCCCCCTCAAAAAAAAAAAAAAAAAAAATCTCATTTTTCCCTAGGGACCAAAGAAATAGCGTGATTTATTAGGAATGGAGAGATCCTTTCCTATTTGCTGTTTTCCCCCTCTTAGGTCTTCGTTGTGAAGTAATTTGTTTTCTGTCATCTTAAGTCTTTTTTCCCCCTCTATAGAACTGGGTATTGAACGTAGGGCATTGTAATGCCAGTGTTCTACCCCTGAGATGCTGTATCCCCAGCCCTTTTTAGTTTTTAAATTTTATTTTAAGATAGGATCTCACTAAGCGGCCTACACTGACCTCAAACTTGGGGTCCTTCTGCCTTGGCTTTCTTAGTACCGTGGATTATAGGAGTGCTCCCCCATGCCCAGCTCATCTGAAATCTTTTATTGTCCTTTAAGGTTTCCTTGAAAAATTTATTATTTGACTTCATGTAAAAATTGATGCTCTTTTAAAGACGTTGAAAGGGATAAACAGATAATAGATACTTAGAATACATTGATATAGGATTCATTATTCACCTCAGGACCTATTTGCTAGACAGTTAAAATTTGTTCCATTAACCTGTTGTCTTCAGAAAAATACTGAGAAAATTTCGGTATCTTTGGTATGTGATATAAAACTGTTCCTAATTCAGTAATAATTAAAATGGTTAATTAGTGAAATTTGGGATTTAATAGAGACAGTACTATCATCTACAAGGAAACCATAGTAACTAAATATTTAAATTACCAAAGTTTAAAATCTTAAGACTTAGGAAAAAGTTGCTGTTTTACCTATTGATGCTTTAAGTCTAATTTTATATGCCTATAATGTATATACCTCAGAATTAGTTAGCTTTTTAAAAAATAAATTTTGTAGTTTCTTAAATGTTCTCAGCTTAGATAGAAGAAATCATTGCTATGGCTTAATTTTAAGGAGGGACAGAATGAAATGATAGGATCATTATTTTTGTGAAGATTTTATGTTTCTTACGAAACCTAGATAGTCCTGGAATCACTTCCTTTCCTATGGGACAGTAGCCTCTTAGCTATTTTAGGATAAGTTCTGTCCTTTTGAAAGTTTGTTCCTGTCAGGATAATGAGACAGTAGATTGCTTGTTATTTCTATAAGCTCTGAAATTAATTTAGGCTTTAGAGAATTAAACTCATTAAATTTGCTTTGTAAATCTTCAATATGTACAAATTAATGGAGTTTATACAATAAAAACTGAATTCTTTTACCTTCATAGCGCTGGCTGACGGAGCAGAGAGCTCAGTGTCCTCATTGCCGGTAAGTGTTTTTGCTATAGTCATTTCTAGTTTTTAGTTTGAGACAAGGTCTAAGTTACTAACTTACCTAGGCTGGGCTTAAATTTATAAGGGTTTTTTTTTTTTTTTTTTTTTCCTTCCTCGAATGCCTTCAGGGCACTTTTGGCCAGCGGGAGAGTTGTGAGGTTCGAACTCCAGGAACCTGAGGCTGACAG
>NW_004524740.1:5400273-5406827 GCF_000260255.1 Octodon degus
ATATATATACTGGCCTGCTTCAATAAAATAAAAGTAACTGAAAAACACACGTTTAAAAATACTTATCAGTTTATTAGTATTCACAGTGTGAGAAAGGAATGTATAGTGTTACACCTATATAATCCCAGCTTTGACAGGGATCCCAGCTTTTGGAGGCTTTGACAAGAAGATTACAGATAATGGGCAATTTAGCAAGACTGCCTCAATAAAAAAATAAAAATAAATAAATAAATAAATGGACTCAGATGTAGCTGAATAGTAGAGCACTTAGTCTAGTACATGTTAAGCCCCTATATTTAATTCCTGGTACTACAAAAGGTGGGGGGGTGGTAGTGGTAATGTAGGTGAGATATAGGGAAAACCTTTTAAAACTACTCTTTATTTATTTAAATAGCACGATGGACATACCTTTAAACCTTTAGCAGAAATTTATGAGCAGCATGTCACTAAGGTGAATGAAGAGGTAGCCAAACTTCGTCGGCGTCTCATGGAACTGATCAGCTTAGTTCAAGAAGTGGTAAGACTGGTTGTTGTATGAGCATCCTTTTTATATTCTATAATATAATATCAGTCAGTCTGATGTTCAAATCAAGATTTGAAATTTAATGGGATTATTTTAGGCTCATAAACTTAAGTCTTGGCCAATAGGGAAGGAACTGAAGCTAGAGAAGGAGCTAGGGGAAGGAGCTGAACCCTCACAAGAATTAAAGAATCACTTATGAGTTAAAATAGTCTGCCTAGGTCTGAGGATTTAGCTCAGGGGCATAGGCACCTGCCTGGCTAAGTGCAAGGTCCTGAGTTCAATCCCCCATACCTACCAAAAAAAAAAATCTGCCTATTATAGAATGGATACTTGACTTCTCAATATTGGCTTCAGTAGAGTGATTACATTTATTCATTCTTTGATCTCCACCTTTGGGAAGGTTTCTTCTGTTAAAGTGTACCATTTGTCATGTCCTAAATAGACTCTTACAGAGTTGAAAGAGTAATATTTATTACTGCTGTCTCAAATACTTCCCTGTTTGCTGAGACAAAACAACTGACACCCAAAGTTAAAGAAGTAAACGTTTTTATTGATGTTTCTGAAGTATGCTTTAGTATATTTTAATCACTTATTTTAAAAAATCTTTTAAACTAATATAGTTCAGTACTCAGAATTAGGAACTTATGCTTACATTTTATAAAAATATTTGCTTGTATGTTTTAAAGATATAATGAACTGATTTTAAGGATACTTGCAGTGATTGAGTTAATGTCTCTTCTGTTTTTAAAGTTCTTTAATGAAAATTCTTTTTATCTCTTTATCTTTTAGGAAAGAAATGTAGAAGCTGTGAGAAATGCAAAAGATGAGCGTGTTCGGGAAATTAGGAATGCCGTGGAAATGATGATTGCACGATTAGACACACAGCTGAAAAATAAACTTATAACACTGATGGGTGAGTTTTTTGTGTGCTGCTTGGAGAACATGGTACTTGGAGCCTCCCTCAGGTTCAGTCTTGGAAGAGTAAATTCCTTGAGTTTTTATAAAATAGACTTGAAATTATAGATAACTTTGTTATCATATGCCTGAGTTGTATTTAGAAATGATTAGAAAGAAAAATTTTCAGTCATTTGGGTGAGAATTGTAGGGTCTAATAGACCTCATTGTTAGGTAACTTTTTTTCCTTCATTTAAACCAAATTTGATAAATGTTCTTACTACTAATGACCCATTTCTTTTCATTCTATTATTGAAGGTGAAGAACTCACACTTAAGAATACAAGAGTAGTCCCCTCAACATTTTTTACAGGCTTAAGAAGTCTTGGTTTCCAAATTGTAGTAGGCCTCATATTTATGTCTAAGTTATATTTAAATGTATTTACAGCGTTTGTATTGCTCACACCTGAGTTCTCAAAGATTCTCTAATTCTTTAATTATGGAGTCTAATACATTATTGAAAATAAAATATAAGTAATACATTTGAATCTGCTAATGTTTGGTTGGTTTTTTTAATATCTTTGAGCTTATCTATAATCCTAGTTTATCTGGTGTTTTACTAACACAAAATTAGTAAGGTATGAACAAAGATTTTTTTTACTTTTGTCTTTCTTTATTCTTTTTTTTTTTTTTTTTTTTTTTTGGCGGAACCGGGGATTGAACTCAGGCCCTTGTGCTTGCCAGGGAAGCGCTTATTCCACTGAGCCGTCTCCCCAGCCCACTTCTGTCTTCCTTTTTGAATGGTTTGGCCATGCTTTTATATCATTAAAAATACTGTTTTATCCACTTCAACTTTTTAAAAAGTTATAAATATATTTGGGTTTAGATATTCTCCTAGTAGTCTGTGAATCATTTTTATATTACGAATCTGTACTACCTGAGTTAATATTTTTTTTCCCCAAAATCTTTCAGTAAATAGTATTTAAAAGAAAATCATTTTAGTTGGATTGAACTAACATTTTAGTCTAGTTTTGGTTTACCATGGAGCAATTCAAAAGAAATCTAGACATTGACTTTGCCATTTCATGTAAATAACAATTGTTTTTTTTCCCCTTAGGCCTTCAATTGCAGTTAGTCATATGTATGAATGGTCTTATTTCTTTAGTCTCAAATGATATTTGAGCCTGTTTTAAGTTCTTTAAGCCAAATAGAGTACTAGAAAGTTGGTACATATTAGGGCTTTTAAAATTCAAATCTTTACCAGTATTAATGTGATTTTTTTTTTTTTTTTTTTTTGAAACTGGGGATTGAACTCAGGCCCCTGAGCTTGCCAGGGAAGCGCTTATTCTACTAAGCCATCTCCCCAGCCCTTTATTGTGATTTTTAAATAGTAGTTTAACATATTTGCATATGGCCTTATTTTTTTGAATTAATTTTCTTAATTGGATTAATTGAAAATAAGAAAACAGTGCAGATCTGTTAGCTTTAGTAACAATATAATTCATTGGATGAAATAATTTCCTTTTTCAGTAACTTAAAACCTGCCCTATTTGTGTGGTTTTCAAATCATTTTTCACTATGGAGAATTTCATTTCAGCTTGTGAATCCCAAGGTAGCTTTATAATTAAATAGAATTCTTTAGGGTTAGATAGGAGTTTCTATGAGTTTGTTTAGTATTATGAAGAACTTCAGACTATTTATATCACAATTTCTACTGCTAAATCTTTTTGGAAACAGTGTGCTGCATTGATCAGGTTAGCAATAAACCTGTTACCTGAGCTGGCTTTTTTTTTTTTTTTTTCTGGTGGCACTGGGAATTGAACTCAGAACCTTGCTCTTGCTAGGCAGGCCCTTATGCCACTGAGCTATATCCCTGGCCCTCCCAGGTTGGCTTTGAACTTGCATCTATCATTAATTTTTAATTTGAATTTTATATGGCACCATTGTCCATAGGGATAATACTTCAGGACAGTAGGATATGATACTGGTTATATGTAGTATTACCTCTGATAATACTAAATCCTAGGTAATTCATTTTGATTTGTGTCTTAATAAGCATGATCATCTGATTTTGGTTTCAAAAAATTAAATAAAAGTTTACATACTAATTGTCAGTCTTTATCAAATAACACTGCTCTATATTAACATTTCTGCTGATTCCTGGGATATACTTCCATCCCTTTAGACTTTGTGATTCATGAAGAAAATGGTCTGATTTAGTAAGAATGCTTATGTTTTTGTTTCAGAGAATATAGCTGGGGATGTAGCTCTTGCTTAGCATCCTGGCAAGAGGCCCTAGGTTCAGTCTTCAACACTGCAAAAGAAATAAAAAGTTAAAAAAATAAAATCAGTTGTCTTCATATGTACCCCCAGCACTCTGGGAGGCTGACGCAGGGGGATCACAAATTTGAATCAAGCCTTGGCTACTTAACGTATTAAGGAGACCATGTTTCAAATAAAAGGGCTGAGATTTAGTTTATTGGGTCAAATCTCCTTCCATTAGTAAATACTTAAAATATACACAACAGGATTTTTTGCAATACATTTCCGTAATAATTCTTTTTGTGTTCAGTTTTTTGAGACTAGCTCTTTGTGCTTTTTTAAACAAGTCTTTATGTGCTCGTAAGACATTTTCTGCTGACTTTTGACATAAATATCTGTCCTATGTACTACATACCACTTTTAAAATGCATGTCTAGTACTTCTTTTAAAAGGAGCATAGAAATCTAGAAAAATAAAACTTTAATATATATGTCATTGTAACATTTTGCTTTTCTCCTTTGCAGTGCTGGGGGTCCAATCAAAGGCTATCATTGTACATTTCTAGACTAACACACTTAATAGACTTCAGTTGAATTTTTTTCCTAAGAGTACATACGGCTGGTTCTGAGAATCTCTTTCTAAACTATAATTAGATTTAACCTCTTAAAGCTTTAAAATCTGTAGGATTGTGCTGATGAATCTTTGTTTACTTGAAATGGATTCCTTTTTCTCGCATGTTTGGTGAAAGTTAATTTCAATCTTAAAAGTAGTAATGAACCTGAGTATGATGATTAATATATTTAAACAGGTCAGAAGACATCTCTAACCCAAGAAACTGAGCTGTTGGAATCCTTACTTCAGGAAGTAGAACACCAGGTGATGAAATGTTAGCTGTAGTAAAATAAATCTTTGTTCCTTTTTTGCCCATATTCTTAAAAGTGTTCTTATTGGCGTGGGGGCAGAAATTGTATTACAAACATGAGATCTATATATCTACATGCTATAATGGAAATTTTAGGAAAGTGTAATTAGCTTATTTGTCATATATGGGAAGCTAGGTTAAGATTTAGGATGAGCCAGTTATAGTAGTGTGCACCTATAATTCTAGCACTCTGAAGACAGGCAGAGGATTGCTGTGAGTTCAAGGCCATCCTGCACTATGTAGTAAGTTTTTGAATTTGTTTTGTCTTTTTGTTTGTTTGTTTGTTTGTTTTTTGAGACAGAATTTTGCTGTGTACTACAGGCTGGTCTTAGACTCACTCTCTAGCTTAGGCTGCCCTCGAACTCTTGGCAGTCCCCTTGCCTCAGCCTCTCAGTGCTGGGTTTATATTCATGTGCCACCATACCTGGTAGAAAAAAAGATTTATGATGAGTGAAAATACAATTTATTTTTTACTGGAAACTGCCCATGAAATCTGTAAGTTTATAAAAATTTTAAATTTTCTCATTGTGACTTCAGTAGTGGCTTTGAGATAGGTCATTGCCAGTTACTTAAAGTGCAGTGATTCTTACGTTAAAATTTTCCCTTTTATTAAGTGGCCAATAGGTAATAGGTGTTGTCTTAAATGTTTGAGAAACATCAGTGACAAAATGGCAAAAATTCTGTCCTATTATGTTGATTAAGAGTTGGTGAATATGAATCATATAACAAATGAATAAAATATATGTATTATTATAGCTAAATGGATAGACCTTGAGGCCATTTGTGAAGTGAAGTGAACTGGATACATGTAAATATCACATTGTCTCTCTGGTATGAGAAACTGAAAGTATAAATAAAAACCAAAATGTATAATAGAAATTGTGGAAGTAATTGTTCCACCAAAGAAGGGGGGAAGAGCAGAGGAAGGGAAGTAGAAAAAAATGAGAAAAGAAGGATAATACAGAAACAGCTTTGTAAATAAGGAAGAAAAGGGATTGAATGGGGGGGAGGACAAAAAATATATACAGGTACAAATTCCTTATAAATGTGATCATTATATCTAAATTATACCAATAAACAATTATAAAACAAAAAATACATAATGCCTCAAATATTTGATGTATTCACTTGTTTTCAATTTGTGGAATTTTTTTAATGTCACTGGGTATTGAACACAGAGGTGCTGTTACTGAGGTACATCCCCAGTCCTTTATTTTTTTATTTTTGCACAGTTATTGCTAAATTTCCTGGTTGGATTTGAATTTATAATCATCTGCCTTAGCCTTTCAAGTAGCTGGGATTATAGACAAGTGCCACCATTTCTGACTATGTTTTTTAGAATTCTTGTAGTTTTCTCTGTGCCTGTTACACAGCCATTTCCTGAGATTTTCTTAATGATTCTGAGGATTACCTTCATTTATTTCTTAAAGTTCCATGGTACCCTTAGTCATACAGCTTTCACTCTCTTGTTTACTTACATATTACACATTCATTTAGTACCTTTCTAGAAAGGGTGATCATGGTTTTTCTTTGTTGCATTTCTGAAAATACATTTATTGAGTACTCTCATTTTCTCTTTGCTACTCTTTGTGTGAATGTGTAGTATGGGGGAATGAACCCAGCAGTTTCACTACTTTGGTAGACATTTAAATTTTTTTTTTTTTTTTTAAATTGTGCTAGTTTCACTAAGTCTTTTTTAGTTACCCAGACTGGGCTTGAGCTTGGTCTTGTCTCAACTAGCTGGAGTGCTGAGATTCCCGATTTGCTCCATCCCCATCTTAGGATTCTTTATGTATAAAGAACTAGATAGGCGCTGGTGAGATGGCTTAGTGGTCTAAAGCACCTACTTAGAACAAGCTAAGCTAAGCAAAGCACAGGGACCGCGGTTCAATCCCCCAGCACCACATGCCAGCCAGCCCCGCCCCCTGGTGGGCTGAGCTGGCCACACACACAC
>NW_004524740.1:5406927-5409156 GCF_000260255.1 Octodon degus
GTTTTTGGAAACCAATCCCATTTCTTAGGCACCTTAAAGCATTCACTCTATCACTAAATTATACTTTTAGTCCCATGGATATCATTTTGGTAGTACAACTTTATGATTCAGAATTAAAAATTAAGTCTGTATTCTGAATTAACAGTATATTTTTTGTTGTTGTCAGTTGGTTTTTCCTGTCAGTAAATGATGCGTTAACGTGGTAAAAGTTCAAAACTTACATTTCATTGTTTTTATTTCTATAGTATTGTGACATAGATATATGATTATGAGCTCTGCTTTGAGGAATGTGTTTATTTTAGAAAATTAATCTCAAAATCCTGAATTAGAGTATATGTATGGATTTTCTTCCCAGTGCTCCACTCCAGCTACGAGAACTAGTAAATTGTCGTTGGGCAGAAGAAGTTACACAACAGCTTGATACTCTTCAACTCTGCAGTCTCACCAAACATGAAGAAAATGAGAAGGACAAGTATGCCCTCATCTTCTTTGTTCAGTATAGGTTTTGCCACATGCCATTTTAGTGGTACTGTATAAATGTGCATGTTTTTAAGAGTGTATCATGTGTGTTTGGTGCTGGGTGCTGAACCTAGGGCCTCATCCTGTTGAAGCATGCTCTGCCACTGAACTAAAATTCTAGTCCTAATGACAGTTCAGTAGTTTTCTTTTAGTTATTTGTAAATGAAAAATTTAATGTTCTTTAAACCATTGATGATTTTTTTTAAATATTTAAAACAAATTATTAAAATGTTTGTGCTGGGCATGATGGTGCATGCCTGTAATCCCAGTGCTGGGCAGGCTGAGACAGGAAGATCACTACGAGTGTAGTGTAGCAAGACTCTGTGCCAAATAAACAAATAAAAGATTTAAAATAAAACAAAGTTTAACATTTATAACATGAATATGTATACATATTTATCCTTGTACATAAAGTTCCATGCTACAGGGGAGGTAGAGGCACAATTTCTGCCTGCTTAGTGGGAACACAATGATGTTCATTAGTGTCATTAGGGTTGGAAGTTTAGCTCATGGGCAGAGCGTGCTTCACAGGATGAGGCCCTAGGTTCAGTGCCTAGCACCAACACAGTGTTATTTTCAGAGACTGCCTTGGGAATAGAATCTTTGAGCAGCAATAAAATGGACTTTTATCACATGATGGTACAATTTGATCATGTCTGAAGGGGGGTTGTTCGAGGACAGATATAGTAATATGACAGTCATCTGTTTTATAAGTGAAGAAGTTATCTGGTTAATTACAAGGCAGTACTGCCCAGTAATGGTAAAATAACATAGGAGAGGTATGGCAATGTTGTTTGTTTATGATGTCTGTTATACTGTGGATTAAATCAAAAGCCTTCTCATTGAAAAGCCTTCTCTTTTTCACTTTTTATTTTGATGGGGATTTTGATAGTTATTTTTTCACTCTTTGAGATAGGGTCTCCCTAAGTCACTAAATTGTCCATGCCTGAAGTTGGCTATCTTTTTGCCTCAGCCTTCCTGAGTGCTGGGATTATAGGCATGTGCCATGACACACCTGTGTTTGAATGCTTTATTTTTTATTTTTTAAAGTAATATTTCTTTCTAAGTTCATAGCATATTAAAGCAAGAGGTTGAAACTATGGGGGTCATTAGAAAAACTTATACCTGTTCCTTTGTTAAGCTGAGGAAATAGAACCATAGAGATGAAAGAGACTTACAATTTAATTCATGATTAGAAATAAAACCTGGTGTTGTTTCTACTATTCTAGTTAAACTGGGCTTTAAGGATTTCTGTTATTTCTAGCATTGTGGAAGTCACACCAAAAATAATTTAATTTTTTTCTATATATTTTTTTTCCCTTTTTACTTTCATGTTTGCAATACATAATAAATACATTCAATGTGGGGAGTTGGTACATACACATATCTCATCCCATCCCTTTTTACTTCTTCTCTCTCCTTCCTGTCTTCCCCTATCTGCAGATTACTGTCCCTTGTTTATGTAGCCTGTCTTCCTGTTCCCTACATCTGTCTTTTATTTTGCTTCTAAATTATTTATACTTTTGAGTTTCTTTTTTAAAAAAATTAATTAATTAATTAATTTATTTGTGTGTGTGTGTGGCCAGCTCAGTCCACCAGGGGGCGGGGCTGGCTGGCATGTGGTGCTGGGGGATTGAACCGTGGTCCCTGTGCTTTTTTAAGCTTGTTCTAAGTAGGTGCTTTAGACCACTGAGCCATCTCACCAGCCCA
>NW_004524740.1:5410182-5412020 GCF_000260255.1 Octodon degus
AAAGCACAGGGACCGCGGTTCAATCCCCCAGCACCACATGCCAGCCAGCCCCGCCCCCTGGTGGGCTGAGCTGGCCACACACACACAAAACAAATAAATAAAAAAAAAAAAAACAAAAAAAACTAGATACAAGTCCTTTATCATATAAACCTTTTCAGATACTTTAAGTATGTGTGTTTATTTTTTCCCCTTAAAAGCGTCTTAGGAAGAATAGGGGTTTCAATTTTTTTTTTTTTTTTTTTGTATTAAGTACAGAGTCTACAGGATCTTATGTAGGTTGGACTCGTAGTGATCCTCCTGTTTACAGCCTCCCAAGCACTGGGATTTTAGGTGCACACCACACCCAATCTCAGTTGCCCTCTCAGTGTCCCAGATGGGGCCCGCACAGCAGCCCTGGGGATGGAACTCCTGGTAGGATCAAACTTCCAACCACTGCATCTGCCTAAGCAGGTGCTTTAATCCACTGAGCTATTTGGCCGGCCAGGGTTGTTTTTTTTTTTTTTTTTTTTTTTTTTTTTTTTTGGCACAACTGGGGATTGAACTCAGACCCATGCCCTTGCCAGGGAAGTGCTTATTCCAGTGAGCCATCTCCCCGGCCCCCAGTGTTGTATATGTTAATCTTTTCTTTTTTGAAACAGAGTCTCACTATGTACTTCAGTCTGTCCTTGAACTCAACATTGATCCTTCTATCTCAGCCTCCCAATTCCTGGGATTACAGGTGTGCACCACCACACCCAGCTCATTTTATGTTTATTCTATGTAAGTATTTAAAGCTCATGGTTTTTTGCAGCATATATTTGGGTCTAGAGTTTCTTTTTAAACCTAGTCTAACAGTATGAACTTTCACTTGACATTTAATGTGCTTATTGGCATGGTGAAGTGTGAGTCTTTCATCTTGTTTTTTTGTTTGTCCCATATGTATTTTGCCTTTTTTTCTTCCATCTTCAAATTGTTCTGAGTTGTCATCAGTCTGACAATGATACCAGTAATGAAAATAAAATTAAATGGATTATATCGAACTTTCAAATAAATACCCCATGAAAACTACTTATAAAAAGAGAGTGTTAGGTTCAGTGTACATGCCTGGAATCACAGCTACTGGTAGGATGAGGCAGGATGACAAGTTCAAGGTCAGCCTGGTCGACTTAGACTGCCTCAGAATTTAAAAAATAAAATGGACTGGGAATGTAGACCACCATTTTCTTACTTTTCTCATTGCTAAGACAAAATTCTTGACATTCCAAGTTAAAGGAGGAAAGGTTTATTTTGGTTCACAGTTTGTAGAAATTTTTCAGTCCATAATTGGGTGGCTTCAAGGCAGGGTGGCAGAGCAGACAGGCATCACAGAAGAGAAACCAAGGTAGCAAAGCAACAAGGGCAAAACTCAGATTTTTCTATCTTATATGTCTTATTCAGTCTACATAGGAGGGATAGTATCCACACTCTTAATCTAGCTCTCTTGGTCCTTTCATTGCAGCATAAATCAATTCTAGCATCACACACACTAGATCCATCCTTTTCTGAGAAAGTGCCACCTATGACCACATGAGGCTTTTGGGTATACATCTAAACACAAGCCATGACAACCATATATGTGCGTATAAAGTTTTTCTGGTGCTACATGCTAGGCATTCTGTTGCTGAGCCCTCATCCCAAAATATGCATCTTTTTTTTTTTACATCAGTTATTTTTATTTTAAAGAAAAAAAAATAAAAACAATGGTACAAAATCTAAAAACAAGATTTTAGGAGAGTAACAATGGTTAGTACATTGTGTATTGTTACTGCCAAAGTAGTTTCTCATATTACAAGATACAGGCAAGAAATAATAAGCAAATA
>NW_004524740.1:5412399-5413986 GCF_000260255.1 Octodon degus
TTGAAATCCACCCTGTAGACTCAGGTGGAATCATGACCCATAGGGTGGAAGAGAAGTCCATTTGTAGGGTGTACTGATGAAAATATTCTGCTGCTGAACACAAAAGAATAACTGAAAGACTACTATTGTATACCTCTTACTCTCCTCTTGTTTAATTGTTTGCCCTATTTGGCGGGTTCTTTCCATTCTCATTCATGGGGAATATGCATCCTTTTCAAGATCACTTGGAATAATCTCAGCTTCTAACCATGTATTAAGGTCTATAGTACCATGAAGACTTCAGAAATTGATATAAAGAACATTCTGTAACCACAATATAATTAAAAGGCACATCAGAAATAAAAACAGCCAAGTGTGGTGGTACATACTCTACAGAGACCAAGACAGGAGGGGTGCAAGTTCCAGCCCAGCCAAGCCAATTTAGTGATTTAATGAGACTCTTATCTCAAAAACAGAAAAAGGACTGGGGATATAGCTTACTGTAGAGGCCCTGTTTTCAATTCTCAATACTGCAAACAAACCCTTAAAACACACTTTAAAAAATCATACTAGGCCATCTTTAAAATGGGATGTCTTACTGGTTGATTGTTTGTGGTGGGTTGTTTTGGTTTTTTTAGACAAGGTCTGTTTCACTATTTCAGTGGTTTTTTGTTTGTTTGTTTGTTTGTTTGTTTGTTTTTCAGTACTGGGGATTGAACTCAGGACCTTGTGCTTTCTAGGCAAGTGCTTATTCTACTGAACTATCTCGACAGCCCTTTCACTATGTATTTCAGAATGATCTTAAATTTACTGTGTAGTCCAAGCTGGCCTCAAACTATTAACAAGCCTCCTGCCTAAGCTTCCTTTGTGCTGGGATTATAGATGTGCATCACCAGGCCCAGCATGCCATAATTTTTTTTAACTTTTTTCCTTAGTGACACACAAAATGAAGATGTGTTTATCTATGTCTTTTTTTCTTTAATGTATTTGGTACAGGGTGTCACTTCGGAGCTCCAGCTCATAGTGATTCTCTTCAGCCTCCCTAGCACTGGGATTACAGGCGTACAGCACCAAGCCTGGTACACTACCATGCCCAGCCTCAGGTGGCCAGCTCACTGCACCCAAGCAGGGCCAGTGTGGTATTTAGTGCTGAGGATGGAACCTTAGTCCCTACGCTTGCCTAAGCAGGTGCTTAGTCCACTGAGCTATCTCTCCAGCCCTGTCTTTACAACATTTTATGAACTGTAATAGTTAGCCAAGGGACAATATTAATGTAGTGAAGCAGTTGTACTCCTGACATGGATGCCTACATGGCCAGTGAATGTGAAATCAAACTGATAAGCTGGGAAATACAAAGCAAAACCAAAACAAAATGCCATCTTAATGTCCATTGTCCTTTTTTTTTTTTTCTACTGGGAATCAAACTCAAGGCCTCATACTTTCCAGGAAGGTGTAGTGCCACTGAGCTACCTATCCAGCCTGAAGTTTTAAAAATACATATGCAGGGGTTGGTGAGATGGCTCAGTGGTCTAAAGCACCTACTTAGAACAAGCTTAGCAAAGCACAGGGACCGCGGTTCAATCCCCCAGCACCACATGCCAGCCAGCC
>NW_004524740.1:5414260-5417295 GCF_000260255.1 Octodon degus
ATAAATAAATTTAAAAAAAAAAAGAAAAAAATTAAAAAAAAATACATATGCAGAAGTCTAAATGTTGCCAAATGGAACTTAATTTGCTTTGGTGGAAGCATGCATTTATTTGGACTATTCTGGAGAGCAATTTCTAATATCTGCTCAATTTGTCAGTATGCTTCAATAGTTTTAGTCTGAAACAAACTTGAATATACATACAAAGAACACCACACAAAAGTCTTTATTCCAGAGTGTTTTAGTGAAGACTAGGAAATAATTGAAATGTCCATTAAAGATTTTAAAATGGTGTTATATTTATTAAAAGATTTTATTTAAATTTCTTGAAATGAGTAAATCAAACTGTAAATATCTATACAATTAAACCTTTAAAAATAATTGAATAAGTCAGGTTAAGTGGTGCATGCCTATAACCCATTACTCTAAAATGATTGAGACAGGAGGATTGCAAATTAGAGCTGAGTCTGGACAACTTAATGACTTAGCAAGACCTTATCTCAATAAATGTTAAAAAGGCCGGAGATAAAAGCTTTAAGTTCAATCCCCAGTATTACAAAACAAAACACATTGTATGAAAATAGAGACCACAGATATATGTTGATAAAATATGAAAGTATTCAGAGTGTTGTTTGTGGACACACACACACAACTGTAGAAGTATATATGATGACAAACTTCAGGAGCAAGTTGTGTTTGGAAAAATGTGGCCAAGGAAAGATATACATACTGGGTGTGTTGGTGAATGTATTTCCAGCACTTAGGAGGCTGAGGCATGAGGATTGCTGAGTTTGAGGCCAGAAAGATTCATTGTAATTTTCTAATATTTGTTTAGTGAACCATTGTATATATACATACAGGTGATTTTAAAAATAATTATTTTTAGTAATACTCAAGTAGTAGATGATTGAGTATTTAAAAGTTCGATGATTTTATTTTATTTTTATTTTTTATTTTCCAAGTCTTTTATTTGTCCTTAGATTTGTTCCAGGAAAACTGAGTGGCTGTGGAAACTCAAATGCTACCTGTAAGCCATTTTCAAACTCTCTGCCCTTGATACTAATCTTCAGGAAGCCAAAATGCACATTCCTCCCTAAACTGTTTTTTTTTGGGGGGGGGGTTGGGCTGTATCTTTATATATATATTTTTTTTTAATTGAGAAATAAATATGAATGAGACAGTTTCACAGCTGATTAATAGGACAGGTTTTATTTATTTATTTTTAGGACAGTTTTGATAGTCAATACACTGTACGTTGTTATCTTCTTAGTCGATGATTTAAAAAAGTCATTTATTCAGTAAATATTGGGCCAGACATGGTGGTGCATACCTATAGTCCCAGGTATTTTGGGGGCAGGGGCAGGAAGATCTTAAGATCACAACTGAGCAAGACTCTGTCTCAAAAGAAAAAAAATTAAAAAGGGCTGGGATGTAGCTTATTGATTCCTGGATATAGCCCCCAGTGCTGCAAAAACAAAACCCAGGCAATTTTTTATAATTTTTTTAGTACATATTCGCAGTATATAGTGATTAATTCATTGCGGAGAATTGGTACATGTATGTAATATATCTTAATGCTTTTTCCCCACACCCACCCTACCTCTTGGTTCCTTTCCCATTTGTAAAAGATCGAGCTCCCTGTTGCCTATTATCTTTTATTTTATGTAACTTTTGACTCAAATGTGTCCTTTGTGGCAAATTAATACTCCAGGTAATGTTTTTACACATAATAATATAAATGACAGTGTATGCAGCTGCTTGCTTTTTCTGTCCTTTTATCATTTACTAGTACTTTATTGGTTGATCCAACAGCCTAATCATATGTTATCATTATTCTTGTTTTTTTATTTTAATTTTGTTGAGAAACAAATATGAATGAGACAGTTTCAAAGCTGATTAATAGGACAGTTCAATAACCAATACATTGTACATTGTTATTTTCTTAGTGGTTATCCATAGTACAAGAAGCAGACAGGATATCCTGTCCAAACGCTATTAGTACACCTCTTTCTTCTCATTGAATTAAGCAAAAGTAGCTGTGTATCTATCCTGTTTTGTATATATAAATACAAAATTATCTTTCCTTTGTATCCCCCCCCCTTTTTTTTTTGTTTAATCCTGTCAGAGGTGGGTATTCTATTGGCATCTAAATACTATAGGTGTTTGAATTCAGCAAAACAATCCAACACTGTCTAGCAGTCTATAATATTTGTGGGTTATCCTCAGAAGTTATTGACTTGAGCCTTTTACAGCTCATCATATTAATATGGCTTTACTTTATATACCTTGTTTTTATACTTTTCTGCTGGATGGTTAAGACCAAAATAAAGCAAGACTTATATAGCAAGAAGTGTAACTTTTGTATCTGATGAGGTCCTTTAAGTACCCTCAGGATTTATCCTGTAGACCTCTACCACACTTTGTAGATCCTTTGTCAGTGTCAGCCATGAGGTTGAGTCACGGCCATTACTTGACCAATTTGCTCTCTGTGAAAGCCTGAGAGAATGTTTTCTCTCCATGTGACTCTCCCCAGGCACAATATATATCATTGATCACATTCCTCTGTGGCTCCATAATCTCCTTGATCAGAAAATTTGGAGCACAACTGAGTTACATGATGTTACAGTACAGGTTCTCCAATGTCCTGAGTCTTCACTGACCTTGAAAGGCTAGGGCCAAAATGTTGGCTGACCTTGCAGCCCTTCCTTTTCTCCAATTTTGATCTGCTAACTTACATTGTTAACCCTCCAGAAGAGAAATTTGTTATTAACCTGAAATATATGCAGTTCAGTTTACCCTGTCTAAATATCAAGCCATTCTTTCTTAGGTGAGAAGGTAGCTCAGTGTTGTTTTAATTTGCGTTTCAAGGATGGCTAGTGATGAGCATTTTTTCATATATTTATTTGCTTCTTTAATTTCGTCTTCTGAGAAGTGTGTGTTTATCTCAGGTGCCCATTTCTGGATTGGGTCTTTAAATTTAGGGGTCCTTTAGTTCTTTATAAATTCTAGAGAGCAGACCTTTGTCTGAGTGCTTATTA
>NW_004524740.1:5418976-5420942 GCF_000260255.1 Octodon degus
TTTTCATTCCTTATTGCTTGTATTTGAATTTTTTCTTTCCTCTTTTTGATGAGGTTAGCTAGGGGCTTATCAATTTTATTTAATCTTTCAGAGAACCAGCTTTTTGATTCGTTAATTCTTTGAATTGTTTTCTTTATCTCAATTGAATTACTTTCTGCTCTAATCTTTATAATTTCTTCCGGTCTTTGGGCTCTGAGTTTGGTTTGCTCTTCCTTTTCTAGATGTTGGAGGTGTAGCATTAGGATGTTTATTTGTTCCCATTCTGTTTTCCTAATGTGTGAGTTCACAGCTATGAATTTCCCTCTGAGAACTGCTTTCATCGCATCCCATAAATTCCATTAAGATTTGGTTGAATTTTCATTGAATTGTAGATATTGTTGAATTTCTTGTTTAATTTCATCTGTAACCCATTGATTGCTGAATAGGGTTTTGTTTAATTTCCATGTATTTAGGGGGTTTTTCTGGTTTCTTTTGTCGTTTATTTCATTTCATTGCACTGTGGTCAGATAATATGCATGGGATAATTTCTGTTTTCTTGCATATACTTAAGCATGACCTATGGACTACTATGTGGTCTATCTTATTTATTTATTGGTCTATTTTAGAAAATGACCTATGTGCAGCTGAAAAAAAATGTGTATTCCTCTGTGGTTGAGTGGAACACTCTGTATATGTCTACCAAGTCCATTTGTTCCAAGCTCTGGTTCAGTTCTGCTACTTCTTCACTAATTTTTTGTCTGGTTGATCTATCTTTTTGGGATAAGGGGGTGTTAAGGTCTCCTGTTAAGATTTTTGTATTGGATATTAGATTTTTTCATGTCTATTAAGGTTTGTCTTATATAGTTGGGTGCTCCCGTGTTTGGTGCATACATATTTATGAGTGTTATCTCTTCCTCTTGAATTTTTCCCCTAACCAGTGTATAGTGACCTTCTTCATTTTGTTTGATCATTCTTGGTTTGAAGTTGAGACTGTCTGAGAACAAGATTGCTACCCCTGCCTTTTTCTGAGGTGCTGGGGCATGTAGTATTGTTTTCCATCCTTTGACTTTCAGCCTATGAATGACATTATTATTAAGTGTGTTTCTTGTGTACAACATATTGTTGGGTTTTGTTTCCTAATCCACTGTGCCAGTCTATTTCTCTTAATTGGTGAATTGAGTCCATTTACATTGATGGTTATAATTGAGATGTATTGACTTATAATTGACATGTTATTTACCTGATTTTTTTAACTCTTTCTTTTTTTTTTCTCCTGTATTTAATTGTCCTCTTTAGTAGGTTCCTTCTGTTCTCGTTGGTGGAGTTCTGATCATTTTGGTCCCTCACTAGAACATTTTTCAGTCGTCTGTGTAGAGTTGGCTTTGCCGTCTTGAAATTCATTAGTTGTTCTTTGTCATGAAAGTATTTCTCTTCTTCATCAAACTTGAAAGAGAGTTTTGTAGGGTATAGTAGTCTGGGTTGGAATTTGTTTTCATAGAGGACTTGAAGTACTCTGCTTCATGCTCTTCTTGCATTCTTGGTTTGTGAAGAGAAGTCGGCCATAATTCTGATGGGTTTTCCTTTGCATGTGATCTGCTTCTTTTCTCTAGTGGCTTTCAGTATGATATTCTTGTGTTGGATTTCTGGGATCTGGACTATTATCTGTCTCGATGTGTTTTTAATTGTGTTGAAGTTATTTGGCATTCTGTATGCTTCGGTTACCTGAATGTCATATTGTTTCCTCCTATTTGGAAAGTTTTCTGCTATTCTGCCCATATTCTTTTTATATCATTTGTATTGACTCCTTCCTTCTCATTGATGCCTATTAGTCTCACATTGTTCATCTTTGCATCATCTTGTAGGTGATGAATTAATTTTTTCCTGCATCCTAGTTGGTTTTTTTTTTTTAAAGGATTTTATTTTTTCATACTCAGTTCTTTTTTTCTTTTTTAAATTTATTTATTTATTTATTTATTTGTGTGTGTGT
>NW_004524740.1:5421483-5427582 GCF_000260255.1 Octodon degus
TTTATTTATTGTGTGTGTGTGGCCAGCTCAGCCCACCAGGGGGCGCGGCTGGCTGGCATGTGGTGCTGCAGGATCGAACCGCGCTCCCTTTGCTTTGCCGAGCTTGTTCCAAGTAGGTGCTTTAGACCACTGAGCCATCTCTCCAGCCCACTTATTTACTTCTGACGCTATTAATTCATATATTTCAGCTAAGCTAGTGTCCACTGCACTTGTTTTGGGTGGGCATTGTGTTTCCTCCATATGTTTCTGCATTTGATTCTTTAGTTTAGATGCTATGAATTCAAGAGTTTTCTTTTTTTTTTGTTCCAGAAATTAATTCTGCTCTGAGTTCCTCTATATCTTTTGCTGTTGTGTATTTACTTCTGACACTATTGATTCATATATTTCAGCTGAGCTAGTGTCCTCTGCACTTGTTACGGGTGGGCTCGAGGCCTGAGGTTGCATTTTGCTTCTTGTCTTTATCATTTCCTGTAGCACTGACCTCTGACCTTTGGTGTAGAGCTTTAGTGCAGTTATATCCTTATCACCTAATGAAATTCAGGTATTGATATGCCAAGTTCTAGTTTATGCAGTTGTGCCTGGCTTGGGTCTGGCTACTCTGCTCAGTTCCTTATTGTTGTTGCCCTTGGAGGTGGGCCTGCTGTACCCCTCTGGTAAGATGTTCTATTCCTGGATTAGCTGTGTGGTTTTGACCCTAGTCTCACTGCAGGGACTTGAGCTGCAGGGTTTCACCCCAAGCCTGTATGCCAGGCTTGTGCTGGGTCTGGAGGGATATGAGGAGGCAGGGCAAGAAAGCGCAGAAGCTCTCCCACACACTCATTGGGGCTGTGCTTTGGTGGGTCTGCAGGACTCCCAAGAGCGTGGCGAAAATTCTCACAGGGTGGGCTGTGCTGGGTCTGGATGGGCGGGGGAGTCCCGGAGAACATGGGGAAAGGCCTCTCACTGAGGGCCTGTGCTTGGAGGAGGGGGCGGGGCAGGGCAGGAGGGTCTGGGGTTGGTCAGATATGGACACAATGTGATATTTATACATAATTTGTTTGATTCACTGAAGAATATGGTCTCAAGGTGTATCCATTTAGCTAGGAATGTCTAGAGCTTATGCTTCTTTGTAGTAGAGTAGCACTCCATTGTACAAAACCCCACATCTTTATCCATTCAGCAGTTAATAGGTATTTGGGCTGTTTCCAAAATTTGGCTATTTACAAACTGTGCTGTCTGTCTGTCTGTCTGTCTGTCTGTCTGTCTGTCTATCTATCTATCTATCTATCTATCTATCTATCTATCTATCTATCTATCTATCGTTTCTTTGTTTCTTTGTTTCTGTAGTAGAGATTGAACTTGGGACCTTGCCTTTGCCAGGCAGATGCTTATGGCACTGAGCTATATCACTGGCCCTAATTTTCCTCATTTAAAAAAAATGACTTTTTTCATTAATAAATTTCAAGTGCCATTGAATAATAGTTTATTTTTTGTTTGTTTATTTTGTTACTGGGGGTCAAACTCAGGACTTTGTGCTTGCCAGGCAGGCACTTGTGTTGCTGTAGCATCTCTCCCCAACCCTGAATAATAGCTTTTTCAGGTCATTTTTTTTTTTTTCCTCACACAGTTGCGATCTTGTAGTAAGAGTGAGCTGATATTGAAGAGCGCAGAGATCCTAATGATGTTTCAGCAAGTTCATCGAAAGCCCATGGCATCCTTTGTTACTACTCCTGTTCCTCCAGACTTTACTAGGTAAGTAGTTCTTAAATATCATTTTTATTTGAAGTTTATATGTAAAGTTGTACACAGTGTCAAAGGAATATGATATTTTTCTTAATTCTTTTTAAAGTGCTATTTGTTATGATGTGATCTGGTGCATTGTTGACAATTTGAACAAGATAATTATTTGTGAGGTGGAAGGAACTTTTCCGTGTATTGTAGGATGTAGCATCTCTGACCAATAGTGCTTCATCACTATTACCTTGCTCTTGTGACAGAAGTGTTTCCATGCCAGATATTCTCTGAGCTCAAAATCTTGGCAATAAAAATAGGGTATGCTCTTGTTCTTCATTATAGATGCATTACTGCGGATCAGGACCACTCCTAATCCAATAAAAAGAAGGGCTAGTTTAACGACCAGCAAGGAAAGCAGCCTGCCCATCTCCCTCCCTCACTCCTTCCTTCCTTGATTCCCTCCCTCCCTTCCTTCCTTCCTTGGTTTCTTGAAACAGAGTGTCACCCCTCCCTTCCTTCCTTCCTTCCTTGGTTTCTTGAAACAGAGTGTCACTTTGTATTTCAGGCTGACCTTGAACTCACTATGTTGTATAGGCTGGTCCTGTCTCAGCCTCCTGAGTGCTATGATTACTGGCATGTGCCACTGTGCTGCCTGACTTAATTCATATCTCTAAAAGTACTGAATGTTATTAATTTTCTGTGGGTTTATTATTTTTTTTTTTTTTTTTTTTTTGCGGACTTGGGGATTGAACTCAGACCCTTGTGCTTGCCAGGGAATACTATCTTTTTTAAAAAATGTATTTAATACAGAGTCTATAGGGTCTCACTATATAGATGGGACTTACAGTGATCCTCCTGTTTTCAGCCTCCCAAGTGCTGGGATTACAGGCATGCTGCACCACACCCAGTCATCAGTCACCATCTGGGGAGGGGGGATGGGATGGTCAGCACGGCTTGTCGTGTGAGGGGTTGAACCCCAGCCCCTGCACTCTGCCTAAGCAGGCGCTTTAGTCTGTGGAACTGTGTGGCTGGCCCTACTATTATTAAGTTTGATTGAACTAAAAATATTAATCAGTTAAAGTACCTGCTTAGGAAGATGCAGCGCCCAGGGTTCTGGGGTTCATTCCCCACTGTGCTGTGGTGATACACGCCTGTAATCCCAGCTCTTGGGAGTCTGAACATAGGCCAATCACTACAAGTTTGACCTACATAGTGAGACCCTGTAGACCCTGTACTAAAATACAAAATAAATAAATAAATATATACATCAAGATCACAGGGCTGGGGAAATAGCTTGGGTATTTACTATCATGAAGTTTGATTGAACTAAAAATATTCATCAAGATCACAGGGCTGTCCGGGGATATAGCTCAGAGGCATAAGTGCCTGACTGGCAAGTGCAAGGACCCAGGTTTGATCCCCAGTAACATGCAGGCCTGGGGACCCAGGGTGCAGTTCCAGCCATCAAAACTGGGCATGGTGGCGCATTCCTGTAATACCAGCGCTGGGGAGGCTGAGACAGGAGGATCACTACAAGTCTGAGCTGTTTAGCAATACCTTGTACTAAATGGATGAATGAATGAATGAATAAATACAAGATCACAGGCTACTGCTTCAATAATGTGATCAGACATTTGCATTTTGAAGATAGATTTTTGAACCATGCTGTCATCAGTGGAATGAAACATAGATTTTATAAGGTCATGTGTAAAGATTAGTGTGTTTCAATTCACAGTAGGATATGACAATCACCTATACAAATTCCCACACCAACTTCCCTAAAGTTTTTTGGGGCGTTATCTAAAAAATCCTTTCTTTTCCCCATCCTCCCTTTTCCTGGTCCCTCTTTCCTCTACCATTTTGAGCCACTTACCCAGGCAAACAGCAGTAGTTCTGCTTTGGTAGTTAATCGCATTGCCATTGGTAAAAATCATTCTTTCTCCAGTAATGCCCATTATTAGAAAATTTGGTTTTTATAGTTCTAACTACAATTTTTATTGAAAACTGTTTATTGATTATAGTTTGTGGCAAGTAGGTTTTTATCTATTGATGCATTGACCAGCAAAGAAAAGAGAGCTGTTTTGGTTACTTTTCATCCATTGCTGGGACAAAATACCTGGCACCCAAAATTAAGGAAGGAAAAGTTTATTTGTCTCACAGTTAGTGGAGGTTTCAGTCCATAGCTCCATGGCTCCAAGGCAGAAGGGCACATGGCAGAGGGCAATAGTTCATGGCAGTGGAAAACAACAGAGCAAAGGGAGGAGCAGTGCTGCTGTTATATGAAGTAATAGTAAGGATTGACCAGGCAAAAGTTCCAGGGATGAAGAATATAAGCCTTCTAATAACTGAGTAAAGTTATAATAGTAGTGTTTAACGTAGTCAATTTAGATAGTAGCTAATGGATAACATTTACAAGCCTGAGTATAACTACTTAATATGAAAAAGGAGTGAATTAGCTTAATAAAGATTTAATCTATACTGTATTTTTACATAAGCTACTAATTTAGGTACTATCACAGTGTGACAATGCTTTTTTCTGTCTTATTTTCACTAAAATTTGGATGAAATAAACTTTAGAAAATATAATCGAAGATGTGGTGAGATGACTTTTTGTTTAGCTTATAACTATATCAAAAGTGATAATACTGCATATTACAAGATGCGAGTGGTAGGGTATTATAAATGTTGCTTTAATGGCTTTTGAGGTGCTCTATTAACAGTATCACAATCCATCATGGATGTAAAGTAGAAAAGTATATTTCAATTCTTTTTAGAAGGATTGCATGGAACTGAAGTTACTTGTGATAATCTTGTCTTGCCAAGAATGTGTTAATGTTCCTCTCAGTTGCCCACTAAATGGTTTTGTGTATCCTGTAAAAAGTCTACAGATTTACTGTAATACCTCATTTCACAAATGCTTTTATTTAGTTCTTAAAAGTCAACAAAATTTTGCTTTTGTTCGTGAACTCCACATTGGGTGACAAATGCAGCCTTGGCCATCTTCCCCCATGCAAACACAAATGAAGTCATCTTCCCCTGAGTCAGAAGACAAATTAAGTTCGAGGTACCACTGTATTTGCTAGTAAATAGTTTCAAAGTACTTAGTTCTTTTAATATACTCACTAATTTGTTCTGAAAAAGAAAATTTGGAGATTGTGAAATTCTTTTTTAACCTTTGCTATTACATTTTAGATCTTATAAATCTTTTTCCTTTTCATTTTAAGCCCATTTGTTTTGTTTCATAATTCATAGTCCTGTGTTAAGTATCAGTATTGCTGTTTCCATGAGTGCTTTTTTAAGTCTCGTGTTTATTTAAATATTTAATCATACATTGCCTTTTAAAAAATACTTTAAAAGTAGCTTTATTTACAATTGAATTGTACATTTTAATGCTTTTATGTACTCATTAGACTTAATGTTAAGTTCAGTAAGGGTTTAGAAATATTTTGTAAGGATTAGTTTAAAATTTTCAAGATACTACTGAAGGATTTTTTTCAATCAGATTTGATTGGTGTATTTTAGATATGCATAAGGATCACATTCATCATAGAGAATTTGTAACTATACACAATATAACTTGATTCTTTTATTTTTTTTCCCATTCCCCTACCCTTCCATCAACCTGCCCTCCTCAGTTACAAATGTTTTGTCTCCATTTTTTTTCTTTCTTTTCTCACCTTTTTTTTTTTAAACTCCACCTCCTTCATTCCCCACCCCACTGAACACTTTCTTACTATTTTGAAATACCTATTATACATTATGGTCGATATTTACCATTTTAAGTTTTTCACACCAGAGAAACAGTGCAATATTTACACGTATGTCAGGTTTATTTCACTGAAGAGTATGGTCTCAAGATGTATTCTTTTACTTAGAAATGTCTTGAGTATATCTGAAAGATTTCTTTTTAACTAAATGAAATTTAAACTTACATAAATGAAATAATTTTTTTCCTTTTGCTTATTTTTAGTGAATTAGTACCATCTTATGATTCAGCCACTTTTGTTTTAGAGAACTTCAGGTAAGAATTTTTGATGACTTTAGCTTTTTAGTACATATACATAAGGAAAAAATCAGAAGGTTGTTATTTCTCAGGATAGATACCTATTGAACTCTTGTCACTCTTAGAAGAAATAAGATATACAAGTAAGTTTCCTTTTAGAAATTTAAGATGTCTTGTTTGTACAAGCTGAATTTTCCTTATCTAAAATCTTAGAAACTAGAAGTATTTGAGATTTCAGATTTTCTAATATTTGTATATATATAATGAAATACGTTAGTTATGAGATCCAAGTCCAGAAACAAAATTCATTTATATAGCATAAACATATTATGCAAATAGCATGAAAATAATTTTACATAGTGTTTTTAGTGTCCTTTTGATTT
>NW_004524740.1:5427827-5434956 GCF_000260255.1 Octodon degus
TGAGAAACAAATAGCAATGAGACAGTTTCAAAACCTATTAGTAGGACAGTTTCAGTAATTAGTACATTGCATATTGTTGTCTTCATAGTAGTTATTCATAGTACAAGATGCAGACATGATATCCTGTCCAGATACTATTAGTACAAATCTTTCTTCTCATTGAATTAAGAGAAAGTAGCTGTATATCTATCATATTTTGTATATACAGATACAAAATGGTCCTTCCTTTGTATTCCCTTTTTTTGTTTAGTTTTGTCAGAGTTGGATATTCCATTGCCATTTAAATATTGTAGGTGTGTGAATTCAGCAAAATAATCCAATATAGTCCAGTAGTCCATAATAGAAGTGGGTTATCCATAGGACTGGCAATATCAGAAGTTGTTGACTTGAGCCTTTTACAGCTCAGCATATTAATAAGTCTTTACTTTTTATACCTCGTTGTTATACTTTTCTGCTAGTTAAGACCAAGATAAAGCAAGACCTATGTTACAAGAAATGTAACTTTTGTATCTGGCAAGGTCAGTCAAATCCCTTCAAGATTTACCCTGAAACCCTGTACTGCAGTTTGTAGATCCTTTGCCAGTGTCAGCCATATAGATGAATCATGGCCATTGCTTGACCAATTTGCTCTCTGTAAAAGCCTGAGAAAATGTTTTCTCTCCATGTGACTCTCCTTAGGCACACACCACATCATCGATTACTTTCCTCTGTGGCCGCATAATCTCCTTGTTCAGAAAATTTAGGACATCACTGAGTTACAGGATGTTATAGTACAGGTTCTCTTATGTCCTGAGTCCTCACTGATCTTGAATTTGCCTCAGCTTCCTGAGTGCTGAGATTACAGACATGCACCACCACACCGTACTAAATACTGATTATTAAAGAAGAATTAATTTCAGAATAATCAGTGATACTTTCCCCAAATGTCACATTTTTAAGGGTTTTTTGTTTGTTTTGCTTTATTTTTACTGAAATAAGCTTGCTGAATAATTGTTAAATTTTCTTTTCAATTTATACGTATATAAGCTTTTAAAAAATTTTTTTGGCAGAACCGGGGATTGAACTCAGGCCCTTGCACTTGCCAGGAAAGCACTTACTTATTCAACTGAGCCGTCTCCCCAGCCCCTATAAGTATATATATAAGGTTGTACAGTAAAATCTTGACTGCCTTAGTGACCTTCTGTTAGTTGTTCAGGATTTCAAACGTAGCATATCCTGTTGCCATTTCACAGTAGTTTTGGTTTTGAGATTTTGATTGGCTTTTTTTTTTCTTCAGCACTTTGCGCCAGAGAGCAGATCCTGTTTATAGTCCACCTCTTCAAGTTTCAGGACTTTGCTGGAGATTAAAAGTTTATCCAGTAAGTTTTTCATATTTCTAGTAAACTTTGAAACCAAGGTTTTTCTTTCAGCATTGTACAATGTACCTATTCAACTTTTTCATGCAATAAGGAAGGTTACGTAGATGGGTGTGGTTTTTTTTTTGATACCGAGAATCAAACTCAGGACCTTGTGCTCATCAGGCAGGTGCTTGTGCTTGAGCTGTATCCCCAGCCCAGGAAATTAAGGTAATGATGATTTTGCTTCTTTGTGGGCTATTGTACTGGATATAAGTAGTGGGTTGTATGTAGATAGTATAAAGTCTGATATATTTTTAAATTTTAATTCTGGTTTGTGGAAATACACTTATCATTAGAAAAAAATGTTTAAAATTCTAAGTTATTTTCGAAAATACAGGTACAGAAACCCAGAAGAAAGTCACATATGCTGACTGTGTACTCATGTATATTTTAGTGTGCTACTTTGATCTGTGTATTATTTTTTGAGTTGGCAGCTGAATCTAGAGGCATGGTGAGACTCAGTCTATTTCTGCAGCAAGAATATAAGCAGTAGTGCATTCTTTTTCTTTTTTTTTTTTTTTTTTTGCAGAAGTGGGAATTGAACTCAGGCAGTTATGCTTGCCAGGGAAGCACTTATTCCACTGAGTCATATCCCCGGCCCCACTAGTGCATTTTTTTATCAGGCAAAATGTAGTTGCATCTGTCTTGTGATATCAGTAGCTATTAATCCTCATTTTGGCGTTTAGTATTTGTTTCATTACCTTTGTTTGGTTTTCTTTCTTAGTACTTATATAATCTGCGAGTTGTTTGGTTATTGTTTTCCTTTTGGTTTTGGGAATTGGTCTAGGACCTTCAAACTAAGCAACATACTCAACCCTATTTTATTTTTTTATTTTGAGGAAGGGGCTCACTAAATTGCTATGTTGCCCAAGCCCCAGAATAGGCTTGAATTTTCAGTTTTCCTGCCTCAGAACCCAGACTGCTGGTATTACAGGAATGTACCACTATGCCCCATTTATAGTCATATATATATATATTTATTTATTTATTTTACTTCAGCTTTATGAGTGCTTGTCTCAGTTACTCTTCTCTTGTTGCTGGCACAAATACCTGACACCCACAATGAAGGAAGGAAAGGTTTGTTTAGCTCTCAGGTACTAGAGGTTTCTGTCCATACTCAGCTGGCTCCAAGGTAGACAGCATCCTTTCATGGCAACAGCAAAGAGCAAGAGAGCAAACTGGAGGAGTACCAGCAACAATGGCAACAGAGAGGAAGTCTGTCTGTCTTTCTGTCTGTCTTATGTTACATTCAAGCTCTCTGCCCCAAAGCTGGGTGTAGCACTCACACCCATAATCCCAGCAGTACAAGATCCATAATCCCAGTGGATCATGAGTTAGTCTCAAACTCTAGAAGTCCCCACCCTACAACTTTGGGGGAACAACTAGACACAAACCATAACGGTGCTTTTCTTTAAAAAATTTTCCTTTGTTCACTTTTTTCTTTTAACATGTAATTAATCCATTATCTTTATTTGCTCTGTGTTCCTTCTGGTTCATTGTAATTTTTTTTTTTTTTAAATTTCATATTCTTAGTTCTTTTACCCAATTTCTGAATTTCATAATTTTTATTTGTTCTGCTCTTTCATGTTACTATATTCTTAGTGGCATTTATGTTGTTTTAGAATAAGTTAAAATTTTGAGCTGCTTTGTTTTTTGAAGGGCTTTCCTTGTCTGTAGGGATAGCATTTTTGTTCATTCATCTTTTATTTTTGTAATATATAATGTAAAATTCACCATCAGTAGTATGTTTACCTTGTTACATGATCTTGAAAAGTTCATCTTGCAAAATAGAAACTCTGACCATTAAGTAGCTCTCTACTTTCTCCTCCCACAAGCCCCTGGAACCCCTTATTCAGCATTTTGTTTCTATGAATTTGATTACTCAAGGTACTTCATATAAGTAGAATCATAGTGTTTGCCTTTTATGACTGACTGACTTTAAAGTTCATCATTCTCAAGGTTCATCTGTTTTTTCTTGTAGCATATTTATAGAATTTCTTTCCTTTTGTAAGGTTGAATAATATCTAGTGTATGTATATCACATATTTTATTCATTTATCTGTAAACAAATATTTAGTTTACTTTTACCTATGGAATACTTTTTTTTTGAGTAGAGAACATTTATTGATGAACTTGTTGTGGGGTGGCACAGTGGAAGCCTTCAGGAGTGCAAGGCCTGCCACTTGTCCAGGGGACCCCAATTCAGGATGTGTTTCACCTTGCATTTTTCAGGGGTGAGGTGCTTCTTAGCCACCACGTCTTCAAATTATTTTGCATTGAATTTGGTTAAGCCACACTTTTTGGAGATGTGGATCTTCTGGCAGCTGGGGAACTTGAACTTGGCCCTATATAGGGCCTCGATCATGTTCCTTATTCTTCATCTTGGTGTGGATAGACATGATGACCTGTCCAATTGACCATTGCCACTGTGCCCTGGGGCTTCCCAAAGGCACCCTGCATGGCCATCTGGAGTCTGGTTTGGGGATGGAAGGAGGTCAGATACATGAACATCCACCGGAAGGAGTGTCTCCAAGGTCCCTTAGGGCAGCCTGTACAAGCAGCAGGCTGTATACACTACCAGAGAGGTTGCTGTGTGCTGCCGGCACCCACCAGCAGGGAATCCAGTCAGCTTAATTGACTGCAGCTAGGGGATACTATTAACATGAAGATGCAGACATCTCTTCAGTATCCTTTTTTGTGAATGATACAAATCAAATTACTGGATTATGTGTTAATTCTGTTTTAAATTTTTTTTTAATCCAGTTTTTTATAGCAGCTGTATTATTATTTTACTTTACCACCATCAGTGTATGAGGATTTCAGTCTATTCACATTCTTTGTAGCATTTGTTTTCTGCATTTTGATAGCAAGCCTTCTAATAAGTTTTGAATTATATTTATTCTGATTTTGATTTGCATTTCCTATTGATTAGTGGGATTAAGCATCTTTTTATGTTTATTGGCTATTTGTATATCATTTTGCATGAAAGTCTGTTCATATGTCTGGTATATATGATTTATATATTCTAGATATTAACTCCTTAAAATTACCTTTTTGGGGACTGCAGATGCAGATCAATGACAAAACACTTGCCTAATATATGCAAGACTTGAGTTCAATCTGTAGGAGCCCCCCACCCCCACCCCTAGTTTACCAGGAATGAATTGAAGACCTTGCCCTTGCCAGGCAGGTGCTCTGCCAATGAGCTATATATCCCTACCCCACCTCCCCTGTTTTTGGTACACACATTTCTGCTAAAATTGAGTAGTTTTTTTTTTTTTTTTATGGCTGTTCTATGTATCTATAGTTTTCTTAATTTTTGTGTGCCTTGATACGTTTACTTAATGAATAAAAGTTTAAAGTTGTTAAACTCAAATCCTTTTGTCTTTATTTCATTTTTTTAAGGTTAGAAGTGTTTTTCAAATTAGTTATTAGGTGTTAGTCTTCATTTTGTTTGTTGCTTTTATCTTTTGTGTGTGGTGTATCTTTTTTTGTGTGTGTGTGTAGAACCGGGGATTGAACTCAAGCCCTTGTGCTTGCCAGGAGAGCACTTATTCCACTAAGCCATCTCCCTGGCACCGGTTTATCATTTTTTTTAAAACTTAAATTGATCTGAAGTTTGTCTTTGTATAACTTCTTGTTTGTTTTTTTTTTTTAGGATGGCAATGGAGTTGTGCGTGGTTACTACTTATCTGTGTTTCTGGAACTCTCAGCTGGCTTGCCTGAAACTTCCAAGTAAGAGGTGTAATTAAATAGCATTTCTATTGTGTATTTACACACATCTCCCTAGCAGCTTTTATAAGTTACTTTTGTTAGATGCTGTGTTGTATTTCTGTTAGGATGTATAGTAAAAGGGAATCCTTGACATAATATGATGGCATAAGTGGGATAGTTCTAAGAATTGTTTTCTTTTAGGACCTCAGTTACTCAGAGGTTGAGACAGAAATAAATATCTTTAAATAAGTACAGCCGGGCAATTTAATGAGAACTTGTCTCAAAATTTTAAAAAAGTAGGAGGGTTATAACTTAGTAGAGAGCCTTTGGTTTAGTCTCCAGTATTACCACTCCACCCCCAAAAAGTTTGAAAAATATTGGAATTTATTCATTTGTTGGATATTATGTAAATACCTTCATAGGACTATTCATTTGTTAATTCGCTTAACATTTCATTAAACCTAGAGATGGATTCTGAATACTTTTTCATTAAATACTGAAATGTTATAGAGTTTAGGATTTAACACTGGGGTAGGCTAACTGATAAACTACAGAAGAAAAATTTAAATCGTTGTGTAGTAGTCTAATCAATTTTAATAGCAGTTAACACTGCATAAATGCTTGTATAATTTCATTAAATATGTTTGGTTTTTTTTTTTTTTAATGTATTTGGTACAGGGTCTATACGGTCTCACTATGTAGATCAGACTCTCAGACTTGTAGTGATTCTCCTGTTTTCAGCCTCCCAAGCACTGGGATTACAGTCGTGCATCACCACGCCTAGTCTCAATCGCTATCTCAGCAGGCCCTGGAGGTGGGGCCAGCACAGCATACCCTGGGATTGAACCCCATCTGCTGTGCTCTGCCTAAGCAGGCACTTTAGTCCGCTGAGCTATCTGGCTGGCCTAAAATACATTTTTAAAGGTGTTCATTAGTATACATACACTAAATGTATATCTGCACATGAAGGTGGACTTAACAATATTTTGTGGAATAAAGTTTTTTTAAATTAATTAATTTGTTTATTATGTATTTGGTACAGGGTTTCAGTAGGCAGTTCAGACTCGTGATCTTCCTGTTTTTAGCCTCCCCAGCACTGGGATTATAGGCATGTGCTACCACGCCGGATCTTGGGTCTTGGGTCTTGGTGCCCAGCCCAGTCCCTGCACTTGCCTAAGCTGGTGCTTAGTCTGCTGAGCTGTCTTGCTGGCCCTATAAGTTTCCTTTTGATAAGAAATTTCTTTTACGTTTTAAGGAAGGAATAGACCTTTCCTTAGAGAGTCCCATTTGAGTTTTCTTTTTTTTTTTTTTTTTTAATATTTATTTTTATTTATTACATTTATTTATTGTGTGTGTGTGTGTGTGGCCAGCTCAGCCCACCAGGGGGCGGGGCTGGCTGGCATGTGGTGCTGGGGATCGAACCGTGGTCCCTGTGCTTTGCCAAGCTTGTTTCAAGTAGGTGCTTTAGACCACTGAGCCATCTCTCCAGCCCCCCATTTGAGTTTTCATTATGCTCATTTAAAAATTTTAAATAAAAGATTCACTGTTTTGAAATGAAGTTTGCATAGCATACAGTTAACCATTTTGAAATGTACAATTCAGGGGAACTTAGTACATTTACAGTGTTATGCAATTCCACATGTTTTTAATTTCAAAATTTTTTTGATCAACCTAGAATACTCAATACTTGTTAAATAAATACTCTACATTCTTTTCCCACCCAAATCCTTAGGCAACTAGTATTCTTTTTTCCTCTCTGGACTTGACTAGTCTGGTTATTGTTGTGGGAAGCGCAGTATATGAAAGGCCAGTGCTACTGGTGGTAAAACCATTTACCAATAATCAAGTAATATAGAAAAGTATTGATAATGTATGAGAGAGCATTTTGCAAGTCCAAGAGAGGACCATGCCATGAGGATGAAAGGCTGAAATTTTGATAAGGGTCTGAGGATGAGAAAAGGGTACAAAATCATTAAAACCAGTGTCAGGAAGGCTTTCTTTGGGTCAGCATGCATTCT
>NW_004524740.1:5435576-5445193 GCF_000260255.1 Octodon degus
TGTGTATGTGGCCAGCTCAGCCCACCAGGGGGCGGGGCTGGCTGGCATGTGGTGCTGGAGGATCAAACCGAGGTCCCTGTGCTTTGCCAAGCTTGTTTCAAGTAGGTGCTCTAGACCACTGAGCCATCTCTCCAGCCCCTCATACAGTATTTTCATTGTTCACTGTGTTGACTCGTGTATCAGAACTTATTGTTTATATATATTATACCACCTCATTTGTTTATCCATGTCTTGTTTGGACATGTGGGTTATTTCCACCTTTTGGCTATTATGTGTAGGTTTTTTTTGTTGTTGTTTTTGTACTAGGAATTGAACTCACAACCTCATGTTTGCCAGGCAGGCACTGTGCCACTGAACTATATCTCTGCCTATGTATAAAGTTACTACAAATATTTCTACTTAAAGAAATATGTTTTAATTTCTTTTAAATGTGTGCCTTATAGAATTGCTGGTTTATTTGATAATTTTGTGTTTAAGTTTTTGAGGCTCTGCCAAATTTTTCCACAGCAACTGCATCATGTTATTTCCACCAGCAATATAAAGGATTTGTATTTCTCTATCACTTGTTATTCTAGTGGATATGAAATAGAATTTTGTTCTCATTTTCATCTGTTTTTTCTTAATGACCAGTGAAGCTGAAGTTTAATATCTTTTCATATATATATAATATATATTACATATATATTTTATATATGTATATAATATATATGAATGAACAGGTGACAAGTCCAACAGAAGATCATGCCACAAGGATGAAAGGCTGAAATCGTATATATAAAATTATATATGCATATATACATTTATCTCTGTGTGTGTGTGTGTGTGTGTGTGTGTGTACTTTTTTGTTTTTGAGACACTGTCTCACTATATAGTGCAAGCTGGCTTTGAACTCACTCGCTATGCAGCCCAGGTTGACTTGAGAATCACATGTACCCTGCCTCAGCCTACCAAGTACTGGGACTATAGGTGTGTGCTACCATACCCAGTGCTCTTTTCATGTATTTAGTTATTTTTATATCTTGGGAAAATGTTCACTTACATGGGGAAAAGCTCATTGCTCATTTATAAATTTGTTTTATCTTTTTATTATTGGGTTATAAGAATTCTTTATATGTTTTGTGTACTAAACCTTTATCAAATATAGACTTGCAGATAGTTCCATTTAGTAAGTTATCTTTTTACTTCTAGATTCTCTTTGATAGACAAAAGTTTATAAACTCTATCTTCTTCACCTACTGTTGTGCAGACTTGAAGATTTCACATAATAGAATGTGGAAATCAAAATATACTGGCCTTTCCAGTATACTTATTTTCTATTAGGTTTTTGTTTTTATAATACCGTACTAGGAATTGAACCAGATTTTGTGCTAAGTTACATCCCCACCTCATTTTTAAATTTTGAGACAGTTCTTGATAAGTTGCCATACAATTTTATAGCCCCAGCTTCTGAATGCACAATAAATTGCTTTATTTTAACTTGCTCCAGAAAATTGATTACTTTGAAATTCATATTTTTAATTGCATGATTAACATCTATTAATAGGAATAATGTTCATATGTGAGAGGAAATGCAAGTAATATATAAGCACAGCATTTGTAAAACCAAAACAACTTGGAAGTACTTGTCTATACAAAATTTGTTATTTGAGGTGCTATTTTATGTGTGATATAGTGACATACTTTTTTTTCCTTTTGGGGTGATACTGGAGATTGAGCCCAGGGCCATGTATATTCTAGGAAAGTGCTCTACCACTAAACTATATCCTTTCTCTTTTTTTATTTTTTTACTTTGAATCAGGTTCTCTTTAAGTGACCCATGCTGGCCTCAAGCTTGTGATCTTGTCTCATCCTCCCGGGTAGCTGAGATTATATGTGTGCAAATTCTTTAACAATTTTATGAAGACAATAAAACTTAGTACCACTCATATTTTAGTGGCATGTTCATAGTAGTGTTGATTTTAATCATACTTGGTGGCACATCCCTATAATCACAAGTTCAAGGCCAACCTAGACAAGATAAAATATAAAAAAAAAACCCCCAGGAATATAGCTTGATATTAGAGCACTAGTTTGGAATGCACAAACATCTGTCTGGGTTCAGTCCCCAGGCCTGCCCCCCCAAAAAACCCAGCTTTTTATAATTGATACTATTCTTTCTGAAAAGAAATTTAACTGTACACTGTATATTAGCAAGTTTCTTCTTGAATATTTGATGACCATAATGTTCTGATGATTATTTACTCTGTATGAATATTCTATTTTTAAATTTTAGATACGAGTATCGTGTGGAGATGGTTCACCAGTCTTGCAATGATCCTACCAAAAATATCATTCGAGAATTTGCATCTGATTTTGAAGTTGGAGAATGCTGGGGCTATAATAGATTTTTCCGTTTGGACTTACTTGCAAATGAAGGCTATTTGAATCGACAAAATGATACAGTAATTTTAAGGTAATGAGAAATATTTAATTCTATAACTCTAGCATAGGAGAATAATATCAAAACTTTATTTCAAAATATATTAGTTTAACAGAAATGAATATTGCAATTCATAGTAACCAGTACTTTAGCAGGTTCTTAACTGTTGAAATTTGAGTCCCATGTAGACAAGCAGTTAAAAAATATTTGTTCAGCGAGGTATGGTGGCACATGGCCTACAATTCCAGCACTCAGGAGACTGAGGCAGGAGAATTGCAGTGATTTCAAGGCTAGCCTGGGCTATGAAATGTTGAAGGCCAGCCAGAAATGTAGAATGAGACTATCTCCAAAAAGAACAAAAATTTTTCAAGATATGGTTACCGATTCCATTAAAAAAAAAAAAATAGAAGTTCAGCATCCTAATCCAAAGGATACTCCAAAAATTTTCAAAATCTTAAATAGTTTTAGCACTTAGAAAATGTCAAAAGTATTGGGCCAGTGAGATAGCTCAGCAGACTAAGCACCTGCTTAGGCAAGCACAGGGATTGGAGTGTGATCCCTGGCACCACAGGCCGTGCCTGCACTGCCCCTGGGTGTGCTGAGCCAGCCAAGAGACTAGGCATAGTGGTGCATGCCTGTAGTCCTAGTGCTGGGGAGGCTGAAAACAGAAAGCTCACGAGCCTGAACTGAGTATTGAGATCCTGTAACACACACACACACACACACACACACACACACACACGATGTCACAAGTGTTATATTCTACTCTTGATTTCATGGAAAGAATCATAGTCAAAATGTAGCTGAACTAAATAAAAATATTCTATAAATTACCTTCAGCCTATATTTGTAATGTATAATCGAAGAATACTGAGGATGAGGGATCAAATACTGTTTTTTTTCACCTGACAATGTATATATTCTATTACACTTTGAGTGACTGGTTTCCCTAACTTAACTTTATAGAACTTCTGGTTTATTTCTAGATAATAGCAAATTACAAGTAAGGGAGTAGAGATGAAAATTGGTGAAAACCAAGAAGTTATATGATATGTTATTGGCAATAAGAAACTGTCAGCAGTGGCTATGAAATATCAGCCCCATTTAATTTAGGAGAGCCACTACAGCTCATTAATTTTGGGCCATTATTACATGATGTTATGATTTAATGATAAAAACGAGATTTAAAAAAAAATTATTATTGTTATTTATTTATTTTTTTTTTTACTGGGAATGGAACTCAGTATGTCGTACTTGCTAGGAAGGCTAGCGGAGCTGAGCTATATATCTCTGTCCCCTGAAAAAGAAAAAAATTTGTTGTGTTCTTGAGACAGGATGTAGTTCAGGCTAGCTTTGAACTTGTAAACCTCCTCCCTCAGCTTCTTTAATGCTGGGATTACAGGCATGCATCGCCACACTTGGCTAAGAATTTAAATTTTTAAAGAGATGTAGATATGTTTTGAATTGAGCTATTTTAGTAGTTCAGAAAATTTTCATCAAAACAAAAAATTTTCCCTGGGGAGTAATCTAACATGCCTCCTACATTTTACTTTTGTTGAGCTCTGGTCATCTCAGCATGCTGGATTAATGAGTTGCTATCATATTAGTCTTTATTTTCTACCTTTGCTAGGAGAAAAAAGGAAGTAAAGAGCTGTGGAGAGAGCTCAGTGGTCTAAGTGCCTGCCTAGGCAAGTGCAAGGACCTGGGTTTGATCCCTGGTACCACATGTCATGCTGACCTGCCCCAGGCATGCTGAGCTGACCACCAAAGACTGGATATGTTGGCACATGCTTGTAATCCAGCATTGGGGAGGCTGAAACAGGAGAATCACTGAGTCCAAGCTGCGTAGTGAGACCCTGTATCAAATACGTAAAATTTAAAATTGAATTAATAAAATAAGAAAAAAGACTTTTGATGTAGGAAAAAAAATATGTAGTAGTGAGACCCTGAACACCCTGTCAACCCTTCCCTAAAATACAAAACAAACAGCCACAAAAAACATAGCTGGCTTATGTTATATTCTGATGTGGGAAGTTTTGGTTTTTTTTTATGTATTTAGTGCAGAATGTTATTACACAGATCAGACTCAGTGATCCTCCTGTTTTCAGCCTCTCAAGCACTGGGATTACAGGTGCACGCCACCATGCCCAATCTGTTGCTGTCTCAGCACATCCCGGGGACAGGGCCAACACAGCAGGCCAGGTATTAAACCTCCGACCCCTACGTCTGCCTAAGCAGGCATTTTAGTCTGCTGAGCTATTCAGCTGGCCTGGAAAGTTTTGATTATAAGCTATCTGGAGGGACTGAGTATATCACTTATTTAGAGCATGAAACACTGTAGCTTAACTAAAACAACTCTAATTTTGACTTAATGAGTAAGTTTTTCTGAGAAATAGGAAATAGAGAATGGAATAAAGATTGGAGTAAGGAAATAAAAGGACAGCACTTAAAATAAACTGCATTATTTTGCTATGACTTGACTTTAAGCAGTGTAGGAAAATATATTCTTATTTCTTTCTGCATAGTGTAGTCCTCTTCTTCCCAGCTCATGGTCATCATTGTATCTGAACTGCATTATTATAACCAATATACATTAGTAGCTTAGTTTGTAAACTTAATCCCATTATAGAAGTTATTCCTAGGAAACTATAGTTTATATTTGCACAACTATTCAGAAACATAAACTATCATTTACATTTGGACAGCTATTCAGAAATAACCATTAGTTATTATAAATTGAGTATCTGTACGTGTTAGGAACTCTGAGTTCATTATAATTTTTACCTTATAATCAATAAAATAAACTGAAATACATAAATATTATAGAATGTATAGTTGGAGACTCAAGGCCAGATTGATAATATTTTATTATTGGATTGTTTTTAAAGTGGAACTATTTTTGAAGGTTTCAGGTACGTTCACCAACTTTTTTTCAAAAATGCCGAGATCAGCATTGGTATATCACACAGTTGGAAGCTGCACAGACTAGTTATATCCAACAAATAAACAACCTTAAAGAGGTAAGGAAGTAATGCTGTTTCTGTTTACCTTTTCACTTGCTACAGTTCGTTTTATTTTATTTTATTTTATTTTTTTCCATAACTTTATTGACAAAGAGCAATGAGACAGTTTCAAGTCAAATTGGGAGACAGTTTCAATAATTAACACATTGTATATTGTCTTCCTAGTGGTTATTTGCTGTACAAGATGCAGACATGACATTCTGTTTACAAACAGTATTACAACAAATCCCTCTATTCACTAAGAGAATGTAACTATATGTCCTAACCATTATGAATACACAGATACAAAACAGACAGTCATTTATATATCCCCTTTTTTCTTTAGTTCCATCATTTGAATATTATAGGTGTGTTAACTGAGCAAAAATATTCTAAAAGAGTCCAGTAATCCATAATAGTATTGGGTCTTCCAGTTGACTGGCAGTGTCAGAAATTGTTGACCTAAGTCCTCTACAGCTCAACATAACAATATAGCTTTACTTCTTGTACTTTGTTTTTATACTTTTCTGCTGGATGGTTAAGACCAAGATAAAGCAAGACCTATGCAACAGGAGTTGTAGCTTTTAGATCTGATAAGGTTAGTGAAATCCCCTCAGGATTTATCCTGTGATCCTGTACCTCCGAGTGTAGATCCTTTGTAAGCGTCAGCCATGTGGATGAGTCACAGCCATTGCTTGGTCAAAGTGCTCTCTGTGAAAGCCTGAGAGAATGTTTTCTCTCCATGTGACTCCTTAGGCACACTCTACATTATCAATCACTTTTCTCTTTAGCCCCATAATTCCTTGATCAGAAAATTTGGGACACTACTGAGTTACATGACATTACAGTACAAGATCTCATATGTCCTAATTCTTCATTGACCTTGGAAGGCTAGGGCCAAAATGTTGGCTTTCCTTGTGGTCCTCCTTTTTCTCTAATTTTGGTCTGCAAACTTAGGTTGTTAACCCTCCAGAAGAGAAGCTTATTGTTATTACCATACAACCTAGGCTTTTAAGCTTAACCTCACTATCTGTCTGAATATCAAACATCTTAGGCATAACAGAGAACAGGTATTTTTCATCAAGTATTGATATTTTGAACTTTAAGCCCCTACAGAATATGATGAAAAAACATTTTAAAAAATTAGAATATATTTTAAAAATAGGCATAAAGAATTATGTAATTCTTATGTTTACACGTAAGTCCAGAAATCTAACCATATACAACCTTGTAGCAGGACAGTCCCACAACATTCCTTTTCCTGTCTCCTGCCTTCATTCACCACCCCCTTCTTTTTGAATCATCTACCTGAGAGACAGCACGGCAGCAACTGGCATGTCATGACAAGCAGCCCGTATTCAGAAGACCAGAATGAGAGGCAGTGCAAGCATGAACCTACTATTACAAATTGCCATCTTCAGTGCAGTTGCTTAGTTCACAGATGTCTTTGTATATAGTTAGTCAGGGTGAGAATCTTTCCAATTAACTGCAAGATCCAAAAATCTTCTGAAAATTCTCAGGATCATTGCCTTACCCATCTTCTACATATATCAGTATGGCTTGCCCGTCATGTTTCCTAGCTCTTCTTGCTTTCTTTTGTCTACTCCTCAAGTTGTTGCTTTCCTTTTAGTTGTGTTATACCTTTCTATTTGTACTTCTTCTTTTGAGTTTTTATACTAGGGAAACTATACGATATTTATACACATGTTTGACTGGTTTATTTCACTTATGAGTATATCTTCTAGTGGCATCCACTTCAATATAAAGGCTTCGAGTTTATCATTCTTTATAGCTGAGTAATACTCCATTGTATAAAAATACCACATCTTTTTCATCCATTCCTCAGGTGATGGGCATCTTGGTTGTTTCCAAGATTTGGCTATCACAAATTGTGCTGCTATAAACATAGGCATACATATATCCCTATGATACGATGTTTTCAGATCCTCTGGGAAAATTCCCAGTAGAGGAATAGCTGGATTAAATGGGATTTCCAGTCCAACTTTTCTAAGGAGTCTCCACACTGATTTCCATAACAGTTGCACCAGTCTACATTCCCACCAGCAGTGGAGAAGGGTTCCTTTTTCCCCACAGCCTCTCCAACATTTGTTGTTGGTTGATTTCTTTATGACAGCCATCCTCTCTAGGGTGAGATGATATCTCAGTGTGGTTTTAATTTGCATTTCATGGATGGCTAGTTATGTGGAGCATTTTTTCATATATTTATTCGCTTCTTTAATTTCATCCTCTGAGAAGCGTGTGTTCATCTTGGATGCCCATTTCTGGACTGGGTCTTTAAATTTTGGCGCCCTAGTGTTTTTTAGTTCTTTATAAATTCTAGAGAGCAGACCTTTGTCCAAGTATTTATTTGTCATGATTTTTTCCAAATGTGTGGGTTGTCTTTTTACTTTGTTGGTAATTTCTTTTGACATGAAAAAACTTCTCAGTAAGAGCAGGTCCCAGTTGTTAATTCTTTCAACTGTTTCCCATGCGATTTGATTTTTGTTCATGAACTCTTTGCCTACCCCAATGTCTTCAAGAGTTCCTCCTACTTTCTCTTCCGGGAGATTTAGTATTTCTGTTTTAATGTTTAGATCTTTAATCCATTTTGACTTTGGCTTAGTGCATGGTGATAGACCTGGGTCAAGTTTTGGTTTTCAGCATGTGGAGAGCCAGTTTTTCCAGCACCATTTGTTAAAGAGGCTATCTTTCTTCCAGTGAGTATGTTTGGCCCCTTTTTCAAAGATAAGGTGGCTGAGTGTGTTCATAGGGGCTTCAGCGTCTTCTAATCTATTCCATTGTTCCTCAGGTCTATTTTGTTGCCAGTATCATGCTGATTTTATCACAGTAGCCTTTTTGTAGTATAATTTCAAGTCAGGAATTGTAATGCCTTCTGCCTTGTCGTTATTGTCCAGGATCGCCTTTGCTATTCTAGGTCTTTTCTAGTTCCTACAGTTGGTTTTAGATTTTTCATATTCGTTCTTGTTAGTAATTCTGCAGAAATAAAAATCCACTTATGCTGTTCTCTATTTGTGTCTTTATTGTGTACTCCAGTTTGGTAGCCATTTTCCATACTTGGCTATATCACTGAACTTAAAGATACTGTTTCTTAGGTGCTTGCACACAAATTAGTGCTTATATTGGCACTACCCATGCAGAACATTTTCATTATCTCATAAAGTTGTATTGCACAGTGCTGCTCTAGTTTTAGGTAAATTCTGTTTTTCTCTCAGTGACTAAATTAATTCCATTCCACATGCTGTCTTGGATTTAAAGATTTCAAAACTACTGAATACTTGAAAGTTTTTGATTTTGAACTGTCAGTGTTGTTGGTTGACCACTAGAGGAGATCTGTTAGTGAATTTTTATTTTACAATATTGAAGAATTTTTTTCTCCGGTGGAACTTGGAATGAAGTAGATGGTTGAGTGGTGAAAGTGGTTAACAGCTAAGTGAAGAAAATCTGAATAAATGTATATGTTTGGATATTTTCATGTTATGTATACTGTTTAAAACTGCTAAAGCTATGTGTTAGTGGTAGAGCTGTTGCCTAGTATTCCTAAGACCCTGACTTTGATACTCACTTCTGCATAAAACAAAAAAGTGCTTATATTTATTTGTTAAGTGTATATATAGCTTGTGCTAGATATGTAAGGGTGATAATAAATGGGGAAGTTTATCTTTGTTGTGGGATTTTTTTATAAACAAAAGGAAGGAAAGGGTAAGAGACAAAGTTCAAGAAGTAGTTATAGAAAGACTTTTTCTTTCCTTATTGTCAGTGAGGCAGTTTTTTGACTAGCGTTTATTTTTCTGTTCTTATTTTAAAAGAGACTTACCATTGAGCTATCTCGAACTCAGAAATCAAGAGACTTGTCACCACCAGATAATCACCTTAGCGCCCAAACTGATGACACACTTGAGACACGAGCTAAGAAGTCTGGGTCATGCTCTGACATGCTTCTTGAAAGTGGTCCTGCTACAGCTTCTATAAGAGAGACCAAGGAAGATGAAGAAGATGAGGAGAAGATTCAGAATGAAGAGTATCATGTAATAACTGAGGCAGTTTTAGATTGATAACAGAAATTATAGAAATGGTAGTATAATACCTTCCAACGTATAGGGGAGGGACTGGGGAGATAGCTCAGTAGAATAAGCGCTTGGGGCCTGAGTTCAATCCCTGGTTCCGCCAAAAATAAT
>NW_004524740.1:5445293-5477793 GCF_000260255.1 Octodon degus
ATATGAAACATGATATTGACAATATTGTCCACTGAGTTTCATTATTGATGGTCTTCTACAAATGTTAGTGTTTATAAGTCATAGTTGAGTCAAAAGATTTTCTAAGTTCTAAAATTTATTACAGAAAACTATGCAATCTATAAAGCAAATTCTAATGTACATTCTTAAACTAATGCAATTATAGATTTTAAAAAGTGTTACAAGGGCCAGCCAAATAGCTTAGTGGATTGAAGCACCTGCTTAGGCAGACACAGGGACCAGGGGTTTGATCCCCAGGCCTGCTGTGCCAGCCCCACCCCTGGGGCACACTGAGACTGGGATTGAGATGGGGTGTGGTGGCATGCTCTTGTAATCCCAGAATTTGGAAGGCTGTAAACAGGAGGATCACTGTGAGTCTGATCTACACAGTGAGACCCTGTATACCCTGTCCTAAATACAAAAAAAAAAAAGTATTACATTTTTATTCCCCAAGGTACTTTATCATTGCATATGCAGATACAATGATTTGAGACTTGGGAGATTAGTTTTCTCCTAGCTAATCAATAACCAGAATTATAATTTAAGAAGTATTTGTAGTACATGCCTATATTCCTAGCATTCTACAAGGCTGTGGGAGGAGGGTCGCAAATTTGAGTCTAGCCTGGGCAATTTAGCAGTTTACCAGTTTAGCAAGACCCAGTCTCAAAGTGAAAACAGGCTGCAGCTTCTGCAGATGTCTTGGGTCAAGTCTCCAGGAATGCTCCCTTCTCCCAAAAGAAACGTTTGTGATTTTTAGTTAATACAAGTGTATATAGAGAAGATTGTCTTGTACTTGTTTTTGAGATGAGAAATTTGAATTTTTAATTACATTGAGCAGTGTAAAGGTTAGGTGGATCTTGAGTAATTGTTTGAGGTAATACTATTTGAGGAACCTTACTGGAAGCTGATATAGAGTATGTGAAGCATTTCTAGTTGATCTGAGGGCCCAGCTGAAATTGACCATAACGTGTTTATAATGACATCAGTCAGTGCAGTTGTGTGAGTTTTCTCTAGGTGGTATTCATCAGTGTTTGCTTGCATCTTGGCTTAGCTTGGATGACCCAACTGAGTGGAAACAAATCTTGTTTTTGCCTTAATCTAGCATGAACTTTCAGATGGAGACCTGGATCTGGATCTTGTTGGTGAAGACGAAGTTAATCATCTTGATGGCAGCAGTTCTTCTGCTAGTTCCACAGCAACAAGTAACACAGAAGAAAATGACATTGATGAAGAAACTATGTAAGTATCCCACATTAACTTCCACTACAGAATTAGAAGCATTAACCAAGGCTCATAAGTGAAAATAGCAGTTTTTTTACATCTTATATCTTTTAACCCTTTTTTTTTTGGGGGGGGGCTACAAGGGGTCAAACTTATGACCTTAGGCTTGCCAGGCAGGTGATTATACCACGGAGCTATCTCCCCAGCCCCTCCCCCCCCCCCCTTTTTTTTTTTTGCGGAACCGGGCATTGAACTCAGGTCCTTGCGCTTGCCAGGCCAAGTGCTTATTCCACTGAGCTATCTCCCCAGCCCCTCCCCCTTTTTTTTTAAGTGTAATGATGGACTTTATTTTTTTAAAAAAATCTTTGAGGGCTACAAATTACAAAGGAAAGCAGAGCACGATGTAGAAATCTAGTAAATACATTTTTGCCGGTGCATGAAAACTTAATCCAAGTTACTCAGTGAACAACTTCATTCCGTTCACAATGTAACCAGTTCTAATGCTCTCCAGGTCATTGGACCTTATTTTCAATTACATTACATGTTCCTCTGTCAAGGTGAGCTGTAAATGCCACTGTCTTGGCTGAGCAGAATGGCACCTTCGAAAGGGGCCCCTTCCACTCTGTCTCTGGTGGTACTGTTCTGGGTTGGATTTTGGCCAGAGACCCCCTTCACAGTGGTCACTGTCACCACAATCCCATGACCACACACGCAGGGGCAGCAGAAAGAACAGAGGAACATGAAAAGGCAGACATTAAAATCAGCCAGATCAACTTTCGAGAGGTGTTAGGCTCATGACAATTAAACATATCAGGTAGAGAACATTCCATCTGGAGGTGGGAGTCCCGGCTGAGTGCACAGGCCGGCCCCTTCTTTTAACCTTTTAAAAACATTGTCAGTGTTATCCTTTATATGGTCCAAGATTTATTCTGGGATGTCTTTACATTTTGTTATTAAACCTCTTTAATCTGTTTTGAGATGTCTGGCTGGCTAGTTTGTGCGTGCGCATTCTCTCTCTCTCTCTCTCTCTCTCTCTCTCTCTCTCTTTCTCTCTCTCTCTCTCTCTCTCTCTCTCTCTCTATATATATATATATATATATATATATATATATTTCTTTATGATTACTACTTTTAAAAAATACAGAACAGTTCCTTTGTAGGAAGTCTCCCTTAATTTGGAATAGTCTATTTCTTCATGATTAAATCGAGGTTATTTGTTTTTAGCAGGAGCAGTGTAGAAATGATGGTACCTCCTTTTCAGTATATCATGGATACACATTTTAGTCTGTCCCATTATCGATTTTTTGGGGGAGTTGATAGTGATACTAGGGATTGAATCCAAGACCTCATGCATGCTAGACAAGTGCTGTACCACTAAGCTACTTCCTTTTGCTTTCCTTCCCCTATATATATAAAAAATTTATCCTTAAACAAGTCTTTGTAAATCAGCCTGAAAATTGAAATTTTTTTGCCTCAACTTCCCAAATAGCTAGGATTATAGGCTCTGTTAATTGCCAGATGATGATTTTCTAATTCCATTATTCCTTCTACATTAATTAATTGGAATTCTATCTTAAAGCACTTTTGTTTCAGCCCCATTGGCCAGTTTATATCATTACTATTTTTTCATTTTTCCCAATCAGTGGTATTCTTTTATCCATTAGTTTTAATTCCTTACTATTAGTGGTATTATCCCAGATTTGACTGGTGGTAACATGTTATAGCTAACTCAGATTCTTTTGAAATGTCCCTATCAGTTTTTAGGCATTTTCTCAATTTCTGTTGCTGTAAGCTAACCCACACTTACTTATCTTGTATTTTCTCTGACCCAGCCTTGCATCAGCTGTTTATACAAGAGTAAGGTGGAAGTGGGTTCTTTTTGTTGTTTTGTCTGTGTGTGTGTGTGGGGGGGGGTGTGCTAGGACTGAATCTAGGGCATCACATTTTCACTTAGTATTCCTTCTTTAGCATTTATAGAAAGTAGTCTGAAATGGGTCGATTACCTACAATGTGAAGCCTAAGTATAGTTCCTAAGTCAAAAGTTAGTATTACAGATTTTTAGATAAATAAAATAGAACTGCTTGATTTGAATGCACATGGAACATTTATAGTTTATTCTTTTGATAGTAATTCTTTGATACTCCACTCTCCCATTATGGTGATTGAACCCAGGTACACAGACTTCATTTTGCTTTGCTTTCATTTTGGGTTTTTCTTTTTTTGTTGTTGTTTGGTTTTGAGGGGTTGAATGTTAATTCTCAGGGATTAAAGAGAAGACTGAGGTGGCAAAAAAGGTATGACTATTTGTTACGGTTTGGGCGGAATATCATAGTTTATTTCTAGTTATCCCCCAAAGCCTTAGGGAGTCACTGGGGCAGGCTTCTAGAGTTTGTGATTAATTCATGATTCAGTGCTGGGATTATGGGTGTGAGTCCTATACCTCTCCTGGGGCAGAAAGCCTGAATACAATATAAGGAAGGGAGAGAGGCTTGCTAGCCATTCCAGCCACTGCTCCTCCTTTTTAGGCTCTTTGCTTTTTAAGCCTCCATGAGCTGCTGCCCTCTGCCATGTGCCACTCTGCTTTAGAGCCAGGTGAGTATGGACTGAAACCTCCACTAACCATGAGCTAAATAAACATTTCCTTCTTTGATTTTGGGTGTCGGATATTTTGTTCCAGCAATGAAAGAAAAGTAACTGAGACATTATTAAAAACAGGAATTCTTATGGTGATGGAAATAGGTTTTATTATTGCTGTTTTGTTTGTTAAGAGGATCTTGCTATGTAGTTCAGGCTGCCCTTGAGCTCACTATGTAGCCCATGCTGGCCTCAAACTTGAAATGATCACCCTGCCTCAGCCTCCTGAGTACTGTGATTTCAGGTGTCCACCACTACACCTGGCTGTAATGGAAAGGCCTCGTATCTTGACTATATCAATGTCAGTATCCTGATTGTGATGTTTTACTATAGCTTTACAATTTAGGGAAAATTGGGTGAAGTGTATTGGGATCTGCATTATTTTTTAAACCATTTCTAAATTCATAATTATTCATAGTAAAAAGAAAAAAGTATCAGAATGAACATATATAGTAATATCTGCAGAAAGACCATGGAGGTACAAAGTACAGGAAGACAAGTAAAAAGGAAAAGATGAATATTTTCTAGTTTAAAAATCATTATCCAGGGCTAGGGAGATGGCTCAGTGGAATAAGCTATTTCCCAGCAAGTGCAAGGGCCTGAGTTCAATCCCCAGTTCCATCAAAAAAACAAAAAATAAATAAAAATCATTATCCAAATAAATTGTGGGCCCATTTTCTCATCTATAAAAGGAATGAATTAATCCGTGCTGTCATTATGAATTATAATTGCTGGACTGTCATTGTAGGTGAAGTTAAGACTAACAGAGAAATGTTTAAAAAGTCAATTTGATGAAAGCTTTGGTATGAGAAGGAAGTTTTATTTACATAAAATTCAATTCTCCCAGGACAATTTTGAAATAAAGTCTAGAGACATAGCAGTCAAACTGAGATATAACTACAATCTGGACATGGTGGTGTGTGCCTGTAGTTCCAGCACTGAATTGGAGGCCATCTTAGTCAACAAGAACAATGTCTCAAAAACCAAAAAAACATGCCAGGTGTGGTAACACATGCCTGTAATCCCAGCTCTCAGGAGGCTGAGGCAGGAGGATCATTTCGAATTTGAGGCCAGTCTAGGCTACAAAATGCGTTCAAGGTCAACCTGAACTGCACCACAAAAGTCTATCTCAAAAAGACAATAAACAGCCAAACAAAAAAACTCAAGCCCCCAAGAACAAACAAAAACCCAAAATGAAACCAAGGCAAAATGAAAAGTTACGTACACAGCTCACAACAAAAGTCCTGGGTTTAATCACCATAATGGGAGAGTGGAGTGTCAAAGAATTACTATCAAAAGAATAAACTATAAATGTTCCATGTTCATTCAAATCAAGCAGTTCTATTTTATTTATCTAAAAATCTGTAATACTAACTTTTGATTTATTCATTTCATTTCTGTAATTTTTTCCTCTAAAGAATGCTGTGTAAATGGGCTCAGACAGTAGAGAACCTTAAAACAGTGATGGCAAAAACGTTAAAGACTGAGTGCCCAACCTACAACCCACAATCCACTTATTTATTAAAGAGGGCAAACACTACAGTTAAACCCAAATACTGAGGTTTTAGTTTAGAAAAACAGTTATTGTCTGATACTTCAGTGCTAGGGCCACTTGGTTCGCATCATGACAGAGGACTCTGCATGCCTGCTGCAACATGAATGTCGTAGGTTTGTCGCTACTGCCTTAAAGGATTGGCTTTTCCTCCCTCAGCATAGTTTTCAGGAGATCCATTCAGGTTATGGCATGTGTAACTAGCTCATTCTTTTTATTGTTGAGTGGTGTTCTGTGTCAGTAGTGATATACCTATGGGACACATGTCTCAGCAGACTATATAACTGAAAGCTCTGAAAAGCTCACCATCACTGGTCTATTTGTGGATGTGCCTAGTTTGCTTATCTGTTCACTCATTAAACGATATCTAGGATGCATCTAGGTTTGGACATCATTTTTTGCATTTGCATATTTAGTTCTGAAAGAAAACCTTAAGAATTTTCTAGAATGGCTGTAATATTTTACATTCTTACCAGCAGAGTATGAGTGATTGTTTCTCTGATTCCTCACCTGCATATAGTGTTGTCATTTTAAAATTTTGTTTATTTTTGCAGTATCAGGGATTGAACTCAGGATCTTGCCCTTGCCAGGCATAGTGTTGTCATTATTTTTTATTTCAATTATTTTGTTAGGTGTGAAGGCATCCTTCATTTGGCTAAATTTGTATCTCCCCCATAACTAATAATACTGAACATCATTTTATCTGTTTAAAATCTGTCTTTATCGTAAAATGTTTTGTATTTTTGCATATTTTTCAATTGTTGCAGTTCACTTTGTAGCCCAGGCTGGTCTCAGACATGCAACGACTGTTCTACCTCAGCCTTCCAAGTGCTGGTATTACAGGTGTGGGCCACCACACTCAGCCTCTCCAATTGCATTCTTTTTGGCTTTTTACCTTAGAGTTCATTTTTTTCTTTCCTTTTTTCAGTAGTTCAAGAATTGAATCCAGAGCCTTCCAGCTGAGCTACATATATAGATCCTTTTTTAAGTGTACGAACAAGAGTGCTTTTGGTTGAGATACCACAAATGCACATTCCTCTAATGAAATTTTAATACCTTTTTTTTTTTTTTTTTTGGCAAATGTTTTCCATTAGCTTTGTCCCTTTAGTACCATTTCCAGAATCTTGAAATGATTTTTGCTTTGTTTTATTTTGGCTTTTTGTACTGCTGGGGTTAGAACCAGGGACATTGTACATGAAAGAAAGCACTCTACTAAGCTGTATTTCCAGCCCTCTTTTTCTCACCCTGGGATAACCACTCTCGAAATGTGACTTTACTGTCCTTTGTATTGTTTTGGTTTTTGTTTTGTTTGAAACAGGATCTTTCCATAATTCAGGCTGATCTTGAACTCACTTTGTAGCCTAGGTTAGCCTCAGACTCATGGTACTCTTGCCTCAGTCTTCAAAGTGCTGGGGTTAGGAGTGTATGCTACTATTCCCAGCCTTCAACCCTCTTTTTAGTTTAAGAACAGGTCTTGCTCATTTGCCCAGCCTGGAGTCTCACATGCTTTAGCCTCCCAGAGTGCTAGAACTGCAGTCCTACAGCACAACACCCAGCTTATAAATGATTTTTAGAAATGTTTTTCATAAGTTTCAATTGAGGACAGTTCTGCAGATCTCCCTACACTGTGAAGCTGGAAGCTGATCTTCAAATTTCTTTAAATATATAAGCGTAGCTTGATTTGTACTCTTCAGAGTAATACTTAAAGTACTTAACAGTAGCAGTATTTGTTTGTTTTAGTGTAGGATGCTTTGTAAGTCCTAATGGGAAGCAGCAGCATTTACTTTTGAAATTTATTTTAATTACATGTAAGAATTTGTACTTTTTTGTTGAATACATTATTTTAAGAGTACTTTTACTGCTATTAGCAGTACTTTAAACCTGTAATATCTTCTATTTAAATATCTTCTATTTACAGTGGTCCTCAAATTTTCTGATTTTCAATGTTGTTAACATACCTTTGTTTTTAAGAAGTTGTTTAAATGCTAACAGTACTCATATGTATAATGCTGACAAAAATTTTGAGTTGTAACTATTCTATTTTCACAGAAGAAAGCTGTGTACTATTATGAAATTTGCTTATGAAGAACAAATAAAAATGTTAATTACATTTAATGTAATGATAATGATTTTTTTATTCTTAGGTCTGGAGAAAATGATGTAGAATATAACAACATGGAATTGGAAGAGGGAGAACTCATGGAAGATGCAGCTGCTTCAGGACTTCCAGGTATAGCAGCCAAGCCCTGCATGCCATTTTGTCTTGTCTCTTTGCTCTTTTTTTGGACCATAACATATTTTAGCAGGTGGTATCCACTGCTCTGTGTAGTTTGTGGTGTTTAAAGTGCTATATATTATAGTGTGGATTTTAGAATATACATATATAAGTCTATTTTCTCACCACTCACAAATCACAGGAAGACATCTTTGTTGAAGGGAGGGGAAAAAATGGTTTTATTTAAAGCTGTATCTTGAGATAAAGGGGACTTATATTGCCAGAAATCACCTTTATAATAAGGTACAGGAGGGGATTGGAGTGAGGCTATACACCACTTTAGGCTTGCTTTATCCCACCAGCCATCTTCTGCTCCCTTCTTTCCTGTGGAATAGAAATAGGACTTTGATGTATGGTAGGGATTCTGGGGTGTCAGTAAATATGTTTCTTCACCTTGATGTAAATTGCTTTGTGAATACTGATTAGGCTATACACTTATGTAGAAGACATACATGTGTACATATACACAGAATGGTGGCAACATTAACTGTAAGAGGGAAACTGAAATAGCTGCTAAGCCCCTTGATGTCTATCCTGGTATATGATAATAGAAAAGAATGATCATGTGGACAGGGAGTAGCCAAAGTGTATAAACCTCCAAAGAAAGGAGTTTTTGTTGCATGGTAAGAATGGTGGCCTGGAAGAGCAGTGAGAACCAGGAGACTGCTAACTGCTGTTTGTACTTTAGGTGTGCATAACATAGGAGACTGAGCAATTTATATTCTAAAAGGAAAACTAGGTATCAGGCTGTAGGTATAATGACAAGGAATTTTTTTTTTAATCTTTTATTTATTTATTTATTTGGTACAGGGACTCACTAAGCAGCTGAAACTTGTAGTGATTCTCCTGTCTCAGCCTCCCCAGCACTGGGATTATAGGTGTGTGCCCCCACGCCCAGTTTCACTGGTCTGCTTGGTGTGCCCAGGCTTCTGGGGCTGGCACAGCATATGGTACCAAGGATTGAACCTGGGTCCTGGTGCTTGCCAGGCAAGTGCTTAGACTGTCAAGCCCCACAAGGTCTTCAGCCCCACAAGATTTACTATATGTTATGAACACCTGTAGTTTACCATATTTTATAATTACCTGAGTAGCTTTTTGGAAATAGAGCCTCAGTCCTACCTGCAGTATTCTCTCAGTGTATCTGCAGTAGAACAAGGAATAGTTTAATCTTCTCCAGCTACTGATATATAGCTTAATTTGGGAACTTGTAGTAAGAGGTGAAGTTTCAGTGTAAGGGGGGATAGTTTCCTGTAATTTAATGGTCGTTTTAGTGGACACAGACTGGGTAGAAAAATTGGCAGTGACATAAATTAGCAACAGCATCCTTAGGATGTCATCATTTCTTATTCTAGGAAATAAGAAGTAGAAGATAGTTGAGGACAGGAGAATTTGAAAATAAATGCAAGACATGCAAGGGCTGGTAGAATAGCCCAGCAGATTAAATGCCTATTTAAGCAAGCACAGGGACGGGTTCAATCCCCGGCACCACATGCTTCGCTGGCCCTGTCCCCAGGCACACTGAATTGGGCACTGAGACCAGGCATGGTGGTGCATGCCTACAATCCCAGCGCTGGAGAGACTAAAACCAGGAGACTCACTACAAGTCCAAGCTGCGTTGAGACCCTGTATTAAATACATAAATAAAAGAGCCGGCCAGATAGCTTCGCAGATTTAAACGCCTGCTTAGGCAGACATGGGGACTGGGGTTCAATCCCCGGAGTGCCATGCCAGCCCAAGCCCTGGGGCACGCTGAGAATTTGAATGAGACTGGATGTGGTGGCGCGCGTCTATAATTCCAGCGCTTAGGAGGCTGAAAGCAGGAAAATCACCATGATCTTTGTAGTGAGACCCACTATACCCTGTACTAAATACATGTAAAAAAAGAAAATACATAAAGAAAAACATGCGAATTACTATTTGGCCTAAAGCTTCTAAATAAATAGAACTTTTCCCCAACAGTATTTTGGGCTGAACCTCTCATAAATGCTCCTGAAAAGAAAAGAAAACAAAAAAGAGAAAAACATGCAAATTACCACTTGACCCAAAGCTTCTAAATAAATAGAACTGTTCCCCAACATTATTTAGGGTTGAACCTCTCATAAATACTCCTGTGTTCTGGGCTAGATTTATCTTATACACACACACACACACACACACACACACACACACACTCATACATGCATGGTTTTATATTTTGTTTCTTAAATGATAACAGGGATCAAACCTATGGTTTTTGTACTGAATTCATTTATCTCTATAGTCTCTACCTCTTTGTTGACACAAGTTGCTTAACTGGGCTCAAACTTGGAATCCTCCTGCCTTAGTCTTCCAGAGTGCTGGGATTACAGAAGTGTGCCACCATGCCTGACTAGACTTAATTATCTTTGTATTACCTACTTCTACTTTAAATTTTCTTGCATATATAGTGGGGTGTGTGTGTGTTCCTAAAACTTAAACACAGCCTCATCCATGGTAAGTAAGCAATCTAACACTGATGTATGTAGCATTTTTTAAAAAGATTGTCTCTTTTGAATATATTTAGCTTTATTGAAGATTAATTTTAAGCAACATTTTGTACCTCATTGCTAGACATAATAGTCACCAAAGAAAAGTCAGCTGCTTTCCTTGCCTTTAGGTGCCAGGAAATATAGATGTCTATAATGTGCACTAGTCATTAACGAGTATAGTCAAAAAACTTCAAGTTGTACTCTAATATTAATCAATTCAGAAAAAAAGTCTACTAAACTGTCATGACCAAACATTTTAGCATCCAGAGAATTGGAGGTGATTCTTAGTTTTGCGTCTTGTTCTTTGGAATCTGTTACACCACTGGAATTTATCTTCATTCATTTAAGACTTGCAGGTTGTAAGACACCATCTTGTTTTTGTTGCCATTACTCCTCATCTCCTCAGTTGTGCACATTGCACACACTTGTTGTCTTTTTATTTTTAGGGTCCAGATGAGGTCATTGCTTTTGAATTCAGGGTATTAATAAGACTACTACTTAATCACTATGATATGGTGTATTTCTTTGTGCTTCTTATTATGAACTCCTGAGAGATAGATTGTGTACACAGTGTTCAAAAACATTAACCACATCTTTTATTTTCTTTATTCTTAAATTTGTGTAAATATACATTTTCTATATCTTTATTTCTTTGCAGGTAGTAGCCACGGGTATGTGGGTGCCAGCAGCCGAATGTCAAGAAGAGCACATTTATGCTCTGCTGCTACAAGCAGTTTATTAGACATTGATCCTTTAATCTTAATACATTTGTTGGACCTTAAGGACAGGAGCAGTATGGAAAATTTGTGGGGCTTACAGCCTCGCCCACCTGCCTCACTTTTGCAGCCCACAGGTAAAATAATTTTTCTCTGGTTGTATAAAAGAACCATTGAATTCTCATCTACGTATTTCCTCTAAGCGGAAACAGTGTATTTCTTAGCAATTAAATTTTTCATTTATACCACAAGAACAACATACCAACTCAATTACTTTTACTAGTGCCCAAAAGTGTTATATGCAGAAACAAATTAAAAATGCCTTTTAGGAGATTTTTAATGAGTTCTGCCATTTATATTATCTAATTGACAGTTTAATCCAGTGATGGTGAACCCCAAGGCATGTATCATTCATAGCATTGAAATCACTAGAAGGTTTGCCATCACTGATTTAATCCATATATAAGTACAGGTTTCTTTTTTGTGAATGGGCTTAGAGATTTTCAAGCCTAACTTCCAAGAGTAACTTTGTCTAAATTCAACGTACAAAAACATCAGTTAATTCATATGGTGGTGTTCATTTAAAAATGTATGTCAATTGGCAGCAGTGCTTAATCTGCAAAAGTTGTATGTTAAAGATAAATTGTAGCTGGGTATGATGGTGCATGCCTGTAATCTCAGTACTTGGGAGACTAAGGCAGGAGGATCGCTGTTAGTTGGAGGCCAGTTCTGAGCTACAGCAGTGAGTTCAAGGCAGTACATAGCAAACCCTGTCTCAAAAAACCAGAAATAGATAAGGTGGAGCTATGTATTAATGCATCCTTTATGAGACCCTCAGAAAGTTAGTTTGGACAGCTGAAAACTTAACATTAAAAGTTGTTTTAAAAACTTTATTGATGTTTTCTAAAATATATTCATTATATTAACAAAATATGATGAACTATAACTTCTTAAATAATAGCATATTTAAATAAAGGTTGTACAGTAATTTTGTTGTACCTTTTTGCCTACAAAATTTTAAGGCAGAACCTCTGTAGCAAACAGAGAAGTAGAGCTGCTGTAGTAAAGTGGAAAGTAGTCTTTTTCTTCTTCAAGTACCGTATACTCCCAGAATGAAAGTGTGTGCCTGCCTGTCTTTGTTTTTCTTATTTTCTGAGGCAGTATTTCATTATGGACTTCAGTTCAGACTGGTGTTGAACTCACTATGTAGTCTAAGCCAGTCTCAAATTTACGCAAGTCTTCTTGCCTCAGCCTCTGGAGTGCTCGGATTCCAGGCATATACAACCATATCTGGTTCACTAAAACTTTTTGAGCATTGACACATTTAAATTGTTTGGGATTTTAAAGTATTTCAGGAGTTTTTAGATTAGGGATGCTAATCCAAAAAAACACTTGTTCCCAATCATTCCAGTCATTTTGGATAAGGATACCTTATGATGCCAAAAGATTGGGGTACATTTGCAGTGGAGATAGACGATAAAGCCCTGATCGATAAGGCAGAATTGGCCCTGTGTGCCATGTCAATTCTTCCTAAGTGCTGTAAAATTCCATGTGATGATTCAAAATAGAAAGTAACATCTTGTTTGGGTTTGTTGTTGTCATTGTTGCTTTGTGGCTGGCTCAGCCCACTCTAGGGGTGGGGCTGGTGCAGCATGTAGTACCAGGGATTGAACCGAGGTCCCTGCATGCTTGCTTAATCTTGCCTAAGCAGGTGCTTTAGACTGTTGAGCTAAAGATTGTTGAGCCAAAACTGGCCCCTGGTTTGGGTTTTAGAAAATGGTTCTGGCAGCAGCCAGGTAGAGTTATGTATACCTTTAGCTCCAGTTATTCAGGCTGAGGCAGCAGGGTTGGAAGTTCAAGGCCAGCCTGGGCAATTTAGTGATACTCTGTTGCAGAATAAAAATTAAAAAGGGGGGGCTGGGGAGATGGCTCAGTAGACTAAGTGCTTCCCTGGCAAGCGCAAGGGTCTGAATTCAATTCCCGGTTCCACCAAAAAAAATAAAAATAAAAATAAAAAGGGCTTGAAATATAGATCAGTGATAAAGCATTTGCCTATCATGCACAGGTCCTGGATTTAATCCCTGGTACCACAAAAGAGGAAAAAAAGATACCCACTCTGACACCTTATGGACAGTGGATTATATGAAAATAATGCTGCAGGGTTCTTTCACAGAATAGACTCTTCTGAGCCTTGCAACAATGCTTTTATTGTATACTAGCAATAAGGTCAAATCATTTAACTTTTTATTATTTTCATTTTTATTTTATGTATTTGGTACAGGGTCTCACTATGCAGCTTGAACTTGTAGTGATTCTCCTGTTTCAGACTCCCCATTCTGGGATTACAGGTGTGCACCACCATGCCTGGCCTTGGTGGCTGGCTCAGTGCACCCAGGGCAGGGCTGGCATGGCATGTAGGGATTAAACATTGGTTTTATACTTGCCTAGGCAGGTGCTTAGGCCACTGAGCTATCTGTGCAGCCCTATTATTATTTTTTTGAGACAGGGTCTTATTAGGTAGTTCATGCTGGTCTTGAGCTCATTTTGTAGCCCAGGATGGTCTTAAACTTGCAGTGACCCTCCTGACTCAGCCTCCTGAGTGCTGGCATTACAGGCATGTACCACCACACCTGGCTTTAAGCTGCTGAAATTAAGTATATTATTTACAGTTGAGTGATTACCATGTGACTCAAACTCTCTAACTTTGAAGGTATAAATAAAGTTAGAACACTGGAGTTTGTCTTGATTTTCATTAATGGAATGGAATGCTTGGTTTTTAAAAAATACAACCAAAACAGCTTGCTGTACACATTTGTATATGCTCATGGTACAAGATGATGTCATGAGTGTTAAAGTGTGTATTAACAAGACTTACTTCTCTTTGAAGCATCATATTGCCGAAAAGATAAAGACCAAAGGAAGCAGCAGGCGATGTGGCGAGTGCCTTCTGATTTAAAGATGCTGAAAAGACTCAAAACTCAAATGGCTGAAGTTCGGTGTATGACAACTGATGTAAAGAATACACTTTCAGAAATAAAAAGCAGTAGCACTGCTTCTGGAGACTTGCAGACAACTCTTTTTTCTGCTGACCAGACTGCTCTGGCTGCATGTGGAACTGAAAGCTCTGGTAGATTACAAGATTTGGGAATGGAGCTCCTGACAAAGTCATCAGTTGCCAGTTGTTACATAAGAAACTGTAAGTAAAAATGTTCCTATTGGTGCTATTTGTACGTATTATTTGTGTTCTGCTTTGTACTTAGTTGTACCCCCAAAGCCTCATGCAGTCATGGATCAGCGTCTGGAGTTCGTGATTGATTCTTGATCCAGTGTTGGGATTGCAGGTGTGAGTGCTACACCCTGGCCCTGGGGTGGGTAATCTGCATTACAGTATAAGGAGGGGAGAGAGGCTTGCTTGCTGCTTGAGCTGCTGCCCCTCTCTTTGCTCTTTGTTATGGTTTGTGTCTAGGTGTCCCCCAAAAACCTCATGTAGTCTTGGGGCAGTTTCTGGAGTTTGTGGTTGATTATGGTGGGTGTGGATGCTGCACTTGCCCTGGGGCAGGTAATTTGCATTTCAATGTAAGGAGTGAAGAGAAGGTAGCTGCTGCTACTCCTCCCTTGCGCTCTTGCTCTTTGCCACCACCATGAAAGATTGCCCTCTGCCATGTGCTGCTCTGCCTGGAGCCAGCTAAATATGGACTGAAACCTCCAGTAACTGTGAACTAAATAATTTTCCTTCCCTAATTTGAAGGTCAGGTATTTGTCCCAGCAACAAGAGAAGAGTAACTGAGACACTCTTGCTCTTTCCCACGACCATGAGCTAACCGCGGGTGGCTGCCCCGTGCTGCCGTGTGCCACTCTGCCTTAGACCAGCTGAATATAGACCAAAACCTCCACTAACTGAGAGCTAAATAAACCTTTCCTTCCTTTATTTTGGGTGTCAGGTATCTGTCCCAGCAACAAGAGAAGCAACTGAGACAATTTGAAAAGTTAAAAGATCGGTTATTTATTTATTTATTTTTTTGCAGAACCAGGGATTGAACTCAGGCCCTTGTGCTTGCCAAGGAAGCACTTATTCCACTGAGCCATCTCCCCAGCCCCAAGATTGGTTATTTTGAAGATGACATCCAAGTGACTGTCTTCCAATGAAATAAGACAGTGGATACATATGAGCTTTTCTCATATTCAAAATTGATTTTTTGTTTTCTTTTTTGTTGTTATTACTGTTTTTTGTTTTGTTTTTTTTTAACCGAGAATTGAATTCAGGGCCTTGAATTTGCCAGGCAGGTGCTTGTGCCCCTAAGCTAAATCCCTGGCAGCTTTATATACATATATATTTTTTTATTTTTATTTTTATTTTTATTTTTTTTGTGGCCCTGGTATTGGAAATTGAACCTAGTGCCTTTGTCCTGAGCTACATCCCCAGCCTTTTTTAAAACATTTTTCATTTTGCTCAGGCTGATCTCAAACTTTAGATGCTTCAGCATCCCAGAATTCTGTATTGCAGGTGTGCACCACCAAAAATGAAAAGCATCACGTAACACTGTCAAAAGAGTAAAAGGGAACCCACACCTTGGGAGAAAAGTACTTATAGTAAAGTTCCCTTATGCTGTGGTGTTATGTCCAGAAAAGCATTGCCAAATCCACTGTCATGTATTCCTATCTAGGAATATATTTAACTCGAGTCATTGGATTTAAGTATAAGAATTTCAGTTTTCTTCATATAGTTCTTTGTATGGTTTATTGAATTTACTAGTAGATATCACTTATTGGGCTTTTGGCTGTGTTGAAGTGGGTTACTGGATATGTCATAAACCCAAGATGCTAGTGGGATTGGGATCTATTTCATTTTTTTATTAATCTGTAAAGAGCTTTTTAAAAAAATTTTTTATATATTTGGTACAGTGTCTCTCTACACAGCTTGAACTCATAGTGATCCTCCTGTTTCAGCCTCCCCAGCACTGGAATTACAGGTGTGTACCACCACACCTGGTCTTGATGGCTGGCTAGGTGGACCTGGGGCGGGGCCATGGCATATGGTGCCAGGGATCAAACCCTGGTCCTTGTGCTTGACTAGGCAGGCACTAAGTCCACTGAGCTATCTCTGCAGCCCTGTAAAGAGTTTTATTATACTATTCTTAACCCATTTGAATTTCAGTTCTGTGCCTTTTTCACAAAATCAGAAACTTTTCTCCTTTTGTGTGCTATAAATTATTTTAAACATATTACCTTCTCTTTTTACTTTATTAAAATTTATCAAGCCTTTAGTTTGTTGAAACTCATTCATAAAGACAACTCTTATAGCTCCTTCAGGAAATAATTCTTTTTAATGTGTTTAGTACAGGGTGTATATGGTCTCACTACACAGATCAGATTCGGAGTGATCCTCCTATTTTCAGCCTCCCCAGCGATGGGAGTACAGGCACATGCCACAACACCGGGTCTCAATCACAGTCTCAGAGTGCCCCAGGGGCGGGACCAGCAGGGCATGCAGGGGATCAAACCTCAGTCCCTACATCTGCCTAAGTAGGAACTTTAATCTGCTGAGCTATCTAGCCAGCCCTTTAGGAAATACTTTTAATAATTTTCATTTTCTTTTCAGTCTTCTCATATTCCTGCTTCATATTAAGCTAATTTCTAAGTGGTTTTTCTAAGAAAATTATTCATTTTATTATGGCTTTAAGTTTGCCAATATAAGATCACTTACTCTATCAAAAAAATTTTTCATGTGGGCACAGTGATTCACAACTATAGTCTCAACTACTTGGGAGGCAGAAGCAGGAGAATTGTTTTAGCCATGAGTTCAAGGCCAGTCTGGCAATATACCACAACAAACAAAAACAATTTTTTTTTGGTGTTTATTTACATATTGCATATCTCAAAAATTTGAGTAATAAGACTGAGGCAGGGTTATCACAAGTTAGTGGTTAGCCCATATTAGAGAGTAAAAACCTGTCTTAAAAAGAAAACCAAAAAAAACTCCAAAAGACTTTCAACAGAGAGTTGGGGGCTGGGAAGATGGCTCAGTAGAATAAGCGCTTGCCCGAGGGTCAGAGTTCAAGCCCCAGTTCCACCAAAAAAAAAAAAAAAAAAAAAAAGAATCAGCAGGGAGTGAGAAAATGCCCATAGACCTGCTTTTCCCAGGTACTTAGGGGGCAGTCTTATTAGAGGAGTCCTTAGAGTCTGATATCTTACAAGCAGAACTTACAAGCAGATACTTCAATCACTTGCCAAGGAAGTGCCATACTTGCTCTTCATTATTTGCTTTGTGGAAAGGACTATCACATACTTGTATATTTGTGCAATTTTAATATATGTGCTGCCAAAGTGAGCAGAATATTTGTGCAATTTATAGCTTCTCCCTTACATTTCTTCATGAGCAATGCTTTCTAATATTTGTGGTGGACTAGTCTCATCAAGAGCATAGGTCTTGTGATTCTGGGAGAAGAAAAAAGAAAGTTGGGATTTTAGTTTCCCATGCGATACCTTATAAAATGTGAAACAAGTAAGAATAACTTTTGGGTACACTGGTTTAAACTTCTGAAGTCCACCAATATTGTGAAACTTGGGGACTTCAAAATTATCAGCACTGCTAGCAGTTGATTTCCTGTTTTGCTCTCATCCATAAGAGCCAGAATTTCTTCACATAAATAGCAACATGAGAAACAGTCTTTGAGCCTGTTTAACAAACATCAGTAGGATCGTTATCTCTATAGCAAATTGTGCTGTTTTTGATGAGATCTTCTCAAATCTGAGAGGACATCATAGTTCATTTATAACCCTTGAAAGGGTAGATACTCATTCACTGCATGGTGTAGCTTGCCATCCTTTGTGTCTTGCTTAATGAGATTTGGGCTATTTATGTGGCAGTTTCCATTTTAGCATTTTGTTCACCAGCATACTTCTACAATCATATTAAACAACTCTCATATTCAGCCCTTTGTACTTTAAGGAAGCAGCAGGCCCTTGCATTGAACTATATCCCCAGCCTTTAAATTTTTTTTTTTTTTTTAAGTCAGATGTGATGCTGTGCACCTGTAATCCCAGCATTTGGAAAGTCAAGGATTTGCTATGAGGTTGGGGCCAGCCTGAGCTGCATAGTGAGCTCCTGTCTCAAAAAAAAAAAAAAAAGAAAATTGGGAGGAGAGAGTGAACAAGAGAGGAGGAGGACGCTCCGGGCAAAGGCACTGTGGCCACTGTGGCCTCTGCTGTACTGACCTCAGTGTCCTGCCTGATCCCACTTGTTTGTGGCGCATAGATTGGTGTGTCCATTTAATACAAGAAAATGGAAGCTGAGCAGCCAGAGGAAACCTTCTCCAGCACTGAAACCATTGGTGAATTTGGTAAACATCCTGCAGAAGATACAGAAGAGGAGCAAGCGTTTAAAAGATCTAGAAACACCGATGAGATGGTTAAATCCCAATTTTTATGATGAGACTTATGATTATGGTGGTTTTACCATGATGTTTGGTGACCGCCATGGACAGCCTGTAGGAAATCCTATGCAGGGAAGGGTGGTTTTGACAGAATGCTTCCTGGTTGAGGTGGGCATCTCATACCTCCCTCTAGAAGAGATTATGATAATACGAGCCTTGTTGGGGACCACCACCCCCTCCTCCTGGTCGAGGTGGCTGGAGTGATAGCAGAGCTCGGAATTTTCCTCTTCCACCACCACCACCATCACCTAGAAGAGGAGATCTAATGGCATATGATAGAAGAGGAAGACCTGGAGACCGCTATAATGGCATGGTTGGTTTCAGTGCTGATGAAAGCTGGGACTCTGCAATAGATACATGGAGCCCATCAGAATTGCAGATAGCATATGAACCACAAGGTGGCTCTGGATATGATTATTCCTATCGGGGTCATAGCTCCTATGGTGATCTTGGTGGACCTATTATTACTACACAAGTAACTGTTCCCAAAGATTTGGATGGATCTATTATTGCAAAGGTGGTCAGTGGATTAAACAAATCTGTCATGAATCGGGAACTTCTCTTAAAATTGATGAGCCTTTAGAAGGATCTGAAGATCAGATTATTACCAGAAGATTGGATCGTTACCATTACAGGAACACAGGACCAGATACAGTATGCACAGGGTCTGCTGCAGAACAGTGTGAAGCAGTATTTTGGAAAGGTTTTCTGAGACTAGTGAAGAACTGAAGGAGTCATGCATCTTTTTTTAATCTGCTTCTGTTTAAAAAGCCAACATTCCTCTGCTTCATAGGTGTTCTATATTTGAAATGTAGTGAAATCTTTGCTGTTCACCAGATGTAATGTTTTAGTTCCTTACAAACAGGGTTGGGGGAAGGGCGTGCAAAAATAACATTGAAATTTTAAAACAGCAGCAGAGTGAATGAATTTTATTTTTTATTCATTGTTGGTGGTTTAAAAAAATCTCTCCCCATGTAATTATTGTGAGCACCTTGCTTTGTGTGGTCACTGTAAAAATTTGGGGGTGGAACAGGGAGGAAAGTAACAATGGTCCACATGTCCCTGGCATCTGTTCAGAGCAGTGTGCAGAATGTAATGCTCTTTTGTAAGAAATGTTTTATGATTTTTAAGATGAATTTAGTGAATCTATTTTGGTGGTCATTTTTTAAAAAATAAAGACAATCAGTTTTCAAGTGGTGACTGAATTTCCCAATGCACCCCTAAACTAAACATTAAGTTTGATTTTCAGCTCCTCTGTTGGAAATAAGTACAGTATATCTCTTAGATACAGGCAAAATATATTGACAAATTTAATTCTTGTGATTTCTTGGTTTCAGTCATTGCTTGGGAAGAAGTTCCATCATACATCCCATGCTTATACTAAGCTGGAGGATTTTTGTTTTTGCAAATGCTTGCCCCTACTTTTCAGCAGTTTTCTGTTATAAAGAACCAAGGTGGGCAACAATACTACAAATTGAAAAAAAATAATATAAGTATATTCCAGAAGCCTAATTGGCAGTGGGTTTTATTTAAATAACATTTGGTTATGGAAGTAATTTATGAATGCTGAGTAAATTTTGATTATTTTTATTACATTTCTCACCTATAGACTTATTAAACTGTCAACCTCCTAGTGTCTATTCGTTAAACTTTGTATAAATACATATACATGTTTTTCCATTGTATGCAAATTGGAAGAAAAAGATGTACCATTTCTCTGTTGTATGTTGGATTATGTAGGAAATGTTTGTGAACTATTTAAAAACAAGTTGAAAAAAGTTCCTGTGGATGTTTTATGTAGTATCCTGGCATTTGTATTGATAGTTTAAAGTTTCACTGCACAATAAAACTCCCATCCTGCTAGATTTGATGTGTACCCAGTTTGAAAAAAGGTTGGTTGACACCTGTAAAAATTGTTGAAATGTTCCTCTTATATAGAAATATAGCACTTAAAGAAAAGAAATACAGTAATCTTACATTTAAAAAAGAGAAAAGAAAATTGGGCCGGGGAGATAGCTTAGCGGCCTAAGCACCTGCCTGGCAAGCACAGGGTCCCAAGTTTGATCCCTGGTACTGCATGCCATGCCTGCTTCAGTACCCCAGGCCCACCATGCTGACCCCAGAACCAGATGTGGTGGTGAACACCTGTGATTCCAGCTCTGGGGAGGCTGAGCAGGAGGATCACTACAAGTCCAAGCTGTGTAGTGAGACCCTGTACCAAATACATAAAATGAAAAAAGAAGAGAGACAGAAAGAGAGACAAGGGAGGAGAGAAAAAAGAAAATTATTTTCAGACAAGGTTTCTCCTTCAAGTTGTATAGGTACTCTTTTTTTTTTTCCAATTCTTTATTTTTTTAATTGAGAAATAAATATGAATGAGACAGTTTCACGGCTGATTAATAGGACAGTTTTGATAATCAATGCACTGTACATTGTTATCTTCTTAGTGGTTATCCATAGTACAAGAAGGTACTCTTAAACTTGCAGTCCTCCTCCTGCCTAGGCCTCCTGAGTAACTGGTGACAAACTTGTGCCACCATGCTCAGCAGCAGCATCTACTGTCTTTGTTGGAATGCCATTTTCCGGCTGTATAATTTTAGACAAGTTAGCAAAATGCCTTTGGCCTTGGTGTTGGGTTTAGAGCCTATTTCAGAGGAATATCATGAAAGAGGGAAATGTATTGAGCAGCTACACTTTGGATGAAGAGACAATAAGCATGCAATTCTCCTTGCCCTGCGGGTTCATGGAATGCACCCCCTCCCGCCTTTCCCCATGGGACCTCTATGTGCCCTCTTTCTCAAAATGCACAGTTTTCGTTTCTCTTTCATTTATTTCATCTAGATGCCTAGTAAACACTAATGAACTTTGTCTCTGGATTTACATCTTGTGAACTTTTCACATAAGTGAATCATACAGTATGAATTTTTTTTTAATGTCAGGCTTCTTTCACTTAACACAATCTTTTTTTAAGGTTCATTTGTGTTGTTGCCTGTTATTCTTTTTTATAGCTGAATGATAATTCATTGTGGAACATATTTTTTATCCACTTATCAGTTGGTGGACATTTGTGTTATTTCTACCTTTTGGCTATTGCTTTTTTTTTTTTTTATTTTTTGCGGAACCGGGGATTGAACTCAGGTCCTTGCGCTTGCCAGGGAAGTGCTTATTCCACTGAGCCATCTCCCCAGCCCTACCTTTTGGCTATTGCTGATGATGCAGCTATGAACAAACATAGGGATGGATATATGTTTTTATTTATTTTAAGTATATACTCAGAAATACAATTATTGGTGGTGTATCCAAAACTCATAGTTGGACTTTCTCTAAATATGTCAGTTCGTTTTCACAGAAATTAGAATAACAGTGATGTATGTATTACTATCTGTTAATAAATCTCATGGGTTTTCTAGCTTGAGTATGCATATTGGCCTAGTAATGTCTGTAGCATTTCTGATTAATGTATTTTTTATTTGAAGTATTGTAATTTGTTTATAATGCAAAATTGACTTTCTTTTTAATCAAGTAACAACTTATAATTTCCCAGGGTTTTGGGATCATATTTTTCCCCAGATTTTGTTAATTACCTTAAGAGTGGTATGGTTTTTCTTATAAGGTCTTAGTTAATATTCTCAGTTAGATTCTGCTGCACCAGCAACAAAATAGTGATACTTCTATCATAGAACCATAAGTAAATTAGTTGGAACTATAGAATACTTGTTTATTTTTAGGTGATATAAACAGAAAAGCTTCTATACATGGTAAAAGTAACCCTTTGTTTAAGTAGTGAGTTTTGTGCTGTTTGATGATATTCCAAAATGTTTCTTTTTTTTTTTTTTTCAGCCACAAATAGGAAGAGTAATTCACCCAAGCCATCTCGGTCCAGTATAGCAGGTAGTCTATCACTTCGAAGAGCAGTGGACTCTGGGGAAAATATACGTTCAAAAGGAGACTGTCAGACTTTGTCTGAAGGTAAATTTGAGGTATTGAGAATATAGTTTTGGTGAGTAAATATCAGTTATTGGAAAGTGATTTTGAAGTGTATCTTCAGACTGAAAAAATGCTGAAGTTCTACTTGTAGTCTAACAATGGAACAGATCCTGGACTCCTTCATTTTATATATCTGGCTGATACCTATATTTGATAAGATTGGTACTTACATTTTTAAATGTATTTAAATTTTAAAGTTTTCACTTAGTTTAAAAATATATATGTATGTTGATATTTTCTAATGTGACCAAGAGAAAACTTTCATGTTTATTTGCTTCTTCTTTCTTTGAATATTCTTCCTTTTATGAAGGCTCCCCAGGAAGCTCTCAGTCTGGGAGCAGGCACAGTTCTCCCCGAGGCTTGACACATGGTATCGTGAGCGATATCCTGCCCAAAACCGAAGACTGGCAGTGTAAAGCTCTGGACTCAGATGCTGTTGTGGTGGCAGTTTTCAATGGCTTACCTTCTGTTGAGAAAAGAAGGAAAATGATAACTTTGGGGTACATAAAGTTCCTTTGTAGTTTGGAATATTAAGTCTATAGCATACTAAACAAATGATTTTCTACTTTAATTTTTTTCAATATTTATCTTTATTTTTTTCCCATAATTTTATTGAGAAACATAGCAATGAGACAGTTTCAAACCAAATTGGTAGGACAGTTTCAATAATTAAGACATTGTATACATTCTTCCTAGTGGTTAATTGCTGTACAAGATGCGGACATGATATACTATTTACAAACACTATTAGAACAAATCCCTCTATTCATTAAGAGAATGTAACTATATATCTATCCTAACCATTTTGAATACACAAATACAAAATGGACATTCATCTGTATCCCCTTTTTTGTTTAGTTTCATCATTTGAGTATTATAGGTTGTTAACTCAGCAAAATATTCTTAAAGAGTCCAGTAGTTCATAATAGTATTGGGTCTTCTGCTTGACTAGCAGTGTCAAAAATTGTTGACAAGAGTCCCCTACAGCTCAACATAATACCATGGCTTTACTTCTTATTCTTCGTTTTTATACTTGTCTGCTGGATAAGTCCAAGATAAAGCAAGACCTATGCAACAAGAGTTGTAGCTTTTGGGTCTGATAACGTCAGTGAAATCCCCTCAGGATTTATCCTGAGATCCTGTACCTCAGATTGTAGAACCTTTGTCAGTGTCAGCCATGTGGATGAGTCACGGCCATTGTTTGGCCAATGTGCTCTCTGTGAAAGCCTGAGAGAATGTTTTCTCTCCATGTGACTCTTTTTAGGCACACTCTACATCATCGATCACTTTCCTCTTTGACCCCATAATCTCCTTGATCAAAAAATTTGAGACACTACTGTTACGTGACGTTACAGTACAAGTTCTCATATGTCCTGAGTCTTAATTGACCTTGGAAGGCTAGGGCCAAAGTGTTGGCTTTCCTTGCGGCCCTCCTTTTTCTCTAATTTTGATCTGCAAACTTAGGTTGTTAACCATCCAGAAGAGAAGCTTATTGTTATTACCATACAACCTAGGCTGTTAAGCTTAACCTCACTATCTGTCTGAATATCAAACATCTTAGGCATAACATGGAACAGGTATTTTTCTTTCTTTCTTTTTTTTTTTTCAATTTGTGTGTGTGTCTGTATGTGTGTGTGTGGCCAGCTCAGCCCACCAGGGGGCGGGGCTGGCTGGCATGTGGTACTGGGGGATTGAACCGCGGTCCCTGTGCTTTGCTAAGCTTGTTCTAAGTAGGTGCATTAGACCACTGAGCCATCTCACAGCCCCGAAACAGGTATTTTTCATCAAGTATTGATATGTTGAACTTTAAGTCCCTACAGAATATGATGAAAAAACATTTAAAAATTAGAATATATTTTAAAAATAGGCATAAAGAATTATATTATATACTGCTTATGTTTACACATAAGTCCAAAAATCTAACCATATACAACCTTGAAGCAGGACAGTCCCACAACATTCCTTTTCCTGTCTCCTGCCTTCATTCACCACCCACTTCTTTTTGATCTACTTTAATTTTTTAATGGGTAGAAAATTCATTTATTGCATTTAAGTACAACTCTTTAAACTATTGAAGGACCCTTTTTTTTTTTTTTAATGGGGTGAGATTGTACCAGAAGTTTAGGTTAAATATGTTAGCGTTTGTTTTCACAGAAATTAGGATAACAGTGATATATATAACCTGTGTGAATTCTGCTTTGTGAGATTTCTTTGGGAGTTTTTTTTTTTTTTTTTTTTTTAAATCTGTCCCGTACCTTTCAAAGACATTTGTCCTGGACTGTATGTGTCACAAGTATGTCATATCTATTTTATATAGAGCAAAGTACTTCTAGCATTCTTAACACTGCTTTTCTGCTTTGGCCCACCTTTTTCTGTCTTATGAAAGCATCAAAACTTACAGTTGGACTTTCTCAAAGGATATATGGTAGTTTATACCTTTATATCTGTCCAAGGAGACAAACTCAGATAACACCCATATCAGTTAAACTTCCAAAGAGAGAATAATGTGTTGTCTGTGGATATGCTAGATAAACCATATATTTCCTTCTGTTGATCTAGCTTATGAATATAAATACATTTCTATATTTAAATAGTAGAATAATTCTACATTGGAGACTTAGAGAAAAACTTTGAATTAATAGAGACTGACATCCCTTAAGTTTGCTTAATTTTATATAGCTTTTTTTGGTTTGTTTCTAGTACTTGGGGTTGAACCTCAGGGTCTTCATGCTAAGTGGTGCTGTCTCGGCCCCTTTTTAAAATTGTTAGACAAGGTCTTAATGAGTCATTCTAAGTTGCCCAAACTGGGATTGAAATCATCCTGCCTTCCCATCCCAGACTGTATTTGCTGTCAAATTTCATGTATGTGTAGTTTGTTTTGTTTTAAATGTATTTGGTACAGGGTCTCACTGCACAGCTCTGACTGGTAGTGATCCTCTTGTTTTCAGCCTCCCAGGCACTAGGATTAGAGACATGCACCACTATGCCTGTTCTCAGTGGCCGGCGCAGCACATGGTGCTCGCCAGCCCAAATTTTTTAAGGATTGCTATTACCATATGTAAATAGTCAGCTAGTAGTTTAGTTTTAGTTCTAGTTAAAAAAGACAAAAAGTTTTACCAGTAGAGAGCCAGCCAAATAGCTCAGCAGATTAAAGCACCTGCAAGCAGGTGCAGGGGCCGGAGGTTTGATCCCTGGCCCTGCCAGGCTGGCCTCAACTCCAGGGCATGCTGAGCCAGTGATTGAGACTGGGTTTGGTGGCATGCTCTTGTAATCCCAGCACTTGGAGAATGAAAACAGGAGAATAACTGAGTCTAATCTAGTAGTGAGACCCTGAACACCCTGCAGACCCTTCCCTAAAATACAGGAAAAAAAAAAGTTTTACCAGTAGAAAGATGTGAAAATCACTGTAGATTATTTTATCTTTTACATTACCCAGCCTGATAGTATACATGTTCCTTTTAAGTTAAAGGTGATAGAGTACATGTTCCTTTTAAGTTAAAAATGCAACTAGCTTTTGTATTTGGTGGGGTTTTTGGTTTTTACTTTTTATGTTTACCACTGTATACTATTTTGTTACTATTTTATTTTACTATGATGTCAAATTTTATTTTATTAGTACATGTTTTGTGGTACATAATGAATACATTCACCATGGGGAATTGCTACATGTATGGAACACTTTAATTTTTTTTATATCCCCTTCTACTTTCCTGCCTCCATCTCTTAGTATATTTTGTTACAGAAATATTTCTGCCTTTTAGTCATAAAGATTAAATGTATATGAAAGTAGATTTTTTTCCCCTTAGAGTATAAAATTCCATATACAAATATCTGCAGTTCCTACCTATAATCATTTTACATTTAATAGTATCTGGCAGCTGTTTATATGACTGCTTTCCAACTCATGTCTTTTTTCCTCTGATTTAAAATAATGCAGGCAAAAAGTTTTAATACTAAAAGTTAAAAGGAAAAAAGTAGTGAGTGAAACTTTCCCCATCCTTATCTCTAATTCTAAGAAGCCTTGGTTTTCAACTGTACTGTTTTTTGGTTTTGTTTTGTTTTTTTACTATTTGATTTATTTTGGTACTGGGAATCAAACTCAGGGTGTTGTGCTTGCCAGGCAGGTGCTGTGCTAGTGTGCCAAGCCCCTGGCCCTCCCTGCAATTCTTTTTTTTTTTTGGTGGAACTGGGGATTGAACTCAGACCCTTGCGCTTGCTGGGGAAGCGCTTATCCTACTGAGCCATCTCCCCGGCCCCCAATTCTTAATTATTTTTCTGTTTTTCATTTTCTGTGTATGCTGTCTTCTCATTTTTTAATGTATCTGGAAACAACTGTCATATGTAACTTAACACAAAATGTATGCCTTGTTTTCTCACTCAGCAACACATTTCTAAATTCTTTCCTATTCAGACATACTATTTAGAAGTTCTGTTTACTTCTTAATTGAAGTTTTTGAAAACTGTAGATTATTCACAAGTATAAAATAATAATACAGAAAGGTCCTGCATGTCTTACTCTTTCCTCTAATAACATTTAGCAAAATCATTGTTACATATAATACAATAACCAGGAAATAACATTGATACAGTCCACTATCTCATAATCTTTCATTGTGAATCTTTTTTTTTTTTTTTTTAAATATTTATTTATTTATTTTGTGTGTGGCCAGCTCAGCCCACCAGGGGGCGGGCCTGGCTGGCATGTGGTGCTGGGGATTGAACCGCGGTCCCTGTGTTTTGCTTAGCTTAGTTTGTTCTAAGTAGGTGCTCCAGACCACTGAGCCATCTCACCAGCCCCTCATTGTGAATCTTTAGCAAAAATTTTTCAAAATAAAATTTAAAGTTTAGTATTAAACTTGGTTTGGGGATAGTTTCAGGACAAGAAAACATAGATGGTTTTATCACTTAGTAGTTATAAAAAATACTAAGTTGTTTTCTTCCTGTTTAAGGACTAATGTTAAAGGAAGTCGTCTGGAAGGAATGCCAATAACTGATTTGGAGAATAATTCTGAAACTGGAGAGTTACAACCTATACTACCTGAAGGAGCTTCAGCTGCCCCTGAGGAAGGTAAGGACTGATCATAATTAAGTCAAAGTCAGGAATACCACCCTAGTTTTGGTGGTTGTCGTGGTAGATGGTGCTAGTAGGAATTGGTTGGTTTAGTAAAAATTTGGCCGAGCTCTTACCTGACACAATTTGATCTGAACACAGCATTTGTGCCGTTGATTTTGATTAGGACATTAAGCATAAGGGAAGGCAAAATGAACAACATGGACATAAGAGGACATGTTGGCCTAGGAGAGCCATTTATGAGGGGAAAATCTGCAGGTCTTTTATCTGCTTAGTTAATAAATGCAGTAGGCTACTTACATGCTAGGCATTTTATTTTATTTTATTTTATTTTATTTTATTTTATTTTATTTTATTTTATTTATTTTTTTTTTTTTTGCGGAACCGGGGATTGAACTCAGATCCTTGCGTTTGCCAGTCAAGCGCTTATCCTACTGAGCCATCTCCCCAGCCCTAGGCATTTTATTTTTGCTAGATGTGCATGATAAATATGTTTAGTCTTAAAAGGAAGTTGTACCCCAGATTCAGATTCCTGAACTTCCAAAGTTTTTACTAAGGTACTAAGTAAGGTGCTAAGCTACATCCCCAGGCCTTTATTTTGAGACATAGCATATCTTGCCGATTTGCTAAATTCACCTGACTTAGCCTTCAATCTTAATCCTATAGAGTGTGTTCTTCCTCTTAGAGAAGCATTTTAAGCTTTAACCATTTTAAAATTCCCTTTTCTGACCAACTTCAACTGTTACCAACTTACTCTGAGTTACATGTACTATTGTTCTTCTGTGTACTCTTCCAGGCTCAATATTCTTTAAACACATAGTAGCTGTGTTATTTTGGATAATAAAAGGTGTTTAAAACATGGCTAGGTCTGTTAAACTTGCTGTGTCCACTATATATTAACACGAAAGAATATCAGTGTTCTTGATATTTGATACTGAAATTTTTTTAACTTTCTCAGTGAAACTGCCATCTTCCAACTCTGTCTATACTCACTTGCATTTCAGTGATTGATGAATTGTAGCTCAAAGCATAAATATGTACAGGTGCCAACATCTACCTCTGACTGCCCTGTTGAAAATAGTGGGTGATAATGGCATTTATAGGCTTTTCAATTAAAGAACACTGTATGTATTGATCTTCCCTCTTACCTGGTGCTCCTGCAGTGCATAAGCATTTCGGGAGAAGAGATTAAATGGAAAAGATTTTTAAAATAATGTATTAATTATTAGAACATTAAGAAATATTACAATTGATCATAGAAAGGACCTCTGGAGATTAGCTACCTTTCATTGTGTTTATACATACTCACTATAAATTATAGTAGGATAAATTCTTAATAGTGTCTGCTGGATTTAAATTCTCATCTTTTTCATGCATCGTTTATGAAATGCTTCTAATATATCTAAAATTATATTTGATGCTGGTGATAAAATAATTCCAATCTTGATAATTTTTTTTTCTTTGGTACCATTACTACTTTTTTTTTTTTTTTTTGGTGGAACTGGGGATTGAACTCAGGCCCTTGTGTTTGCCAGGCAAGTGCTTATCATACTGAGCCATCTCCCTAGTGCCCCATTACTACTTTGGATTCCCTAATTTATCACAAGGAAGATAGTCTTCTGCATCATAAGATGCTTAGCGTGTCTTAGTTTTAGTTACTAGATTCCGGTAATACTTACTCCCAGTTACCACAACTCAAAGTGTCTTTAAAAATTATCTCTACACAAGAACCACTGGTGAAACTGAATCACTTGTCAGAGTGAGCCACGGTTACTGATGAGAGCAAGTTGTTAGCACTCTGGTATGTTGGATTTGTATGGATGGTGGTGGGAGAACAATGAATAACTATTAGTTAGGTGTTAAACTAGTGAGTAGCCATTCATAATATATTGGATGCTGCAAGAAGTTGTATTGAAAGCTCAAGATGAGGAATATAATAACAGAGCATATTTACTAAGTCTTCACTGTGTTTCTCAAAACTGCTAAAAGACTTTACTAGTATTACTATTTTACATTCTCAGTACAACTCTATGTGACACCTTAGTAGTTTGATTTTACAAGTGAGTACAATGAGGACCAGAGATGCAACCTACCTTGCCCAAAGTCACAGAATCAGTGGAAGGCCTAAAATCTGAACCTAGGGTCAGTGCATATCACTTTTATTTCTGCTAACCTAGTCTTTAGTCCACCTTTGGAAAGCTCATCCAAAGAGATAAGTAGCAGTTAGCCATGTAAAGACTAGCAAAAGATGATACAGTGGAGGTGGAGGTCAGGTCATGAAGAGATGCATTGTATGTCCTCGCTAGAATCTGAACTTTGTCCTTTAAGTGGGATCTAAACAAAAAGTGATAATAAAGTTGTGTTTTTGTATTTTTGTTCTGGTTGCAGCGTAGAGAAAAATTTTGTAGCTAGGAGTAAAATATGGAACTTTAAGGGGTAGGAAGACTGCTAAGAAACATGTTAAATAATCAAGGTGAGAAATATTTTGAACTTAATTTCAGCCCCCAAATCATAAATTCCTATCATCTTAGTAATTTTTCTGTATAAATAGCTGGTTAGCATAAAAACCACTGGAAATACTTCATGTCACTTTTATTTTATTTAAAGCAAAGTTTACCTTACTCTAAAACTAGAGAAAGTCTTTCTGCCTGGCCACATTTATATCTTCAATACCTTTTCTAAGTTTTTGAAAACATGTGATTATTGTGGGTTGGATATAGAGCTAGTGGTCAGTGGTCCTCAGTAACACATTTTAGCTTTGTGTAGGGAGTGTTGTGACATTACACACTAGTATCTCAGTAAGGTTGCTATAACATACAAATCAACAGTTACATAGAAGAATATGCTTGTAATTTTATGGTATTGAAACAACGTGCTTATCATTAGAGCCCCAGGATAGGCAATGTGATAGCAAATCACTGATGAGCCTGGAAATAAGGAAATACGGAACACAAAAGTAGTTCTTTTTTCTTGACATCTGCTTTGTTTGTAGAGAATAAAGGCTTGCTCACTGCTGTGGGTATTATTCTATCAGTGGGAGCCAGTTCTTGGGATACCTTTATTTTTTATACCTCGAAGCCTTGGTAGACAGTTGAGTGGGCTTAACTTATATCCATGTTTGGAAAAAACAGCTCTATTTGTGCCTAGTACATAGAGAAAATGTTCTGTTGTCAGATCACTGGGCTTTTTGCATTCTTGGAGAGAAGGCTGTCTGAAGAAACTTTAAACAAAAGTGGTTACCAACTGGGAATTTGGGAATAGTAAAGTGGTGTCTTAACTAATCTGAAATGTGAGTATAATGCAACCTTTTTTTTCTTAGACATGACAGTGATAAACAAGACTGGGACCTTATGGGACAACCTTGTCTTCTGTTACTAGCCTGCTGCTGAAAAATCTGACCCTATCTCAAAAGTGAATAATGTGCAGAACTGTATGTAGGCTTTTGGCAATACTAAACAGTGACCCCAAGACCTTCACATGGAGCTATGACCCCAGTTTGACTTATATGTAAAAGAAAATCTTGTATAAGTACTTTAATATTAAGTTTATTGAGATAGTATAAGATTAACATGTTAATTTTGACCTCACAATCACAAGATGTGCTCAAAGTAGTGACCATTCATTTCAGACATTTATTAGTACAATAAAACTGCTTCTTGGATAACCTGGGTCATTGAGATTGCTGCACATGTATTTTTAGCTTCTTCTTTAAGGGCTGGCATTGTGATTGGTTTTCTGTGATATATGACATCTTTAGGTTCCCCATATGAGAGTAACATCATCTGTTGAAAAAACATGCTGTTTTTCTTTTCCTGAGGTGTGTACATTTCTTTGGTACACAGGACAGACAGGATCTTGCTGAGTTGCCCAGGTTAAGCTAAAATTTGCTGTCCTCCTTCCACAGCCTCCCTAAGTGCTAGGATTGCAGGTATGCTCCATCATACCTGACTGGAAGTTCGTTTCTTGTTTTGTGTGAAACTGTAGACTTTTGAGTGTCCTGCTAATATGGCAGACATCTCTTTTATTTAAGTTAGAGATACTCAAAAATACCATTAGCACATCTATTAAACACCTTGCTGGCAGTCTAGCTAAGAGGAATGGGACAGCCAGATAGGTTATGGTGGTGTCTCCTGTAGTGCAGCAACTCCCTAAGCTGAGTCAAGGGGATCACACATTTAAACTTAGTCTAGGCAACTCAGACACTTTCTCAAAATAAAAAGGGTTGTAAATCAGTGCAACATGGGTTTAATCCTCAGTACCACAGACAGACAGGAGGAAGAGAGGGGGAAGGATGGATTGAGATGAGTCATATAATATTTGATGGCCTGCTATGGCTGGGTGCTTTTAGAATAATCAAAGTACTATTTGTTCATGTATTCATTTATTTTGCCCCTTTTCCACCCTTGGTACTGGGGGTTTCCACCCACACTACATCCCCAGCCATTTTTGTTTTACTTATTTATTTTTTATTTTGAGACATGGTCTTGTTAAATTACCCAGGCTGGCCCTGGACTTGTGATTCTTCTTGCCTCAGCTTCCCAAGTAGTTGAGATTTACAGGCATGTACCACCCACCATAATCAATTAAGATAATATTTAACAGAAGTTACAAAAAATTAAGCAACCAAATGAATAATGAAATGTAACTCTCTTCTAGTAACAAGAAGTCTTCTACTAACAAGAAGTTATACTGAGAGTGGAAGAGCAGTGTCAGGATTAGAAAACTTAGTTGTTCAGTGGCATCAAGAACTCAAGGGTTAGGGCTAGCAAGATAGCTCAACAGACTAAGTGCCTGCTTAGGCAAGTGCAGGGACTGGGATTCAATCCCCAATACCACATGCTGTACTGGCCACTGAGACCAGGCGTGGTGGTGCACACCTGTAATCCTAGTGCTGGGGATGCTGAAAACAGGAAGATCACTAGGAGTCTGAGCTGCGTAGTGAGAACTTGTACCAAATACATAAGAACTCAAGGGTTTTTTCTTTTTCCATCTTTGCTTTGCCATTCTTGGTGAGTTGCCTTAGCTCTCTTCAAGATGGCATGATGGTTACTGCAGCTGCAAACTTCATCTAGGGTCAGAACAACAT